>NC_135572.1:133895349-134198379 GCF_965152235.1 Eretmochelys imbricata
GGGCCCACCTAGCCTAATCAATTCTTTCAGGGCTGCTGTGGAGAGCACGTCCCAACACAGTCAGCCAAGCAGTTTTAGAGAGTATTTTATCTTTGAGATGGATCACTGCCTTGGTTGACAAAGATAATTGTGTTGTATTTAGACTTCTTAGCACTATATAAAATCAATGTGCTATGCATTAAATGGATTATAAATGATTAGATCTCAAAAATTATTAATGGATAATCATCAATGAGTCTGAACTCCCCCATCTGTCTGTCTGTCTCTCCCTCTGTATTTATTATACCTGGGCTCTGTAGCATAGACATGGGCTATGTTGGCCAAAGGTAGATGCAGTGTATCTTGACAGAAGTTCTTCTGCCAGCATAGTAATACCACCTCCCTGAATGACATTAGTTAAGATGACAAAGAAGCATCTGCACTGGTGGTTTTGTCAGCCTAATTATCTTCAGGGTGTGTGTTTTTTTGTTCCACATTCCTAGCCAGCATAGCTCTTCTGACATACCTTTGTGGTGTAGACCAAGGCCATAGATTATAAACTCTTCACTGTGGGTCTTGATCAGTGGCTAGGGCGCTTAGATACTGTGGTAATACAAACGTTTCTTGTGACCGTTTTTTTCTGAGTTTGGCAAGGGGGTGGACTTTGTGTCGGATGTGCCTTTTTCTGTCCCTGTGAAAACTGTTGAAATTTGAAAAAGCCTTTGAAAAATTGCAGTTTGCACGTGCTCAGTAGAGATTTTGATTTTAGAAGCTAAATTATCTGAAGATTCTGTCTGCACTGAGTGTGCTGCGACTTGGAGCTGAGCTGGACGTGCTCTGCAGTTGCAGATCTGGGCTGCTGCAGGCTGTGTTGGGCATGGGCACCTAAAGTTAAACTGAGAGATGGAGGTCTACCTTTCCTGTGCTCTTAGTGATGCCCTGTTGGCACCCATTCAGGCAGCATGGAGGAGAAGGTTACCTGATTTGAATGCAGAGGGGACAAAAGCTAGATTTGGAGGGGGAATAGTCTGAAGGAAATGGGGAGTGAACCCCAAGACTGAGAATGGAAGCTGTTTAAAGGGGGGTTGGGAAGGGGAAGAGGTGGACGTGAAGGAGACTGGGACCCGGAACCAGAGGGGAGGGGGAAAGAAATGAGGGGGTGGGGAGACATCTGCAGAAGAGCTAGGGTGTGGGGGAGAAATGGGACTAGTTGGACAAGGAGCTGGGATGGGGAAGAAGGGACACTGAGATTGGATTAGGAGCCTATGTGGAGCGAGATTGTGAGCCACTGACAGGGAACATGGATAGGGGAGCAGTGAGTGGAGTCAGGGTGGTGGGGGGGGAGAGAAGAGAGAGATTGGGTAAAGAGTGGAGAGATTGGGCCAGGAGACTGGGTAGGAGTGGCAGAGTGAGACTGGGATGAGCAGTTTGGCGGGGTGAGACTAGGGCTTGGTGATCCTGGGATGAAAAGCCTGAGGTGTAGAGACCAGCTAAATAAGGAGAATGGTACTGGGAAGAGACAGGACCAGGACATGTTTGGAGGGATAGAGCAGAAAAGAACGGGATCACACTTGGATGGATGGGCACCAGCCACTCTTTCCACCAGACTCTCGGCCACTGAACCAAAGTGCAGTACAGACTGGCCCACTGAGGTTCCTCCCCCTCCTCAGCAGGCATGCTAGAACTGTTTTTATAGTGGGGGTGCTGAGAGCCATTGAACCAAACTGTAAACCCTGTGTATAATGGAAACCACTTCAAGCCAGGGGGTGTGGCAGCACCACCTGAACCTCTGGTTCCAGCACCTACGCTCCTCAGGTGGCAGCAGATCCCACCACTTGGTGTAGGGGTGGGATGCGAGGGCTAGGGAAGTGTATGGTGTGAAGGATGAGCATGTACAGATGTTCTGTAGAAGTGGTTTGGAGGTTGGAAGGTTTGCAGAGCCTGGGGATTGAAGGAAGAGAAAGGAGGTTCTCATGGTTTTAGGCAGTTGAATGTTGCTCTGGAGAATTGGATTCTATTCTCCCTCTGCCCCAGGTTCTGTCGCTTAAACCAGGCTTTTCACATGTGATCACTGATTGTGTATTCCTCATTTTTTGGCTGCCTGACTTAAGACCCTGGAGTTTGATTTGCAGAAGTGCTGAGTACTCACAGCTGCAACTGAAGTCAGTGAGAGTTGCTCTTCGAACATTCTAGAGAACAGGTGATTTGCCTGGTGATTTCGACAGTTTGACCTGGGTTTCCTTCGTCCCCCGTCCCTCGTTTTTGCTCTGAATGCAGGAATTATACTTTTTATGACCTGTGTTATGCAAGTGGTCAGTCTAGATAATCACAGCTGTCCCATCTAGCTTTTAAACTATATTAATCTATTTCTTTAAATTGCTGGAGATGTATAGGTGCAAATATTTTTTACTCCAACTTGTTGGCCTGGGCCCTGATTCTCCCAACACACGCATGCTTAACTTGATACTTGTGAGTGACTTAAGTGTTTGAAGGATTGGGGCCAGAGATGTCAGGCTAGTCAGTGTTGGGTACTTTTTTAAACTTAATGTTTACTTAAAAAATGTAGCTTCTTTGTTACTCTTATTTGATAACTGAAATCTAGTTCATGGGTAATAATTTGAACATGATCTTTTTAACCCTCAGTGCATTGTCGTTTAGATACTTTGAAACAAGTGAGATGATTACAGTATTATTTTTGCCCAAATTATATGCCTGTTTTGGGGAAAAGTAGTTACGTGTTAATTCCATGTCCACTTGTTTCCTAATTAATAGCTTTGAAATCCTATGGTTTATCCAGCCTTGTTGAACACTGATGCTGTACCTCTTGTGGCAGAAGATTCTAACTATTACTGGCCTAAAAAGTGTTGAGAGTAGTATTCTGGAATCGTAGAAGGTAGAGATGGAAGCTTCTCTCTAGATTATGCAGACCATTTCTCTCCAAAAAGTGAAGGATTGTTCCCTACGGTACAGTACAAATGATAGATTTGTATATTAAAAAGAACATTAGATTTTTAAGTTTAGATTGAGTGACACTAAACTTTGTGGTCAGGTTAGCCAATTTTTGCAGTAGTTTAAGAAGGAAAAAAAAAATTAGAGTGCTGTGAAACCTTAACAAGCAGAAAGATGATAGGCTGCTAAATGTTTTGTCAGAGTTCACAGAAATGAGATTTTATTTTGTGCGCTTGATAAACCCATGCAGTTGTGCACTTCCAGATGATCTGCTGCTCAAATATATTTATCAGGAAAAATGTTCGTAGAGTTCAGGGCTTTGCAGTGTTACGGCAATGATGCAGGAATGTATGATAAGTGCTTACTCTTAGAAGGTCCTGGCTGTCTGTGGGGAGGTGGTGAGCACCCTTGAGTTGGACTTGAGGGCATTAGGCAGCTCGCAATATCTAGCCCTGAGCAGCCAAGTTTTGAACAGAAGGAATTTTTGGAAAATATTTGTTCTTGAGAATTTGAGACCTATCACTGCTGAGTACTGATGGATGAAAGGTAATGCAGTTTAATCTTGGACAAAATGAGGATGCTTTCTTTAATAGCAAATGTGTGTAAGAGTTTTAAGGTAAGGCAAATTCAGAGAAATGTTGTCCTCAGATGATGGGACTTCAGATGCTGTTAAAAGTGTGAGCTGCAAGGGGTAGGGACTTTGGGCTAGTCTACACTGGCAATGCTGAAGCGCTGCCGCAGCAGCACTTTAACGTGCCTTTTGTGGTCACAGTGGCTCTAAAAAAAACCCCACCTCAAGGAGGGGCTTAGCTCCCAGCACAGGGCACTGTTTACACTAATGCTTTAGAGCGCTGCAACTTGCGGCTCTCAGGGGCATGTTTTTTCACACCCCCGAGTGAGAAAGTTGCAGCGCTGTTAATTGCCAGTGTAGACAAGCCCTAAGTCTCTTTAATTGCATGTAAAATGCAATGTGCTCCAGAAGCACTTAGAAATAACACGCATGTAGGTGTTACTGAACAGGAACTTAAATATTAGCTTTTTAAAAAATGGTAGCTAGAATGCATATGTCATATAAAAGAACATTTTTACTCTGCTTCTCAGGTTCTATGATTAGCTGATTTAAGAATGAGTGACTTGAGATTTCAGTCCTGAGTATAAAATGTGGATTTAGGTTTCTGTCGTCTTGAGCAAACTTTAGTATAGATTTAGAGACCATAGATATCAATTTAGTTTGTGTTAGAGCCAAAAATGTAGTTTGTTTAGAGTATGAAGTGTAACAGTGTACAAACAGAAGAACAAATCCTTTACAGGCAAGAAAAAAAGTGTAGGAATTTGTCTATAGTGGATAAAACCCCACTATATTTACCCTGTCCTTCAGAAACTATTAAATATAATGCTTGATTCATGGGGCTTCTAATATTGTGGTGGGAGTGTATGGGGGAGTACTTTTATAAAGGTATGTATGGGTCTCTACAGAAATACATGTAATTGCTTTTTTGGCAGAACAAAATAAAACTACTATTTTTGCCTACAGTTTAAAAATAGAACTTCCTGAATATCATGTCTGCTAAGATGTGACAACTTGCATTCTTCAGCAGAGCAAGCAAGTGCCACAGATTCTTAACATTGGGTCTTTAGTTTGACTGCAGCACTGACCAATGAAAATAGAAATGTAGGTGTTTTCTCATCTCTCTCAATCTTCCCAATCGAATATAGACTAGGGTAGCATCTGTACTAGTCGAAGCAAGATAAAAAGAGAAACAAAAGTTGCAAAAAGGCTGGATTAGGGCTAGCCTACAGGGAATAATGTTTCTCATGTTTCTGCAGTAGGATTCTTGTTTGTTTTTGTTTGCAGTAGCACCTAGGGGCCCCAAACAAAACTGGTGGCCTATTTTGCTAGGTGCAGTGCAAACATCAAAGACATTTCCCGTCTGAGTGCGCTTAAAGTCTAAATGTGGACAAGATGCCACAGAGGTGTGTGGAAACAAAATGAGGTAGAGGGGCAGGGGAAGAGGTTGAAATATTAGGAACGCTAGATATCCTATTTAAGGTCTTTCTACACATGGACTTGCATTGGTTTAACTAAAGGTGTGTTTTAAAAATGACTTAAAAAACCTGGTGTAAATCCATTTTAAAATGGCTTATACCGATTGAGCTTAAGTTGGTAAGGAATTGACTTCGTTTTAAATTGACTCATCAATTTATCTTAATTTAAGATATCCCTATGTGGATACCAGTCTAACTAAACTGATCTTAAAAAAAAGACAAGTCTTATATCACGTATAATATGGAGGCTTAAGTTTTTGAATAAAAATAAGATGGGTGTATGAGGGATAATAATGAATCACTAAATAGGTCATGTGCTTAGTAATTATCATTAGATAGTTGTATCATGGTAAAGGTGGATCTTTGGAAGGGGTTTTAAGGGCAGGGTACTGCGTGTGTGAATCATTTTGGGGAGGGCATTCCAGTCACTGAGGTTAGCAAGGAAGGAGGCATGAAGGAGTGTGTAGTAAAAGTGGACAAGTGAAGGATGGAGGCGGATATCCTTGGCAGAGTAAAGGGTGTGTGTGATACAGTGAGATAGAAGAAGGGCCTTGATGGTAGGGACCAAAAGTTTGTAAGGGAGAGCCAATGGAAGTAGTTAAAGTTCATGTGAGGAGAGGGAGGTACTGTGATCAAAGTGGTAGGCTAAGGTGATTATTCTGGCAGTAGTAATTTGAATTAGATGCTTGAAATTTTTCAAAATTTTTCGGTGTGGGCTTGTATGGAGCAAGATTGGAATACTCAAGGTCAGAGAGGATGCGATTACAATAATCGAGGCACGAGATGATAGATGAAAGCTTTGATGCACTGAATAGAGAAAAGGGCTGGATGTCTTTGTTTGCTTCATTGCTAGTAATAGGAGTATTTCATGCCAAGGAGAGTACTTCTGATTCTGGAACAATGGGCCATGGATCAGTGAGGAAACTTGAACATGAAAGTAGATCTTGGTTAGCCATGTCTGGAGATTCTGGATAGTTTTCTGACCTGATTTTTGTTGTGTCCTCACCCTTTCTAGGTAGATAATTTTAATCGGTTCTACCAACAAGTTGTAGTACATATCACTTTTAATAGTCCATTGAGTCATTTCTGTCATCCATTGTGTGCTCTTGTCCTGTACTCTTCATGTCACCATTGAGATAGTATATTAAGGTGTGTTTTTTTTTAAACCTACAATAAAAGGGTGGTTTGTGCATGTAGCAAAGACTAGTGCAATATCTCATCGTTATTTATATAGCACCGACAATGTGTGTGGCACGGTATAGAAAAGGGATTATGGCAGCAGTGTTTTGAATTGGAATTCAATTTTGAAATTTAAGATGCTTATATGAAGGATTGTTTAGATTGTATTTTTTAAAAAAAGCTTTAAAACAAAAAATGAACTTAAAGTTTTATATGAAAGGGAAGATTGTGTAGAGATAAGTCATTTAGTTGATGTTGAGAAAACAAAGTAGGCGTTTGTTTAATCAATAATCTCCAGTTGCTCAGCTTTTGTTTCCCCAATAACTAAAGGAGTTATGCCTCCCTGACTGAAGGTGAAGTCATATAAACATCAAGATCTGTTATTGTGGATGTTATATGTGGTTCAAAAAATAGTGAAATAGTAAAATTACTTCTATTAAAATTAGTTGGTTTTAAACATACTATTAAAAGCAATATAGCAATTTAAAATATGTTCAGAATGCAATAATTGTGGGTATTTAATGTTGTAGGGTACTCGGATTTTAAAATACAAAAGAAACCTTTAGTAGTTCAACAGGCTTCCATCATGTGCTGGAGAGAGCTGACATTGACAATTCACTGTTAATATTGTGATAGATTTTGTAATCCCATAAAGTATCTTGGGGGGGCCACTGTAATAAATTTATGAATAATTTTTGTATGGTTGTGTTCTGCTACATGGGGGAGGATTACTACAGCTCATCCAGGAACTAAAACCGTGTGTGTAGGGGTGATTAAAGTGAGTTACTGAGACTAAATAACTTTAGAGAGGTATAGGGTAGCCAGGTGCCCAGTTTTTGACTGGAAAGTCTGGTTGAAAAGTGGACCTGACAGTGTCCAGTCAGCTCTACTGACTGGACACCCCAAGTTTGGTTGCTACAAGCAGGGGAGGCAGGGATGCGCTTGGTCATCACCTGCTACAGCCCCTAGTCAGCTGGGGCTGCCTCCTACCTTCGTTGGGCAGCTGTTCCAGCCCAGCCCCTCAGGCAGCTCCGTCCTGGCCTGGAGGGTCAGAGGGGAAAAGCAGCAAGTGATTGGGAAGGGGGGAAGAGGAGTGGACAGGTGGTGGGGCCTCAGGGGAAGAGGCGGGTCAGGGGTGGGAGCTTGGGGGTAGGGGCAGGGCTTTGGGGGTAATAGTTGGGGCAGGGGTGGGGCCTCGGGGGAAGAGGCAGGGCTGGAGTGTCCAGTTTTTAAATATTACCAAGTTGGCAACCCTAGAGAGGTACCACCCCTTGGAATGGCTTGCATGTATTGGTTCAGGCTGGGTTTTCCAGAGACTCAAACAAAGAAAGGGCTTTTGACGTAAAAAAGCTGAGTTTAAAAGACCCAGGGCCTTCTTTCTGATTCCGCAAATGGACAGAATCTTCTATCCATGGGTGGCCCTAGCCCTTGTGGAATGGTTGGAAGACTTCATCTTACTAAGGCCCCGCAAAATTTTGGCCTATGCCCCATAAGACCTCTGGTAAGCTTTAAGCATGCAAATAGAATTTTTAGTGTTTTATATGTTTTTTTCTGTAGTGCTTTTACCTTAAGAATAAATGTCCTTGCTTAGAAAGAGTTGTGTAGTAACTGGGAACTGCTAGTAATACGCTGTTCATTGCTCTTGGAGACAAAACAATTCACGGGTGCTGGCTGTTAGCACCAGCAAGTCTGTCTGCCTGTCACAGTGTATGGGAGGGAGATGTGCAGCCTTAAAACCTGCTGGTCAGAAGGGAGTGGAGAAAGGTCCTTACCCAGACATAGGTGATGGCAGCAGACCTGAAACCTGACTGGGTTTCCAGTTGAGTGGACCATGCGGGTCAGGGGATGCAGTTATAGTTACCCTGAAGCTATGATGAATATTACTCAGAATGAATGTAAGGGTTTTACCAGAAGATAATTTGTCTAATTTCTAGCCAAACTTAAAGCCCTGATACTACTTACACATGTGCTTACCTTGAGTAAAGTTAAGCATATGCAGCAGTAGGCTTGGCAGAATTTAATTTTAATTTTTAAAATAATTTCAGTGGATAATATCAGTCTGTTTTTAATAATTGTTTCCTTTTTTTATCAATTTAAATTTTCACAGTTGTGGAAAATATTCGAGGGAGTGTCAGACAATAATTATTTAATGACCATAGATGTTGAGATTCAAAAAGTTAAAGCTTTGTCACTGTTAAACATATTGTCAACATCACATGCAAAATATGCAGAGTAATATCCTTAAATCAAGCTGTCATTCTCAAGCAACATAGGGTGAAAGGCTAAACTTAAGTGTTGCAAGTTTTAAAAGTTATGTATTCTTCTTTGTGAAACAGGCATGTTGACAATCATTTTGAATTGCACTCCTCGTTTTCGCCGTCAGTGCATAATTTATGTAAGAAAAAGTTTGAAAGGCTTATTGCGTGTTTACTGCAGAAGTGCAAGTAGTGTCTCCAGGGTTGAGGTTGCCTTGAGATTGGTGCTTAAATAGCATTAAAATTCCTCTGTTTTACATTTAAGTGTTTGAATTTACTCTTTTCTTTTCCTTTTCTTTTTGTGGATTCAGTCTGACGCGGCTGCTACTCTGAAACCTGAATTTACTCTCTGTATTTTGTACAATAACTCCTCATTGGACAATTGAATCTTCAGTGTCATTAGTTTAGAAGGATATTCACCAACTTGCAGGAGAAATCTGGAAATATTCTCCTATGAAATGTTGCCCTGATTTCTTCTTATTTATTTGAGTTCTTCTAGCTAAATAACCAGTCTCCACAAACACCAAACTATCTCTACTTTCTCTCTCTGATGACATGTAGAAGCGATTATACTGGGAGTTTCTGTTTCATTGGCCTCTGTCCTTTGCATACTAGCTCAGGCTTCCGTTTTATTTCACATAGGCTACCAAATAGCTCTTAGATTGTATCGACTTTTGGTTACCACTGACCTGTTCTGGTTTTAGACTAATGACCTAAGTTTTAATCTCATTGCCAAAGCCCTCTCTTATGTATTGCTTCCCCCCATTAGATACTTGATTAGCTTGTCAGTATAAACTAAAGGAGAATGCTATGTGTGGTTTTTTTCTAATGTGGCTTGATTTAAAATTTTGGCTAAGAAGTTTCAGCAGTCTGTATTCTGCTTTTATAAAATCTGTGAACCATTCTGTCATTACAACTTTGCCATAATAAATCACTGACATTTTTGCTACATGTATCATGTCTAATACACAAAAATGCCTGTATTTTTTTAGATTTTCCACATTTAACCATTTCCCAGATTTCTTTAAAACAAATACTTTGTTCAGATACTTGGTTTATACTTTCTGAAGTCAACTGGTAAATCTTAGGGAAGTACAGTGAGAGTGTGTGTCTGTCTGTCTGTCTATCTGATCACCTTTTAGATGTATGAAAAGGGAATCCTGTGCCTCTGTTTAAGGGAAAGAAGTTATGGAACTTAAGAAACATTTTATTTTATTTAAAAATCTCTGGTGCCATGTAAAAGAACCATGGAAAATATGTCCTTGTCATGGAAAGGTCTCTCCTCTCCCCACCCCCTCCTTTCTGTAGATGGAGTCCTTCAGAATATGCGTTTGTAAATTTGTCAGTCATGTATTTAGCGGATGGTAAGATGATCATGTTTTATATCGGGGAAAAATAATTTCTCTTGTTAGCCTTGTATTTGATCTGTGGTACCTGTTTTGGTATTGTAGTTGGAAAACTCAGTAGCAATGGTAATATCTCAATTTCTATAGTAGGCTGTGTCTTCACTAGGATAAAGGTGTGTGCCTGCGTGAATATGTGCATCCCTCCCCCCTTTGATTGTACCTCAGGTTAGCTAGCTCAAGTTAAGAATATACCTTTTTTCTGTAATCTAAAAGTAGTAAATATGGCATGCATCATTTTTGTAAGACCAAGTTCTTGAAAAAAATTGAGTACCTCATAGATGTGTGATTCTAACTGGGAAGATTTTGCTCAGATCCTTGACCCCATGTTTTGGTTAGGCTTTATATAAATGTCTATATGTTAGCAAGCATGTTTTAAAAAATATATTTGAGTATAAAAATTAGCTCTCTTATTTGAAAAACAAGTCAGACCTGTGCCTCAAGGTCCAAGTGAAACTGCTGCTCAGATGAGACTCTAAGAAGGTGTTTATATGGTGAAGAATGAATGGCATGCCTTCTCTAACTCCCACAGGCTGTTTATTTCCAAGGTATCAGACAGGGCTGTATAGTTGCGTGCTCTCTCTCTCTCTCTCTCTCTCTCTCCAGATATGAATGTTTCTCTCTCAGCAAACCCATAAAAAGCCCTTACCCCAATGGGAAAAAAAAATGACAGAGGTAATTACACATTTCTTTTGTTCCCATTTAATGTGATACATGTATGGGTTCTTTATGCTTTGTAAGTTAAGGGTTTTTTAATCATTGTTTTTTGAGTAGCATAGTTTGGAATTTCCTGTTCACATTTTACTACAATGGTTTGTTTAAAATGATAGACCACAGTCTTTTTCCTGACCTAAAACTAGATTAGCCTTGAATATTGAAGAGAAGTATAACAAATAAGAATTGATTGTATTTGCTTATGTTGTGAAGAGAGGGATTTTACTACAATGGACTCAGTAATAGCAAATACCATAAGTTGTTTCTTAAATATTTATGAAAACAAATAAACACAATTACTGTATGAATGTTCAGGTCCCCAAATTTATATTTCTTTGATTCTCCATGGCAGGCTGTTTTTAATCAGGACAGCTATTTTTAAAAAGAACTTTACCTGCCTATTGGGGCATGAAATTCAGTGTTACCAGCAATTGTTTTCTTGCCTTCCCTTGTAACTATGTTAAATGCAATAAAACGACTTTAACTTTGTATTAAAGTTGTAAACTGAAGCATTCAGATGTCAGGAAATATCAACATTGTGGATAGAAGGTGCTTTGCTCTCCTGCACCCCTGGTGATTGCCTTGAATAAACATTAGGATGGTCTTTAATTGTGTCAACCTGTTTTAAAATAACAAAGAAAAAAATCTATCTTAGATGTATACATAAGTGTAGCATCTTTTAATGTGTGTAATTCTGGTATGCTTAAACAGATTTCCTTATCGTAACATTACTAATATATGTACATGTGTTCTGGTCCCAAGATATGTGGAAAGTTATGTGATAAATTTATTTTCAGGTAACTTAGGCCTATAGGCACTTGGAATTACATGGGGAGGTAACAAATACAGTTTCAACTTATTTTAAAATCTAAAAAAATCTTAAAGTAGTTTTTCTATACCATATATGGCATATCCAGAATAAATGATGGTGTATCATCAAGGTTTTTTCTGCACTTTTTTGGACTGACCTACCTAACTTGCTCATAGCTTTGCCATCCATAATGAATAATATGACTATTGCAAACTCATGGTGGCATAAACTTTCTAACACATACATATAACACACGTATTTGTGTGTGTGTGTAAATATGTATGTAACAATACCACATGCACTCTAAGTGAATTAAATTTTCAAGCCATGATATTTCAAATGTTTAAAGTTATGGATTCCATAGCTGATATGACACACAGGTATGTCACTACAAGAGTGTTACCAGTTAAAATACTCAGCTGTTACGGTATTTCTAGCTCAGCATCTAGCTCTGTTCACATAAATAGGACCTGTTGTGGATTTATAAAGGAAATATTTAATGTATTTTTAAAGAAAATAGCTTTGGAAGGGAAAATATTTGAGTAACTTGCATGTGAATGTCTAGGACAGGGTGGGAGGTCCATTGCAGAATACTGGGTTTGATGTTTGGTTCTATTCAGAGAATTCTGAAAGAATCATGTGGCAGGAGTTATGCAGAAAATGTTACTGTTTTTCACATGTATGTCTGTGTTCTGTACACTTTTTGCCTTTTGCCAGCTTTTAGTACTCAGTCCACTAAATGCAAATTTATCCTTAATACACATGATTAAAATCTTAACCACTTCCTTGCCTAAAACTGCAATCATAAGAAATTGGCAGTATTAGTGACTCTTCAAATTATGCTTCTGATTTAGAACTTTATGGTGGAGACTTTACTCTAAGCATACTGTTTTGCACTTACCAATATTGTCTCCAGAACTGAAAGGAAACATTTGACTTCCTATATAAGCTTCTTGACTGCACTGTCTTGATTTGAACTTAATTTATGTAATGTTTTTATTTATTGGTAGTTCTATGTAAAATGAATTAGCCTTCTATTTAAATTGCACAACAACTCTCCTTTTTATTGGAGTTCCGGTGTTGCAGAGCAGTGTAAACAAACTTGTTTGTCTTAGCGATTGACTGAAAGAGAAGTGGGACTGAGTGGACTTGTAGGCTCTAATGTTTTACTTTGTTTTGAGTGCAGTTATGTAAACAAAATTCTACATTTGTGAGTTGCTCTTTCACTACAGAGATTGCACTACAGTACTTGTATGAGGTGAGCTGAAAAATACTATTTCTTTGTTTATCTTTTTTACAGTGCAAATATTTGTAATAAAAAAAATATAAAGTGGGCACTGTACACTTTGTATTCTGTGTTGTAATTGAAATCTATATACTTGAAAATGTAGACAAACATCCAAAGATATTTATAATTTTCAGTTGGTATTCTGTTACTGTTAACCAGTGCGATTAAAACTGGGATTAATCGCGATTAATTTTTTAAATCAAGTTAATTTGTTTTGAGTTAATCGTTTGAGTTAACTGTGATTAATTGACAGCCCTACTTTTTTATTTTAATTTTTTAAAAGGTAGGAGATATGGTACTTTATCGTGTGTGTGTATTTGTACACATTCAGTTTCTACCAGCACTGGTTAAGTGGACGTATCAACAAACTCTAACACACATTCATGAATAAACACCACTACAATGCAAATTAATTCACTGTATAGTGGAGAACAGTCATTAAAGCCCTTCTGAACTAACTTTAAAGCCAGGAGCTTTGAATGTTGTAAGCATGTGAGTTGATGGAACTGATCACCCCAGTCTAATAGTGGGTTTCAAAGGAAGTGGCTGGCATGTCTCTGCGGCCCCTGAGGGAGGACAGGTGGTGGGAGGCGGCTCTGCGTGCTGCCACTGCCTCCACCCCCCAGCGACGACTCCACAGCTCCCATTGGCCAGGAACTGTGGCCAATGGGAGCTGTGGGGGCATCTCTTGAGGCTGGCTGCGGGCAGCAGGTCTCTGTGTGCTGCCCACACCCGCAAGCACTGCCCTGTAGCTCCCATTGGCTGTAGTTCCCGGCCAATGGAAGCTGTGGAGTTGGCGCTGGGGTGGGGGCAGCGACAGCGTGCGGAGCCGCCTGCCTCACCCCCCGGCCCCCGGGGGCCTAAGAGACATGCCAGCTGCTTCCAGGTATGGCGTGGGGCTAGGGCAGGCAGGGAGCCTACCTTAGCCCCGCTGCACCACTGACCAGCAGCCGCCTGTAGTAAGCACCTCCCAGCTGGAGCCTACACCTCACCCCCCACCCCAGCCCAGAGTCCCTTCCTGCACACAAACTCCCTCCCAGTCCCCACAACCCTCCCGCACCGCAATCCCCTGCCCTGAGCCCACACTCCACACCCCCTCCTGCACTCCAACCCTCTGCCCCAGCCCAGAGCCCCCTCCTGCACCCAAACTTCCCCCCAGACCCTGCACCTCCTCCTGCACCCCAACCCCCTGCTCTGAGTTTGCACCCAAACTCTCTCCCAGAGCTTGCACCCCTCACACCAACCTCCTGCCCCAGCCCGGAGCTGCCTCCTACACTCCAAACCCTTTGGCTCCAGCCCAGAGCCTGCAGCCCGTCCTGCACCCCAACTTACTGCCCCAGCCCAGTGATAGTGAGTGAGAGGGAGAGTGAGCGATGGAGGGGGGATGGAGTGAGCAGGGGCATGGTTAGATCCTGGGTTGGTCTTAAATTCAAAAGTGATCTTGTGTGTAAAAAGATTGGAGACCACTGGTGTATACGGACAGGTGTGAAGTCAAGCTCCTTGACTCAAGGGGTTTATAATCTGTACAGACAAAGTATGGAGGAGGATTGGATGCAGTGAAATTCAGTTTTATTGAATGGTGATTAAGGATTGTTAGGTTTCAGAGTAACAGCCGTGTTAGTCTGTATCTGCAAAAAGAACAGGAGTACTTGTGGCACCTTAGAGACTAACCAATTTATTTGAGCATAAGCTTTTGTGGGCTAAAACCCACTTCATCGGATGCATGCAGTGGGAAATACAGTAGGAAGATATATACACAGAAAATATGAAACAATGGGTGTTATCATACACACTATAAGGAGAGTGATCAGTTAAGGTGAGCTATTACCAGCAGGAGAGAGGAAAAAAAAACTTTTGTAGTGATAATCCAGATGGGCCATTTCCAGCAGTTGACAAGAACATGTGAGGAACAGTGTGTGTGTGTGGGGGGAATAAACATGGGGAAATAGTTTTACTTTGTGTAATGACACATCCATTCCCAGTCTTTATTCAAACCTAATTTAATGGTGTCCAGTTTGCAAATTAATTCCAATTCAGCAGTCTCTCGTTGGAGTCTGTTTTTGAAGTTTTTTTGTTGAAGAATTGCAACTTTTAGGTGTGTAATCGAGTGACCAGGGAGATTGAAGTGTTCTCCGACTGGTTTTTGAAAGTTAAAATTCCTGATGTCTGATTTGTGTATATTTATTCTTTTATGAAGAGACTGTCCGGTTTGGCCAGTGAACATGACAGAGGGGCATTGCTGGCACATGATGGCATATATCACATTGGTAGATGTGAAGGTGAATGAGCCTCTGATAGTGTGGCTGATGTTGTTAGGTCCTGTGATGATGTCCCCTGAACAGATATGTGGACACAGTTGGCAACGGGCTTTGTTTGCAAGGGTAGGTTCCTGGGTTAGTGTTTTTGTTGTGTGGTGTGTGGTTGCTGGTGAATATTTGCTTCAGGTTGGGGGGCTGTCTGTAGGCAAGGACTGGCCTGTCTCCCAAGATCTCTGAGAGCGATGGGTCGTCTTTCTGGATAAGTTGTAGATCCTTGATGGTGCGCTGGAGAGGTTTTAGTTGGGGGCTGTAGGTGATGGCTAGTAGTGTTCGGTTATTTTCTTTGTTGGACCTGTCCTGTAGTAGGTAACTTCTGGGTACTCTTCTGGCTCTGTCAGTCTGTTTCTTCACTTCAGCAGGTGGGTACTGTAGTTATGAGAATGCTTGATAGAGATCTTGTAGGTGTTTGTCTCTGTCTGAAGGGTTGGAGCAAATGTGGTTGTATCGTAGAGCTTGGCTGTAAACAATGGATTGTGTGGTGTGGTCTGGATGAAAGCTGCAGGCATGTAGGTAAGTATAATAGGTTTCCGGTATAGGGTGGTGTTTATGTGACCATCGCTTATTAGCACTGTAGTGTCCAGAAAGTGGATCTCTTGTGTGGACTGGTCCAGGCTGAGGATCATGGTGGAATTCCTTAAGGGCGTGTTTTCCATAGGTCCAGGTGATGAAGATGTCATCAATGTAGCGCAAGTAGAGTAGGGGCGTTAGGGGACGAGAGCTGAGGAAGCGTTGTTCTAAGTCAGCCATAAAAATGTTGGCATACTGTGGGGCCATGCGGGTACCCATGGCAGTGCCACTGATTTGAAGGTATACATTGTCCCCAAATGGGAAATAGTTATGGGTGAGGACAAAGTCCAGCCACCAGGTTTGCCGTGACATTATTGGGGATACTGTTCCTGATGGCTTGTAGTCCATCTTTGTGTGGAATGTTGGTATAGAGGGCTTCTACATCCATAGTAGTTAAGATGGTGTTTTCAGGAATATCACTGATGGATTGTAGTTTCCTCAGGAAGTCAGTGGTGTCTCAAAGATAGCTAGGAGTGCTGGTAGTGTAGGGCGTGAGGAGGGAGTTTACAGAGCCAGACAATCTTGCTTTCAGGGTGCCAATGCCTGAGATGATGGGGTGGCTAGGATTTCCAGGTTTATCCATACATCCGATGAAGTGGGCTTTAGCCCATGAAAGCTTATGCTCTAATAAATTTGTTAGTTGCTAAGGTGCCACAAGTACTCCTGTTCTTTTTGCGGCTACAGACTAACACGACTGCTACTCTGAAACCTGTTTTTAAGGATTGTTTGTTACCCAGTTTCTAATCCTTATGGCTCCAAAGATAACCTTGAATGGGGGGCAGGGAAGGGCAGGGAACAATCTTCTTGGGGAAGGAGGGAAGAAACTAAATCACACACAGGATTACAATACGATGATTTGTTTTGTCAGTAGTGGCCCTATTCAGCTCTCATTGAACTCAGTAGCAGTCTTTTGCAGAACTCTGATGGACACTAATGATGCAGGATCAGACTTTCAAATACCATCATGAGCTGGGTACACACACACGTACCAATGCACTGCTGTCTTCTTGAGTCTGCAGACACTACTCTAGTGCCTGTGTTACTACTTCAGCTATCTCAAGCAGTGCCAGAGGGAAATTAATAAAATGCTGGTGAGTTTCATTAATTCTATTTAAAACCCTGTGAACAAGAATCCTGTGGATCTAAATCTGCAGGTACCTGGGAAAGCTATAAGCAGCAGCATATGTGGGCAATTTGTGTTTATGGGAAAATAGGACCTGCAAAAGGAGGCAGGGGAAGGGGATAGTAGAGGAGAGCCATCTATTTGGCAGCTGCAAGGCGATGGGAAGCGGTCAGCATAACCGAGAAACCCTCTGCCCCTCAGACAATCATTAGGTTGTGGCGTAGCACAGGGGGAAGAGTGAGAGCTACCCTTTCAACTAGACTTCAAAATTTATTTAATAGGTATCTCAATGTTTGTAAAAATAACAGAACTCAGGCAGTGTATAGGGACAGTAGGTAGGCAAGAATCATAACCCCATTACACTTGGATCTTTCTGGTATGCCCTTTACACGCCCCCCCCCCCGCTAATTCCACCGCAGTGGAGGAAGATTACTCTCCCCCCGCACCCTTCATTTCTCCTTTGAGTTCAGACTCCTTTTGCTGGACTGCTGCAGCGTTGCACATTGACTCCAGTTTACTCTGTGTTCATCTGAGAGAACAACGCACTGCTCTGCATTACAGAGCTTTTAAGCCTGCAGATTTCTTCTCATGAACTGCTGCGAGTTTGACTTAACTGGATTTTAAGTAATCAGGAACTGTTGCCCTACGACTGCCTCTTGTCTCAAATTTTGCTGGACAGTCCCTGAAGACTGGCTCATCTATCTTGCTTAGATCTAAGATGGTCAAAATTCCAGTGAGAGACAGAGAGAGAGAGAGAGGGTTTGTCTACACTGGGGGGTAGGGATGGATCGATCTAAGTTACGCAACTTCAGCTACGTGAATAAAGTAGCTGAAGTCGACTTTCTGAGATCTACTTGGTGTCTTCACTGCAGTGTGTCATTGGGAGACGTTCTCCCATCGATTCCCCTTGCGCTTCTCGTTGCGGTGGAGTACCGGAGTCAACGCTAGAGCGATCGGCGGTCAATTTATCACATCTATAGTAGACACGATAAATCGACCCCCGTTGGATCGATCGCTGCCTATCGATCTGGCCGGTAGTGTAGACAAGCCCAGAGGGGTAGGCCCACAGAAAATATTTTGTAGCCTAGTAGAAGGTGCATTGAACTGGGAGCAAGGAGACGAGTTCAATGTTTGACTTCTCTATTGACTATTAAGGGTTGTGAAGTGCACAGAATAGTTATTGAGCAAGGCTTTGTGTCCCTCCCTATGAGTCAGGCAATCATATTATCTACATTGTACAACTGAAAAAAACATCAGGTCTCTTTTAGCAGAGTTGGGAATTGAACTGAGCTCTCTAATATGGCAGTCCCCAGTCTTTTGCACTTGGCCACTCTGCCTTTCAGAATAAATCTGTCCGATATATGTGCTGGCTGTTTTGTTTGTAAGTGCCAGCCTCCTTGAAAACAGAAGTCTGTTTCCTTCCTCCCCCTGCTTTCCCTATTAAGCCTACACACTAACTGCGGGTTATAATACTACTGACATATGCTAGATTGATGACTACCTTTTTTTTTTAAGTGGGCGTAAGAAAGTTAACCAAACAAAAACAACAACCCCTAAATATGGGCCTGACATCTTTGACTATAATTTTCTTATTTCTTATGCTATATTAAAATTTAGATCTTGTCCCGAATAAGGGGTAAAGTGGGAGATGTAGTCTTTAATTACATGATCATATGCACTTTTTCCACAGAACCCATGCCACAGCAGGATCTGGATCTTTAGACCTAGAATACAGACCTCTACTTCTTGTGTTAGTGGAATAACTAATGGTAGTAGTAAGCTGTTATTCTCTGTGTATCAGTCCCTTGAAAGGGGGAAGAGAGACATACATTTTCAGTGGGTTTCAGAATTATGTGCTGAGAGCTGAGGAATGTGGAGACTGAGGACTCGGGTTCAATTCCAGGTTTTGTAGGGCAGCGTTTTCTAATGCCTGTCCCTCTCTCCTGTCCCTCTTCCCAAGGCTTTCTGTCCCTCTCTGTCCTATCCTCATGCTGAGTCCTCCCTTTGCTCTTATCTATCTCCTGCCACTCCTCCCTTTTTGTGCTGATATACCATTCCCCTCCCCCAACCCCTTGGCTCTAACTTACTCCAGGACTGCGTGGTTGAGAGTGGTTGGCTCTCCGCAGGGCCCCATTCTGCTCCGAGTGCTGCTTAGACATCACAGGGAATCAAAGTCTGTGTATCAGTAGTGGAAATGACCTTCACATCTGCTTCCCCTGACCACAAAGGAATGTTTAAATGTAGAAAAATAAGCCCGTGTTGAAGAACACCTAACAGATTTTTGGGGGGTGAGAGTGAAGAGGTGATTTCATAATTAAAATTGCCCCTATGCCAGACCTTCTAAGAGAGCTGCAGAACTTGGAGAGAAATGCTAATAAGATGCCATTTAGTAGTATTGATAATACAGTAATACAAAGCTTATAAAATCAGTTTCTAGAGTTGTTATAGATGGAAGTATGGCTTTAACACTCCTCCTTTTCAAACACAAACATGGGAAGTTGATAAACCAGATAAACTTTCTCAGAGCACTGGAATTAAAGGGAAATAATCTTAGGAAACGGAAATATCTATTTTTAACTTTCTTAATCGTATTTGTTTTTTGAGGGAAGGAGGAGGAGGAGGATCCTTATCTAGTGTTGAAGGATTTGAGTATGTTACCTGTGTACATTTCCTCTTCATTGATAGAAGTGGCAGGATTTGTCTCTTGTCCTGTGGTGAACTGGTTTTTTCACCAGCAGCAGTTGCCTTCTGTTCTGTAGCTGCCAGGTGCTGGTTTCGGTACTTGTAGATGTGCAGTAGCATGTAATTTTGTAGTCAAGCTCACAGTGTGTGTCTTCACTGCTGTTTATACTGTAGCCCTTATGACAGGGTCGGGCCAGATGGCTACAGGAGAGTAATAGAAGGCAGATATATTAGCCCCAGGTTAAGTAGGTCTCTTTTCCCTGGGTAAGGTAACAGGGAAGGTTCCACAACAATCAGGAACCTTCTGGAGACAATTAAGACAGACAGGCTGATTGATTCTAGCAGCTTCTTGATTGGCTGCAGGTGTTCTAATGAAGGCAGGCTAATCGGGGCACCTGGGTTTAAAAAAGGAGCTCACTTCAGTTTGTGGAGCGCGTGTGAGAAGCTGGGAGGAAGAGGCGCTAGGAGCTGAGAGTGAAAACGCGGACTGTTGGAGGACTGAGGAGTACAAGCATTATCAGACGCCAGGAGGAAGGTCCTATGGTGAGAATAAAGAAGGTGTTGGGAGGAGGCCATGGGGAAGTAGCCCGGGGAGTTGTAGCTGTTGCACAGCTGTTTCAGGAGGCACTTTAGACAGCTGCATTCCACAGGGCCCTGGGCTGGAACCCAGAGTAGAGGGCTGGCTCGGGTTCCCCCCAAATCTCCCAACTCTTGGTCAGACACAGGAGGAGTCGACCTAGACTGTGGGTTCAGAAAAATGGCCAAGCTGAGGGCTGCCGTGAAGCTCCAAGGTGAGCAAATCCTCCAATAAGCGCAAGACCCACCAAGGTAGAGGAGGAACTTTGTCACAGCTGGTGTGAGAAGTGGGATCTGGTGTACACAGCGCGGCGGAAGAAGGAGGGTGTTGGGTGGGAGGGGGACGGGAGAGGGTCTATTTTCTTTTTTTTTCACCACAATGGAGGAGGTAGTGCAGGCACTGATACAAGCCATGGCTGCCCAGCAGGAAGCTACCCGTGTCCAGGCAGCTGCCCAACAGGAGGCAGTGCGGCTGCAGCAAGAGACTAATTGCCTACTGATGGACCAGGCTGCTCAAGACCGGGCTATGCTGCAGGAACTGGTAAACCAGGTAAAGGCCCTTACAGAGCTGAACCGTGGCCATGATGGGACACAGATCATGCGGGCCAGCAATTGGCTGCAGAAAATGACGCGGGAGGATATTGTAGAGGCATACCTCCTGGCCTTTGAGAGGACAGCCCTGTGGGGGGCTTGGCCCCCAGAACAGTGGTCTGGCATCCTCGCTCCATTCCTGTGTGGGGAGGCCCAGAAGGCCTACTATGATTTGCCTGAAGACTACCCCCAGCTAAAAGCAGAGATCCTGATCAGATCTGGGGTAATGAGAGCAGTGTGGGCCCAGCAATATCATGAGTGGAGGTACCAGGAAAACAAAACCCCACGGTCCCAATTATATGACTTCATCCATCTCGCACAAAAGTGGTTACGAACTGAGTCCCAGAGTCCGGAGGAAATAGAATCATAGAATATCAGGGTTGGAAGGGACCTCAGGAGGTCCAACCCCCTGCTCAAAACAAGACCAATCCCCAACTAAATCATCCCAGCCAGGGCTTTGTCAAGCTTGACCTTAAAAACCTCAAAGGAAGGAGATTCTACCACCTCCCTAGGTAACACATTCCAGTGTTTCACCACCCTACTAGTAAAAAAGGTTTTTCCTAATATCCAACATAAAGCTCCCCCTACTGCAACTTGAGACCATTACTCCTCATTCTGTCATCTGCTACCACTGAGAACAGTCTAGATCCATCCTCTTTGGAACCCCCTTTCAGGTAGTTGAAAGCAGCTATCAAATCCCCCCTAAGTGTACGGGGATAATATGTGTCCATGGGACAGTTGGTTATTACCACACCATCCCAGGAAAAATCAAGATTCAGGGGAACACTACAGAGGTAGCAGAGGGTTAGTCCCTGAACTCCTATACCTGACGCTCATAGGGAGGGACTTCCCAGGGTTTGGAGATTTACTCCCGGTAGGGGAATTGGGGGAAAGGGGTAAGCCCTGAAGTTAGTGAGGCATCCACAGTAGACTGTTAACCCCCAATCTTCTCTGAAATATCCCCAGATTTTTTCTCCACTCCCAGACAGGATAGAAAGACGAAAAGGGAAAGAAGGGCAGCTAAGGCCTTGGGAACCCGAATATTGGCCCATCCGTTCTCCTAGGCAGGTGGACCCGAGCAGCTGAAAAGGAGGCCACCCAGGAGGGAGAAGCACCTGAGTCTGACCCACACCCTAACACCTCTGAACCAGTAGAGGCAACAGATACTGGCCCCCTAGATCTCGGGCAGATTAGCCCCGGGAGAGGAAATTTTGGACGGGACCAGGCTGAAGACCCAAGGTACGACAAAATTAGGAAAGAGGTGACCGAAATAGATGGGGTCCCCATGGAAGGGAAAACCCAGGGACCAGGACCCTACTTCATAATGAAGAAGAATCTCTTATACCGGGTTGCACCAGTACAGGGGCAGAAGGTACAGCAGATCCTAGTACCTCAAAAACACCAGAATGCTGTATTAAGTCTGGCCCATAGTCATCTTTTTGGGGGGCATTTGGGAGTAGAGAAGACCCTGGCATGGGTCCTGTGACGATTCTTCTGGCCCAGAATACCTGAAGAAGTGCGGAGGTATTGTGCATCCTGCCCGGAGTGTCAGCTGCACAGTCCCCGTCCCCACTTGAGGGCACCTTTAGTACCCCTTCCCATCATAGAGGTCCCCTTCGAACGAATAGCCATGGATCTAGTGGGACCCCTGGAGAAGACAGCCCGGGGCCACCAATATATACTTGTCGTTCTGGATTATGCTAGTCGCTACCCAGAAGCCCTTGCCCTGTGGAACACGGCCTCTAAAACGATAGCTAAAGAGTTGGTGCGGATCTTTGCCCAAGTGGGGCTACCAAAGGAGATATTAACAATCCCAGGTACCCCATTTATGTTGAAGCTAATGAAGGACCTCTGTATGCTGCTCCATATGCATACCCTGAGAACTTCAGTCTATCATCCGCAGACCGATGGGCTGGTAGAAAGGTTTAACTGAACCCTCAAGGCAATGATAAGGAAAGTCGGGACGGGATGGACTGGGACACCCTACTACCCTACCTTATATTTGCAATGCGGGAGGTAGCTCAGGCCTCAACTGGGTTTTCCCCCTTTGAATTATACGAATGTCACCCCCGTGGCATACTAGATGTTGCAAAAAAAATCTGGGAAGAGGAACCCAATGAGGGGAGAAATATAATTGACCATGTGTTGCAGACGCGAGAACGGATAGCCCGGGTCACCTCTGTTGTACGGGAACATTTGGAAAATGCGCAGGAGGCCCAACGAACCCATTACAATATCCAGGCAAAAGTCCGACAGTTCCAACCAGGGGATTGGGTGATGGTGTTGGTACCCACGGCAGAAAGCAAGCTTTTGGCCCAATGGCAGGGGCCCTATGAGGTGGTTGAACCCGTGGGGGAAGTAACCTACAAGGTGCGGCAGCTAGGATGCCGGAAACAAGAACAAATTTATCACATTAACCTCTTAAAGCCTTGGCACCAATGAGAAACATGTGTAGTGGGCCAAGAGACCCCAATCCAGGGAAATAACATGCAGGAGCAGATCAGGATATCCACTGATCTGACACCAAACCAGAAGAAGGAGGTAATTGAGATGATCAGCCGATACCAGGATGTGTTTTCAATCAAACCAGGTTGGACCACCTAAGCATATCACCACATTATCACAGACCCTGGGGCAAAGGTAACTTTAAGGCCCTATCTGGTCCCAGCGGCAAAAATGGAGGAGATCAAGGCAGAGGTAAAAAGGATGTTGGAGCTGGGAGTCATCAAAGAGTCCCACAGCTAGTGGTCAAGCCCGATTGTGTTGGTGCCCAAACCCGATGGCACAACTAGGTTTTGTAATGACTTTTGCCGGCTGAATGAGAAATATCCAAATTCGATGCATACCCCATATTGATGAGTTAGTTGACCGCCTGGGCAATGCCCGATTTTTGACCACCCTTGATGTAACAAAGGGATACTGGCAGATTCCCCTTGCCAAAGATGCGAAAGAAAAGACTGCATTCTCCATACCAGAGGGTCTGTTTCAATATACTGTTCTTCCTTTTGGACTGCTTGGGGCACCTACCACCTTCCAGCGTCTTTTGGACAAGCTCCTACAGCCCCATACCAATTATGCAGCGGCATACCTGGATGATGTGATTATTCACACCCCCGACTGGGAAACCCACTTAGAAAAGGTGGAAGCGGTTCTGGACACACTAAGACGGGCTGGCCTCGCAGCCAACCCAGCCAAGTGTGCTATAGGGCTAGCCGAGGCTAAATACCTTAGCTACATTGTAGGAAGGTGCATGGTCACGCCCCAACTAAACAAACTAGAGGCTATCCAAAATTGGCCCCGGCCGAATTGGAAAAAACAAGTCCGGGTATTCCTGGGTGTGGCGGGGTACTACCGACGATTTATTCCCCATTTTGCTACCAAAACGAGTCCCCTGACACACCTGATAAAAGCCCGGGGTCCAGACATGGTGAAATGGACAGATGCCGCAGAGAAAGCATTCATGGATCTACAGACAGCCCTCTGCAGTAACTCTGTGCTTATAGCCCCAGACTTCAACAAAGAATTCATTTTACAAACAGATGCATCTGAAGTAGGATTGGGAGCTGTTCTATCGCAGATGATTGGAGATGAAGAACACCCAATCCTCTACCTGAGCAGGAAACTCCTCCTGAGAGAGCAGAAGTATGCCGTGGTTGAAAGAGAGTGCCTTGCTGTGAAATGGGCCATGGAAACACTACGTTATTACCTTCTGGGACGACGGTTTACCCTTGTGACCGACCATGCACCCCCTCCAGTGGATGCAGCAAAATAAAGAGAAGAATGCAAGGGTCACCAGATGGTTCCTGTCCCTACAACCTTTCCAATTCACCATACTTCACCGGGCTGGAAGCCACCATGGTAATGCAGATGGCTTGTCACGAGTACACGGCCTGATGTCCCAAGTTGCCCAACCCCATAGTGTTGAGCAGAGGGGGGGATATGTGACAGGATTGGACCAGATGACTACAGGAGAGTAATAGAAGGCAGATATATTAGCCCCAGGCTAAGTAGGTCTCTTTCCCCTGGGTAAGGTAACAGGGAAGGTTCCACAACAATCAGGAACTTTCTGGAGACAATTAAGACAGACAGGCTGATTAGAACACCTGCAGCCAATCAAGAAGCTGCTAGAATCAATGAAGGCAGGCTAATCGGGGCACCTGGGTTTAAAAAGGAGCTCACTTCAGTTTGTGGTGTGCGTGCGAGGAGCTGGGAGCAAGAGGCACTAGGAGCTGAGAGTGAAAATGTGGACTGTTGAAGGACTGAGGAGTACAAGCATTATCAGACGCCAGGAGGAAGGTCCTATGGTGAGAATAAAGAAGGTGTTGGGAGGAGGCCATGGGGAAGTAGCCCAGGGAGTTGTAGCTGTCACACAGCTGTTAGGAGACACTTTAGACAGCTGCATTCCACAGGGCCCTGGGCTGGAACCCAGAGTGGAGGGCTGGCTCGGGTTCCCCCCAAACCTCCCAACTCCTGGTCAGACACAGGAGGAGTCGACCTGGACTGTGGGTTCAGAAAAATGGCCAAGCTGAGGGCTGCCGTGAAGCTCCAAGGTGAGCAAATCCTCCAATAAGCGCAAGACCCACCAAGGTAGAGGAGGAACTTTGTCGCATCCTGTTGAATGTCTTGTCGCTCCAGGAATTTACTGTATTTAAAATTTGCACTGCTTTTTGTGGAAACGTATTAAATGATTATTTTTGCAAAATTACTTTATTATTTTTATGGGTCTAATCCTTTCACAATTATTTTAAGAGCACTCTGCTATTTTATCAGATAGAGTTGGCTGCGGTGCAAAGCAAATGTTAAACAGCTCTGTTGTTTTAGCTGATAGTTTTTCTTTTGCTTTTTGAGTGCGCTGGAATTTTATACTCTTAACAAATTTTATAACTTCTGTTAGTACTGTTTTACTCACGTTAAAGGGCTTCATCACTGTGTCACTATTTGTATTTATTTGGTACACAGAAAATGCAATTTTTTTTCTAATAGATCTATTTCTTTAATATACCATATTTATGCAGGTTCCACTTAAGTGTTTCTGTTACCTAAAGCAAGTTCCTATTTTCCCACTGGTCTGTGTTCATTAAAAATGTATTGTTTGGTCAGCATTCCTGAATGGAACATTTTCACAGAACATTGTTAATTCTGTGACTATACGCCACATAAGAGTGAGAGTGAAGTTATGAGCAACTGTTTTATTACTTTCTCTAAAGCACTAAATTGCACTAGCTTTCTTTAAATTTAAATATAAAGTATTGTGAAACTACTGGCCGCCTTTAAGATTATAAGGTTTGATATCATTATTGTTACCTCTGAAAAATATATGATGAATATTAAGCTTGATGACTAAACCTAAAGTAATAATCACTGTAAATTCAGCATGGTTATATGCATTTTTGGCATACAGGAGCATGTAGGAGCTTTATAGGCATATGTGCGTAGGGACTACACACATTTATTGGGAGGTTCTGAAGAACTGAAAAACAAGCACTATGTTTTCTGAGAACTAGGAGAATGAGTGGAAGAGAACTCTGGCTGATATGATGGGGAAAGCTCCTTTGGGTTTGGGAGAGTTTGGGAGAGGTCCTTGTATCTTTTAAGATTTGCTGGGTTAGCCCACATTTGGGAGACCTGTTTTATGAAGCTTTATAATAATATTTTGTATGTATTTTATAGTGTACCTGGAGATTTTAAATACATAAAATAAAACATAATTTGCAAGTAATATCAACTAATTGAAGTAAAAATTGACATGCCATAAAGAGAGAAACACAAATTGGGCAGTTACATGCCCCTCTAACTTTGAGGTTAGGGGAAAGACTCTGGTGATCTGGAAAAGGAAATGTACCCATGCTGCAGAAAATATGTTGAAGTTTTTTTTCTTCTGTTTTTAAATATCTAGATGACTATTGAGTTCTAAAACAAATTATATATTGCTTTTTACATTATTTTTACTTATTGTAATTTCCATTAGAGACTATTACAGTTTTTAAGGTGTAATGGAATAAAACAACTTTTTCTAAGCGTTGCTGTCTTTTCTGAATTTGATTGTGAAGAAAAACAAGAAAATATAGTGTATAACTATCATAATTTTATGATAATACCATAATTTTAGGTATACAGGTTCTCAAGATTGAGACTATGAACTACTGTTATTTATTCTTATTTTGCTAATGTACAGGATTGTTTGTTATGGGTTTTACAGTTCAGCTCAAATTCAACATACAGCTGCTGTCCTGAAGAGATTCTACCCTCTTGGTGTATGCATACTCCTGCTGGTAATAGGAGAGTGAATTTGTGTGTGGGGGGGTGGAGGGTGAGAAAACCTGGATTTGTGCTGGAAATGGCCCAACTTGATGATCACTTTAGATAAGCTATTACCAGCAGGACAGTGGGGTGGGAGGAGGTATTGTTTCATATTCTCTGTGTGTATATAAAGTCTGCTGCAGTTTCCACGATATGCATCCGATGAAGTGAGCTGTAGCTCACGAAAGCTCATGCTCAAATAAATTGGTTAGTCTCTAAGGTGCCACAGGTACTCCTTTTCTTTCTACTTTTTATGTATTTTGTAACAGTTGCCAAATTAAATAATATGAAATGATTTGCTCATCCTGAGAATACTAGGCACTAAATTCCCAGTCCTGCAGTCTGATCTTTGCATTAATCCTATAATTTTTGTCCTAGGCAATTGCAAGGGTTTATAAATACAGAACAACTTGCAGTTCATGCTGTTAGAGACCAATAAGAGACTTCGGCTAAAAAAATATTATATACCTGGTAGTCAGTGGAAAAAAGTTCTCTTCCATTGTTTTTTAAGCACAATGAGCCTGATTCATCACTGTGCTACTTCTATTTTATGCTACTGAAATACCTTTGGAATAATGCTACAATGTAACCTGCTTATGTTAATTTTTTTTACGTTTGGGAAAGTGCAGGAAGCACTCTAGAGGACCATAAAAATAACTGACCTTTGAATTGATGCTCTTTTTTTTTTTTCTCATTCTGAAGTAATGTTTTATTTCTGAGGGGGAAAAATCCATTGTGAGAGGCTGCTTTTAATGCAAGTTGTAATTTAAAATATGCAATAATTCAAAATATGATAATTCATATATTGATTTTATAATTACTATAAGAGTTTATATATAAATAAAAGAACTAAGGCAACTGGCACTGAATGTTGTGTAGTTTGCTGAGCACAGTGCAGGTTCTTTTAGTATGACTCTTTCTGTATTTTCCTCCCAGTGACCTCAAGCTAGGATATATTGCATTCTGAAATTTTCTGTGCTAACACTGTCCTTCTGAGCACTGAGCTTTATTTGTGCCAATTTCTGTGTGGTCATTTATGTTGTGGATTTATGTCCATGAGGGCCTGAGCTGATGTGTACCAAATTATTTTATTTCAGAAATTAAGGTTATATTTGAGCTGCCGTTCTCCAAGGGTGAAATCCAATTAGCCAGTCAGGCACTTGTACACAAATGTGCACTTTTATTTGAGGGAAGACTTTACCTTAAGGTTTTATCTTTTTTTAAAAAAATGTGTATTTATAGCCTATATTACTCTGAGCTACCCATATTTCTAAGTAGCGAATGTGGGCTTTAAAAAAAGGTTGGAATATTAAAATGCTAACCATCTTCTATGATTTGAACATTACTTTTAGGGAAACTCTGCACCAACAAATTAAAAATTCTGCACTTAATATTTTAAAATTCTGCATATTTTATTTGTCAAAGTAACACTACATAATCATGCCAGTTTCAGTTATTTTGGTAATTTATTTCAAAATACCTGTCAGCAAGTATATCTGTAAAAATACAGACGAAAAAGATTCACGAAATGTTTTTTTTTGACCAATAGATTCCTTACTAGGTATATTAATACAGAACTTTGAGTAATAATTCATTTAAACAGCAATACAGAAACATATTTCCTGTATCCCTCAGAAGCAGTGCAAAGGCTTGGGGGAATCAAAGGTAACGGAGGAGGTGAGGGATAAGGAAGTATTGCTGGGAAGGTGCCTGGGAGAGAATCTTGGAGGGTTGCTGGGTGTGGTGGGAAAAGTATAGAACAGGTTTTTTGTGGGTGTGGGAGGGATTGTTAGGGAATTGGGGAGCCTCCTGCATGCAGACCCTGGCTGCCCCCAGCCTCTCCCATTCAGTCAAGCACAGGTGCCCCCACAGGTGCTGACTTCACATTTGCCCCCACAGGCTGTGCCCCATGCTGCCCCGCCCTATCCTGCCCCTTCTCCACCCTGCCCCACCTCTTCCTGACCTCTTCCGCTTCCCCGTCCAGAGCCTGCTGCGTCTTTGCTCCTTCCTCCTTGCCGCCAGCCTCCTGCATGCTGTCTGCAGTGGGCGGGAGGAGGTGCATGGACGGAGGGGGAGGCGCTGATTGGCAGGGCCTGTCGGTGGGAAGGAGGTCCTGGGGGGAGGAGGAGCTGCTGATGGGGGGCTGCCGGTGGGTGCTCAGCACCCACCATTTTTTCCCTGTGGGTGCTCCAACCCTGGAGTCGGCGCCTATGTCTGTCGCTGTCCCCGTGTGCCCCACACCTCCATTCCTCCTTGTGTCCTTTCACCTTCACTCAGCTAGGCGTAGCTGCCTCTGTCTCCACGTATCCTTGAGCCCCCACTCCCCATTCAGCCAGTCATAGCTGCCCCTGTCTGTCCCTGCATCCCCCCCCCCTCCGTCCTCATGTGGCCCTGCACCCCCACTCCCATTCAGCCCCTGGCTCAATGTTGTCACCTCACTAGCTCCTGTGCCCAACCCCAGTCTGTCCACTACCACTAGCCCTTCTGAACTCATGTCTCTGTGACACCTCCCAGGAGCCCTGTGTGCCCTGTCTGTCTGTCCCCACATATCCAGTGCCTCCTCACCTAGTCCCGTGGGCAGGGCGTTGTGAGGAAGGCAGCCTCTGCCCCCTTCCTCTCTGTGACTGGCTGCTCCATCCCCTAAGCCAGCTGCCTTCTCTTCCAGTGCCATATCAGCCCATTGTGGGTGAAAGGTGTAATTGCAGCTTCCCTTTGCCTCTCCGTCAGAATCAATTATTGTATGCGGGGGGGGGGGGAATCTGTGGGGGACATTAATTCTGTGCTTGCGCAGTGGCACAGAATTCCCCCAGGAGCAGAATATTTAGCATGTTCTGAATTTTGTTCGTAGAATGGGATGCTTTTATGTAAGCTGGACAAATGTGATAATATCCAAAAGTACCATAATATAGGGTTCATTGCTTATGATGTAATTTGTTACAGATTTTGACATACAGAAATGAGTGTCATCTTGTTTGCTGCCACATTGCTAAAGGTGTCCTAGCTTTTTTAAAAAAAGACTATATATTTTTGACAAGAAATATTGCTGAAAAAGCGCATTCCTTCACGGCCAGGGTAGTGCATTCATTATTTGTTCAATACTGTACTGTCCTTCTGGGAGGGAGGTGGCATCTCTAAGGAGAGTGTGTTTGATCTCTTTGGATTAGACTGTTTGGAGGAGCTGTGAGGGTTAGGGCTGCAGGAGGGATATAGCTGAACAGTTCATTGGTCACAGACTGGCTTTCTTCAAAGAAGTTCCTGCAGGCTTTGGAATGTACTCCTAGCCAGCCTGTAGCTACAAAGGTGAAGGAAGTCATTATAGCTTCTTCAAGATTGGAATGTGACTAAAAAAAGCTGTAAACAGCTTTTCCTGTGAATGGCTTTGTGAAACAACAAAAAAAGCCCTCTTCAATGTTTCCCTTTCCTAACTGTATATTTTCTGTGAAAAAGAGTTGCTAAAATACCAGGCTAATGTACAAGCGTAAACTTATTAAAGTGGCTAGAAATTACATATAGTATGAAAGGCAAACAAACATTAGGAGAAAAGTCGGACATCTGACAAAAACAGTTTAGATATGTGCTTTCCTCCTCATTTCACCCTCTCCACTTCTCATTCCTTTTCTCCCTAGCAACTGCCAGTATGGTGTTTAAAACAGTGCCTTCACTTTGTGAGTGGACCAGCATTAGCCCTATCAGAATGAATAAGGATAAGATAATGAATAGCATTTTCTTGTGTAAAATTGCGCACTCTCGTTCAACATCCTGTGACCTTGTGAAAAATCTACACCCCGATTGACGGTTATACTCACTTAATCCCCTATGTAGAAAGCACTATGTTGACAAGACATAGCTACTGGCTGTAAAGGGGCCATAGCAGGTATGAAAGTCTCACCCAACATGTTCCAGTCTCTTGTTCTCCCAGTGGTCTAACTCAAGGGTGGTCAAACTGTGGCTCCGGAGCCACATGCGGCTCTTCAGAAGTTAATATGCGGCTCCGTGTACAGGCACCGACTCCGAGACTGGAGCTACAGGCGCCAGCTTTCCAATGTGCCGGGGGGTGCTCACTGCTCAACCCCTGGCTTTGCCCCCACTCCACCCCGTCCCCTGAGTCTGCTATGCCCTCGCTCCTCCCCTCGCTCTCCGAGTCTCCTGCACGCCATGAAACAGCTGATCAGGAGGTGCAGGGAAGGATGGGGAGGCGCTGATCGGCGGGGCTGCCAGTGGGCGGGAGGCACTGGGAATATTGGGGAGCTAATGGGGGGCTGCTAACGTATTATTGTGGCTCTTTGGCAATGTACATTGGTAAATTCAGGCTCCTTCCTAGGCTCGGGTTGGCCACCCCTGGTCTAGCTCAATTTCTGAGTAGGGTGTTGGAAGTAACTAAAATTGGTTGTATCCAATGGTGAGCTGGAGCTGGTTTGCGCAAACCGGTTGTTAAATTTTGAATCCGGTTTAGAACTGGTTGTTAAAGGGGTGGGCAAACTCCGGCCTGCGGGCCACTTCTGGCCCACGGGACCGTCCTGTCCGGCCTGCCTGAGCTCTCTGCTGGGGAGGCTCCCCTGAGAATCCTTTTTTAATTTTTACTCACCCGGCGGTGCTCCGGGTCTTCAGCGGCACTTCTTCGGCGGTGGGTCCTTCAGTGCTGCCGAAGACCTGGAGCGACTGAAGGAACTGGTTCTTCAGCTGTTGGCAGCTCATCACTGGTTGTACCGGGTGTCTGTACTAACAACCAAACTGCTTTCAGCCCTCTTGAAAGGAGCAGGGGCATGTAGTTGTCACTTGTTATGCACCCATAAAGGTTTTCTTATTATACAAAGGTCCTTTGAGTTTTTTGTGTTGTGTTGTTTTTATCCCAAGAGGGGATTTCCACCTTTTTAAAACGAAAAAAACAGGATTCTATTATAAAGGGTGTTAAAGTTAGGGCTAAAATGTTGTGTATTCACCTAAAATACTGATTTTCCCCCCCGCCCCCCCAAGCTAATACTTTTTTGGGAACTACTTTTGCAAAGATGTTGGACTATATTTAGAAGCATTTACATTATCCAGGGGAGCGTCTCTTATGCATCTACAACAGATGATAATGTAAACTACACAAATTGAGGATGGGAAGCAATCCATTCTGATTCAATCAGAATCTAATCAGGTGGCAACACTGTCTCATGTTCATGTCAAGCCTCGAATCTTGTAATTGGACTGTTCTTATAATTTGGCTTTTAAATTGGCAGAGTAAATATTTAGTAAAGCTAGGCATTATAGGAATATTTTTATCTGCTTTATTGCACGTGCATACAAGACTGTTTTTTAAAAAAAATGTTTTTACTCAAAACAATTTAGGTGGGGAAAAAATCCCTCAAAACAAAATATCATGGTTCTTAAAGATTTTTTTCTATTTTTAAACCAAGGGGATTCAGATTCCAGAAGCTTTCTAATGTGCTTCAAAATTTAAACCTTTGAAGAGTTACATAGCCAAAAATGGCTGTGATGTCAGAAGATTGGTATTACTTTTGGAAAAGGTAAAGTTAAATCAAAGAGCTGAGGAAACAGCTTAATCTTGATTTGAATCATGGTATGAATAATGGCAAAAATACTGGTAGACTACTGTTATGGCAGTTCGTTGACTACTGTGAAGTATGGTCCCTAGATGAGAGACCAAAACCTTTTTATATAAAAATGTACCATTTTAAAATTTACACTTTTAGCTTGTACACCACAGATGATAAGAGAGACAGAAAAAGCCAGTGTGGAGTGATCTCACCGTATCACTGGTTTGAAACTTAATCTGGCGGTCTTTAATAAAAGTTTACATGGAACCTACCAAGTACTTTTTCGTGTGCTCATTGCAGAATGTTAGAGGACTTGAGTCAAGGGGCCACAGTGGAGTCTGTGTCTTTCAGTGAGCACTAAACAGGTCTCAGATTGTGCACAACAGGCGTTATTTAGTTGGCTTTTCCTTGCAACTGGAATGAATTTTGTTCTCATCAACATGAAGGATGAATACCATTGGTCTGATCCAAGTAGAGCAGTCAGGCACTGTACAAGTTCTTTAAACTAGTGGAAAAAAGGGATAACAAGAACCAGTGGCTGGAAGTTGAAGGCAGACAAATTCAAATTAGAAACAAGCCACACATTTTTAACAGTGAGGGTGATTAATCATTGCCAAAAAACTACTAAGGGAAGTGGTGGATTCTCCATCTCTAATCACTATTTAGATGCCTTTCTGGAAGATATGCTGTAGCCAAACAAATTATTTGGCTCAATATGAAGGAAATGGGTGAAATGTAATGGCCTGTGATAAACAGGAATAAATGATCCCTTCTGGCCTTCAACTCTCTGAATCTATGAAAGTTTCATCCAATAGTTCTTTCAGCACATCTCAGTATTTCAGTTACCCCTGTTCTTCAAGTACTAGTGTTTTCATATGCAGAGAGAGTGAATTGTGCTATATTATGTTTTGGTTTTATACTGTGAACAGATGAGGGAATAGAATAAGACCACCAAAGGTTGTTTTCACTTGTGACTTCAGACAAGAACCTATTGAATTCCTTTTTAAGGTAAAAAATGAGTGCTCTTGGTCTGTTGCTGCCTAGCTCCTAATTTTGATGATCTTAAAGTGTTTTTACAGATGTACACATTCCATGTACAATTCCTTATATAGAAACAGGAAAAGAGACCTCTACTATTTTTTTGTAGCCGTTGAATTAATCAGAGAAAGGGGTGTGATACTTCCAGAGGACGTTTAATTTCAGTAGTCTCCTGATATATTTTTTGGCTGACCTGCTGCAGCAGTGTCTGTTTGTATGTTACTGTTCTACAATTTTACATTTTATTATTATGGGAGCCTGTAGTTTGCCTAGCAGAAAAAACATTTTTCTAGACTTCGTCTATATTCAGAATTGTACCAGTTTAGCTAAAGGTGTAACTTTAAACCTGATTAGTTAGACCTGTGCGAACACAGTGTAAACACCTTAATCTGATTTAAACCTTGCTTATTTTGATTTAGCTTAATTAAATAAGGAATCAATAAGATACATTAATATAAATTTGATTTAAATCAAATGAAGAACACCCACTCTGTTTTGTATTGGCTTAAGGAAATCAGTTTTAAACTGAATTAAAATTAAATGTGTACAACTTTGAATAGAGACAATTCTTTAGTAAAAACTTTACTTAAATAACTGAGTTGTTGACTGGGATCATTGATTCTATTTCCATTTTTCTTTTTAGAATGCTGACATGAATTCTTAACAGATCTAAGGTTTCCTTTGGATACACAAACTATCATTCCACAGTTTAAACAGGTTTTTCAAAAATGGTATAAAACCTGTTGCATCTACTTAATTCCCTTTCTTTACTGTTCACTTTTGCTCTGTCTGTTCCCAGAAAGTTAATATTGTTTATGTTCTAGAAGTTTAAGTGAGAGAGGTGGGATCATTAAGGATGCTGGATTAAGGTTCTTATGGCATGCAAAGGGAGAATACTGCATGTGTAGGTTTTGCTTACGAATAAGGGATGTGTATGTGTGATGGGCAAGCATGCCTCACTATCCATTCCAAAGAAAATCTTGTTGATAATGTGGCAGTTTAGGTAGGAACCAATGTCTCGACTATCTTGAGTAATTGCAAACACGGTGGTGTCTAGAACAAAATCATCAGAGGTAAATCAATTGCTATGCCTTCTCTTGTATTTTTAATATTGTAACAGAAGTCAAGAGAAATTAGAACTAATGTGGCAGTATTTTGCCTGCATAACTACTAGACAAAGTCCTGGAAGAACACTTATGCTGTTCTATAATAAAGCTTCTTCTCAATGACTGCAGCTTTTGGTTCAAATGGACAGTTCTACACGAAGTATCATACAAGTTGTCAGTAATGGAAAATTTTAAGGTAGGTGTACTGTATATGTAGTCCTAGAGAAAATTTTACTGTAACAATACTCTAATTGTTAGTGTAACTGTAACAATAGCTCTAATCTGTAAAATTCCTCCCTTATTTTACTAGATTTCAAATCTCAAATCATGTAGCATTAGTAAACTCTAATCACTTAGTCTAAATATATTTCTGTAGCTCCTAAAGTTCATAAACCTTCCTATTTTTATTCCCAATTGTTTGGGTTTCCTGTTGGGTAAGTATTGTGTACAATACCTCGTAATGCTATCATAACATTCATTTTAGCAGGCCGTTGAAAATATTCTTTAATCTGCAAAATTTTATCAAACCTAATTTAACATTTTTATCTTTAAAAACAAAAGGACATGATTGCACTGATCATACGGTTCACTAACTCTTGTACTAGGCACATTCAAAACCGCACGATTGTATGCGATTGTGACTATGAATTACTGTCTTGTACTTCCAAAGTAATTCACAGTTTTAAAGCACTCTCCGGGCATTTAAAAATGCTTAAAATAATCCTGGGAGATAAGTAAATATCGTTGTTCCGTTTGCGTGCATGTGCCTATGTATGGAATTTTTGTGATCTCTCTCAGTGTGGTTTCACCACTGATGCTGTGCCACCTGTGACAGTGATGACGAAAGTGCTAGCGTGGAAATGGCAGCGGCTTTTCATGCTCTCTTCGCGAGCACTTCCCCTAAGGTGAGCACTGACAACACAGAGGCACTGCTTCAAGACCAGAGGAGAGAGAAGTGTTAGTCTCGACCTTTTAACTTTCAGATGCGCTAATGAGAGTCTTATAAGTATGTAGATAGTTTTGAGGGGCACGCTTTCCATGCCTTCTGCATGTGACGTCGATGAACAAGTCTGAGCAACAGAAAGCGTTCCTCTTGCATCTGTCGTGAAGTTGGGTGTAATTTAACAACATTCTACATGTGCTTGCTGTGCACCCCTTCTTGGTTAGAAAATGAATCCCCTTCTGAAATCTTTCTTTGCTACTTTATTTTGTGTTCAATAAATTTAAATATGCAGTGGCTTTTTAATTGGATCAGTCAGAATTTTCCTATCTCCTTCAAACCAAAACCTCGTTTGGTACTAAAACAAAACTTTTGGGTTTTTTTGTGTGTGCATATCTTCTACCTGTTGTGCAGAAGAAATAATCAGTGTCTCTGGGAAACATCTAGACCACAAGTAAGTAGGAGAACAAACTAGGATTTTGTTAATATTGTTTTGAATATTGCCCAACTTAGTTTGTTTCCCATCATGTTTACAAACATGGTAATGTATTATATTCCCTGCATTTTGAAAATGAGTGGAACACTTTCACATAGAAGTATTGTATAATGCAGAGTGCTGCTATAAAAGTGTGAAAAATACTTTTTTTTTAAGTTGAGAGAGGGTTTGAGGAGAGCAAGACCGAGATACTACTATAGAGTCATTATATTTTCCCATTTGTATTTGTAAAGTTGACATCGGGCCTAAAGGTTTGGGAAATTATGAAAGATTTCACTGTTTTTATGTAAAAAGATAAGCAATGTCTTGCAGGCCACCTTGGGGACAGTTAACAGTAAGTCTAGTTTCTTTATTCTGAAAAGAACATAGGCAGTCATGGTAGATAACGAAACAAACATGAGCTGCCAGTGTGATGTGATGGCTAAAAGGGATAAAGATCACTTTGGATGCTCAAAGGAACATTGAGTAGGAATACTGAATTGATATTACTTTTATATATGGCATTGGTGAAACCACTACTGGAATGCTCTGGCCAATTTTCGTATCAGTACTTCAGAGATGGTCCTGAAAAACTGAAGAGGGTACAAAAAAGAGCCAAGACTGGTTTGAGGTCTGGAGAATACACCTTCCAGTGAGAGACTTAATAAACTAAGTAGATTGTTTCATGAAGCAAAGGTTAAGAGACAAGTTGGTAAGTTTGTATTAACACCGAGAGACTATATCTGATACTTCAGGGCTTTTAAATCCAACGTACAAAGGCTTAAAAAGATTCAGTGTTGGACTTTTGAAAGTTGAAGCTAATTAAATTGAAACGATAACTAAGGCTTACATTTTTTATCATTGAGGGTAATGAGCCATTGGAACAACTCACCAATGGATGTTTTAGATAATCTGTCAACTGAAGTCTTTAAACTGAGAAGGCTGTCTTTTTTAAAAAGATAGGAGTTTTTGCAGGAACTACTGGAGGAAGTTCAATGATCTGTGTTATATGGAAGGTCAGACTGATGACCATTAGGATTCCTGCTGGCCATAAAATGTATGCATTTATAAATGTTGTCCAAATTCTGATCTTTTATAGGAGACTGTACATCAGATATTGCACATTTGTGCACAAATTTGGAAGCTGATTTTAGGCTGTATGTAGTGATACGGATATCAGGGGAGGGATAGGTCAGTGGTTTGAGCATTGACCTCCTAAACCCAGGGTTGTGAGTTCAATCCTTGAGGGGGCCATTTAGGGATCTGGGGCAAAAAATTGGGGATTGGTCCTGCTTTGAGAAGGGGGTTGGACTAGATGATTTCCTAAGGTCCCTTCCAACCGTGATAGCCTATGATTCTATGGATCACTTATATTATATTGGAATTGTTTATATTTATATTGTTTATATTTAACTAATGTTTGTATTGTGAATATTTAGTTAATGTTTATCTTTATAAAATTAACTTTACGTTTGTGACTGAGTTGATTACATTACATTACATATAACATTGAGTTATATTTTTTTTATTTGAGCCATTTAGAAACTATTAGGGAATACATTGTGTGAGGGTTTCAACAACTGCTGGAATGATGCTGTGGGAAGTCAAACTGGATAAAAATCTACACCCTTGGTTCTGTCTGGGTTACTTTTGCCTTTGTATTGGTTTTCTTAAATTCTTGGTAGTTTTGATGTTCCAGAGCAATACAAATGTTGAATCCATGATGCAGTGGTACTCAACCAAGGGCCATGAAAAGGTTTCAGGGGGTCCACCAAGCATGGCTGGCATTAGAATTGCTAGGGTTACAGGGCAGAAAGCCAGAGCCCCGTCGCACAGGACTGCAGCCCCGAGCCCCACCAACCAGGGCTGAAGCTGGAGCAACTTAGCTTTGTGGTGCCCCCTTTGGCGTGGGGCCCCGGGCAATTGCCCTGCTTGCTGCCCCTTAATGCCATCCCTGGCTTTTATATGTAGAAAAACGGTTGTGGCACAACTGGGCTGTGGAGTTTTATAGCAAATTTGGGGGGTGAGGGTATTAGAAATAAAAAGGTCAAGAAGCTCTGGTGCAGTGAATAGTAGAAAGAATGGCTATTTACCAGTACTCTATTGAATGTTATCACTTGCGTATTAGTTTGTCGAGCAGTTGCTGCAGAAGTAGTATGATATTCAAAATACTCAGTTAGTAATTTTGCCACTGCTACTTGTGTGTATCCTTCATTCTAGGAATATCAAAATGCTTCACAAACCTATTGTGATTGCCTGTTTCCGGGCAGAGCAGGGTAATTTATGTTGGCCTAAGATAATAGAATTTCGTGAACAGTTGTGCATTGGCAGTTGAAAAAGATACTTTTTCTTTTACATTTGAGCTGCTATGGATAGCAAATTATACTGCTTTGACATTCTAAAAACTTGGATGCTATAAAGTTTCCAATAAATGTGAACAGCAATGAATTCCAGCTCTGTTCTCACATAGTTACTGCAGTACGGGGGTGGGGGGGGGGGGGAAGGGGACTGGCAGGACTGCATGCCATCATAATTAAATAGTTAAACACAGAACTTCAAGGGAGAAGCTGTCTCACCTGTTTTGGGAGTAGCTGTCAGCATACTTTCTAAATTAAATGTTCATTTTCTTTGTACATTTTAGTTTTCATTTACTTAAAATTACTATTGCATACCCAAGTGTTATAACTATTTAATCTTGGTCAAATCAGAGGTTTGATATAGTCAAAGCACATACTAAATAGCATTAATTGCATAGTAAACTATGCATCTTTTGAGTTTATTTTCATTATTTATATTTTTACAGGATTACAAAGCCATTAACATTTGCTGACTGTGTTGGCGATGAACTTCCTTTAGGATGGGAAACTGTTTATGATCAACAGATTGGAATTTATTACATGGACCATATAAATCGTGAGTAGAAGTGGAATTGGTTTTATGAACATTCACAAGCGGATATCTATAGTTGAACCAAGAGTGATTAAGATGACATTTATTGAACTTCCAGCTACTGTGAGAAGTCCTGGGCAAGTTATTTCTTGCAGTGTTTCATATGTCAAATGGCAATAATGCCCTCCTTTTGTAAGGTGCTTTTAAGATCTATGGCTGAAAAATGGTTGTATGTAAAATCATTATTACTGTTGTGATGTAATGTAAAGGGTTATCTAAACAGCCCTTGTTGAAATAAGTCAAGTTTATAATTTCATTTTAATATTTATATTCAGCAAGAATTTCCAATATTCCTAATCAGTACTTCAGGTTCTCGTTTTGACAAAAGAGTATCGAAGGAGCATGTCAAAAAGTGATACAAATGCTAATGCTGGTGAAGTGTCAGCATTTTCAGACTGCATTTTGTGTGTGTTGTATACGTTTCCAGTAGTCCATAGTTTGCTCCCTTACAAAAGAACCCACAACGCCCAAAACAGACTGAGAGTAAGTGTGTGGTGTTTTTCATCGTAGCAGCTATTTCGCATAATTTTAAGATTATTGATTGATATATTTATTATATCTTTTTTATTTAATTTGGCAATCTCATCCTGTCTTACGCATTGCATATTTTATGCTTCCACATAGTACATCAGTGGGCTTAGAACAACAACTGGATATATACATTATGCACTGTTGCTGAGCTTCATATAACCACTGTCTAGCACATTTGCCAATTATACTTTTTAAAGTATATATCTTATCTTTATAGCTGTATATTATTGCCACTGGTACTATTGTGCTGCCATCATTAAGCTGCTTATCACTAATGAGCGAATGCTTTCAGAATTGTGCAAATTGGCAGCTAGCTGGTAAGAAAAGAAGAAAGGTACAGTAGCAGCAGTAACATCAGTGGTAAATAGCACTCTCTGCAAAACCAATTTCAACCATCTCTTCGGAATCTAGTTAATTTAAACTAATAGTGTCAGGTGTTATACCAGCTTCTGAACTGCTCTGCATATTTTTGTGGTTTTCACAAAAACATTTTTCACCTGATTTTGGTGTGTGAAAGATCCATACACAGACATTTCTTCCCTCTAAGAACAAAAACCTTTAAAGAGATTTTAATGCAGTCACTGGAAGGATAAATAACCTAGTGAGTATTTCAGGATACATTGAAAAATCATAGTGCAGGTGCTTGTGTAATTCTTAAGGTACTTACTGTTAAGAATATTGCTCATATAATTTTTATTTGAGCTGTCAGGACAACTTTTATAGAAGATAGAGCTTTCAGACCGTAATAGAACACCATAGAAACACACACACTGTACATATAAACACAGTGTCAATAATTCTGAATATTGTCACAGGTTTCTTTACTTTGTAAAGGACTTACCGGTATAGTAGATAATGAACTAAACACAACATCCCATTGGGATGCTGTGGCTAAAAAGGCTAATAAAGCATCCAATTAATAGGATTCCTTTGTTAGGAACTAAATTCTCCATGCTATGGTATAAAGATCTGTTATTTTTTTGTTTCAGTTTTTTATGCTTGATCCTAATGCAGGGGTAGAATTTATGGGGGCATTATTCAGTAACCATTGGGGATGCAATGACAGGTGAATGCATTGATGGTATAAGAATCAAGGAGAGGTTCTAGTGGAAAGAATCTCTTACTCTGGGGGTTCTGAATCTACCTAAAATATTTGCCACAGTAGCTATCAGGTAACAGTATCCAGTAGGAGAACAGGATCACTCCTTGATTAGGCTTTTTTCCATTCTTCTTTCCTGATGGCCTGGTTATATGCCCTCTCCAGCAGCTAGAGCTTAGTGTATCAGTAGACACCGCGGCAGAAATTAATGTAATAGTTACAGAAATGTTGGGAGAAAATGCAAGAGAGGTTTCAAATCAGTGCTTTTTAAAGTCCACACATTGTAGAAACCTCCCAAGCTATGTACACCCAAATCCTTTCTTTCCTTCCACTCTTCAAAATAGAGCAGCTGTGCATATCACTCTTGTAAGCCTCCTGTCTTGATAGCTTTACCCAAGAAAGAGGAACACAAGCTGGGCTGTGATGTAAAGGATTCTGGTCAATGACTTTCCATTTACATTAGGAAACCCAAGAGGAAAAGCAATCCTCTGTAAATCACAGAGCTACCTTCAGAGCCAGCCCTGATCTCCATCTCGTCCTGTTAATTCTGGACTTGGTTGACACCCTCGGTGAGCTAGTGTTGGAGCCTATCCAACCATTTCTTAAGAAGCTTCAGTGGCTGCCAACCACAGAATTCCTTTCCCCTCCTCCTCTGAGTTTTCAGAGCCTTTGAAGTCTCCTTTAACCAGTTGCACATTTCCCAGTTTTGGGAATAACATATTCCATGTTCTTGGCCAGCCAGGGCTGTGCTTGAATGACTATAAAAATTTCAGTCAGCTCTAAAGAAACTAAATTAGTAGCTATCCAAATCTAAAACACCTTCAGTTTCAGTTTCTCTATGGTAACTGGTACAGTCTGTGCTCCATGCACTTATTCCAGGCCAGAGTACAGTGCAGTGTTCCACGGAAGACTGTCAGTGTTGTACTTAATAGGAAGTGTTGCTCTTTCTGCATGGAATACAAGATGATGATGAAGATTTTTGGTCACTTAGCAGGTTTTGCAGTGCCTCAAAATGTACAGACTCCTATTCTCAAGGGCTATGTGTGATGCATTTTAACCTTTCCTGTTACCTGGGATTAGAATTGGAACATTGTGAAGAGCCATTTATTGGGGAATCATAGTTCTAAACCACTTTAAATATTTTCACTTTTTTAATTCCTGAAAATCTTTTTTGTTTAGGCGATTACTTTTCAAATGCTTTGCGAACAACAGAGCTGCTTGTATGCAGTTTTTATTTTTGGGGGCTCAATCGCTGTAGTCTCTGATTTCACAGCACAAACAGAAATATTTAAATAGCTTTAAGTCCTATTATTAGTACCAACAAAAGAGTTGTCTTTCCCCTTTCCTGTCATAGCAACAGCAAAATCAGAGTTTTTAGGGGGGAAAATTAACTGAAAACATCTTCTTTGCTTGTACTGAGTATCTGTCTTATGGCTTATTCTACATTCCTCAAAATAGCCTGTGGTGTGATGTTTCAAAAATCACTTTATTAGTACATTTGGAACTCATAACAGAAATACTTCCTATGGTATAGTTAACCTGTGGAATACCCTACTGCGGGGTTTACTGTGGCTAAAGTTTTTTTAAAAAGGACTAAATGATTTTGACAACTATTTACTGCACTTGTGCACATTAAGATAATGATATAACTTGAACCACAGAGATTGATTTATGTGGTGGCAATGGAACAGCAATGCAGATAAGGTATAAGCATTTTTACTACCATACTGACTAACCCTGTTCTGAAGTATGATGGTAAGATGCATGCCCCCTGGCTGTAGTACAGGTTGCACAATTACTACCAACAGTGGAGCTGCAGTAATGGTGATTTATGCATCTGATTTTTGTAAACACAGCCATAGGAGGCTGGCATTCTCATATGCAGCGGACTCTGCACAGGCAGGATGATGTAAAATTTCTCTCTTCCCCCCCCCCCCCCCCCCCCCGGACACCCCAGAAAAATATTTTTTTCAGGGTTTTTTGGTTCTATTTTTTGAATTTGTGGGCCACCGAAGTGTTTGCAGGAACATAACATATTGAAAACTTTTTTATACTATAAACATATATTTGAAAGAGTTTCTTGATACTAGAAACAAGCTTTACTTTTCAGTCTGTGACTGTAAACATTAGCTGTTCTCAAACGTTTAAAGGGTAGTGATGAGAACATCAAGGATCTTGTTATGACTGTTAGGATAGAAGAAAGTTAAAATTAAGCATGTGTTAAAGTGATTTCCTGAATCTGGGCCCAAAACACTAATCTTGGTAGCTAACTTCATTGTTCACTGTTTGACCGTGCAGGCATAAAGATAACATAAATAGCCTTTCAGGATGTTTTGTTTCTCTTGCACCTTTCTGGAGGCTAAATGTGAAATCTCTGAACTGTTCCTACCACCCACTGAGTTAAGGCTTGGGATATTGATTTGGCTCTCTTAGTTGGCTGTGGGTTGTATTGTGGTTAGGCCATCAGAATGGTCTAATTTGTCATCTTAAAACAAGTTGACTGAGTAAGATCATTTAGGGCTGAAAAATTAGTTTCCTTTTTAACCTCATCTCTAAGAATAAAAGACTCAAATATAAGTGACAGTGCAGTCACTCTTTTCTCTCTTTGCTGGAGTGATGTTGAACTTCGTGTTGAATTGAGTATACTAGATGGTTTAGAGACAGAGTTCACCTGGATTCTTTGAGCACATTTCCTGTGGTCATGAACTATCAGTGTAGGTATTGAGATTTGACATTGAGAAAGTACTTGTAATTAGTGGAGTAACAGGACTTAAGTTTTTCTCCTCAGAGCTCACACAAATTGAGGACCCAAGAGAGCAGTGGCGAAGAGAACAGGAACGCATGTTAAAGGAATATTTAATTGTTGCCCAGGAGGCACTTAATGCCAAGAAAGAGATTTACCAAATTAAACAGCAGCGTTTTGAGCTAGCGCAAGAAGAATACCAGCAGCTGCATAAATTGTGTGAGGATGACAGCCGTTCCTATGCAAGTGGTGAGTTTACTTTCATTCTCTTGCTAATACATTTTTTCCACTATTCAGTTTTTACACACAATCTGAGAGCTTGCTTCCATCATGCTCTTTTTAGTGATGTAAAAGTTTAAACTACTCATGAAATTGCTGAGATTCTTGGAAGAAATTGCAATCTTAAAAGAAAATAACCCTCTCCAAAGACAGTTTCCTGCAATATAACTAGCAGTTTCATTTTAATGAACTTGTAGTTTTGAAAAGTAAGTTCTATCTTTACTTAGAGCAGAAGGCTAATCTTTTTATCCATCTGCAGAATATTGAAAGCATTATTGTAGCAATGAGAGTAGAAATAGGACAACCCTAGTTTCTCCTTCTCAGGCTCTATGAATGTGAAAGTCATGTGTTACATTAATGAAAAGCCCCTACTTCACTGGAATATTTTAAAGTATGTTTGGATTCTGCTTACGTGCATGCACTCCAGTTCTTCTTTGAGTGATTGCTCATGTGTATTCCACAATAGGTATGCGTGCTTGCCACGTGCACTGGTGCCGGAAATTTTTCCCCTAGCAGTACCCGTAGGGGGAGTGCCCCCTTGCCACCCTGGAGCAGCGCCTGCCTGGCGCGGTATAAGGGGAGCTGCACTGTCCCCCCATCCTCCGTTCCTTCTTGCCGCCAGTGATGGTGCGTCGGAACTGCTTAGCTCCAGCTTTGCTGCAGCTCGTCCCCAGAACTCTTCATTTGTTCAGTAGTAACCTGAAGTCAGTTAGCTAATTCAGGTAGTTTAGTTAGTCATTGAGCCCCGGCCGGGGCATACCCCGCACCACAGGCTTTAAGTCAAGCGGCTCTTGTAGGCGCTCTATGCCAAGAAGTGACCCACACGCGGATTGTCTGTGTTGCTTGGGAGAAACCCATATCAGCGAAAGGTGCAAGATCTGCAAGTCTTTCAAGCCCCGGACCAAAAAATAAAGGGACATTAGGCTCCAGGCCATCCTGATGGAATCGGCGTTGGCCCCGACCCCAGCACACCGCTCCAAACCGGTACCCGGCACCGCAGCATTGGTACGTGAAGACCCTCTGGTACCATCGTCCAGTCAGCACCGCTCTCTGTCCATGGGGCATGCCAAGAGGACTGGAAAGACTCCCTCTTTGCAACGGCACCCAGGGAAGTCTGGGACAGAGTCTAGGCCCACGTCGGGTAGTCCTCGACTCCCATCAGGCCCTAAGCCTCCGACTCACGTTGAGTGGAGTAGCCTGGCCCCTTTGGAGCAGGCCTCTCTGGATATCTGGATGCCATCTACGCCCAAAGCCCTCCAGTCAGCCAGGGACGTCATGTCCATGCCAGTGCCCAGAGGTCCGCCGATGTCGGCCTCACGCTCCAGGGGCAAGCTGCCGCTGGGATCACTGCAGTCGCCACTGGCCTGGTACCGGTCTCGGTCGGGGGAGCGTTCCCAACACCGCTCACCGTCCAGGGCTCAGTCCATGTGGATCGCCCTTGATGCCAGCCAGACTGTCCGGATGGGTGCCGTCTGACTGGGACTCCTGGCACCGCTCGTCTTCGCGAAGCGAATACCGACGGGACTGTGGCAGACGTCACCAACGATCCTCGTCTTGCAGGAGATACCGAAGTCAGTCATGGCATGATTGTCGACGCCATTCCCGCTCGGACTTCCGTTCCAAGTTTCCGCCAAGGCAGTGTAGCCCAGGGTGTCGATTGCTGGCGTGTGGCCGACATGGGTCTGCCCTTTGAGGCCGTTTGCAGAGCAGCTACTACGGTTGGTGCCGCTCCTCTCTAGAGATCGCGGTCCCGTGGCCAACGTAGATCTTGGCACCACCGATAGTCCCAGTCCAGAGGCACCAGCGGATCATACGCCAGCCAGGCCTCTCCTCACAGCTGCCTGTCTACAGGCCAAGCTAGCCAGCCTGAACAGCCGGCCCCGACGGTTCCTCAGCAAGGCAATGGCACCAAGCATCGTGGCTGGCCCAGTGGTACCAGTGGGCACTGGCCTACGGTGCAGCCCCCAGGTGGAGGCTCGCTCGGTGGCCCGGGCCTCGGAAATACCGTCGGCGTCCACCTTTAGACCACCAGAAAAAAGGTTGGTGGGACCTGTGTCCTCGGTACCGTGCCCGGAGTCTGATCAGGTGGTGGATCCTCCAGTGCCGGACGACACCCCAAAGCACTGCACCGGCCTTGCCCTGTCCGAAGGAGCTGATTGCAGCCCCCCCCCCCCCCACCATCCCGCAGGAGGATTACTGGGCCCACCAAGACCTCCTACATAGGGTGGCAGCAAGTCTCCATCTCCAGGCTGAGGAGATGGAAGAGCCCTCAGACTCCCTGTTGAATATGCTGTCCCCTTCAGCACCAGGCATGAAGGGGTGGCAAGAATTTCAAATGCCCTGTGACAAACACCAGCCTTGTTGGCTCCCATTTCTAAAAAGGCAGAGCGCAAGTGCTTTGTACCCACGAAGGGACATGAGTATCTGTATACCCACCCGGCGCCTAACTCCTTGGTGGTCGAGTCAGGCAACCAGCCCCGACCCCCAAGAACAAAGACTCTCGGAGGCTGGATACTTTTGGGGGAAAAGTTTATTCGTCATCAAGCTTTCAGCTATGAGTAGCAAACCATCGGGCTCTCCTGGGTCGCTGCGAGTTTAACCTCTGGGAATCCCTTCCCAAGTTTGAGGACTCCTTCAGGAGCACGATAAGAAAGAGTTTAAGACATGCTCCATTCAGGGACAGGGCCCCGTTGTTGGAGCTGGTGTCCGACGCGTCGGACCTGGGTTGGGTGCCGAACTTTCAGACCCAAGGCCTGTGGTCTCTACAAGACCTATCCCTTCATATAAACATCAAGGAACTCAGGGCAGTGTAACTGGCATGTATGGCCTTCTACTCGCAGCTGGAGGGCTAGGTAGTCAGGGTCCTCATGGACAACATGGCCTCGATGTTCTATATCTACAGGCAAGGTGGGGCCTGATCCTCTGCCCTCTGCCACGAAGCGCTCAGTCTGTGGGACTTATGTATAACCCATGACATCTACCTAAAAGCCTTCCAACTGCCGGGTGCCCGGAATGTCAGGGTGGATCACTTGAGCAGGAATCTTTCCTCTCAGCACGAGTGGTCTCTACACCTGGAAGTGGCTCACCAGCTTTTCCAAAGGTGGGGCACTCCCCAGGTGGACCTATTTGCGACCAGGCAGAACCGATGATGCCACTGGTTCTGCTACGGGGGGGCCTAGGCAGGGGTGCTATCTCCAATGTCTTTACCCTGTCCTGGTCAGGTCAGCTCCTCTATGCCTTTCCCCTGTTTTCTCTGATCAGCAAGGCCCTGGAGAAAATAAAGACGGACAAAGCCAGGGTTCTCCTTGTTGCCCTGCCGTGGCCCAGGCAGCACTGGTATGGGACCCTCTTGGGGCTGGTAGTAGCTCCGCCATGGCAGTGCCACTCCGCCCAGACCTGCTCTCTCAGGACCAGGGCCGCCTCCTCCATCCCAACCGAGCAATGCTTCACCTCACGGCATGGCTGCTCAGTGGCTAGGTGGCGAGGAAAGGACATGCTCAGAACAGGTTCAGCATGTCCTCCTCGAAAGTAGACGGCCCTCCACTTGCCGCTTCCTATGTGGTGAAGTGGTCTTGGTTTTCAAGGTGGGCAGCAGTCCAGGGTGTTTCCCCGATGGCTGCCCCGATCCAGCTTATCCTTGGTTACCTCCTCCACCTGAGGGCCCAGGGACTGGCTCCCTCGTCAGTCAGGGTACACTTGGCAGCCATATCGGCCTTTCATCCCCCGGTGCAAGGGCACACAGTGTTTTCCCATGCTATGGCCGCTTCCTTAAGGATTTGGACCATCTCTACCTATATTCCAAGCCCCTGGTTCCACAGTGGGACCGAAACCTGGTGCTGGCTCATCTCACGGGGGGCCCCGTTTGAACCACTGGCCACGTGTTTCTGGTCTCACTTCTCGTGGAAGGTGGCCTTCCTGGTAGCTGTCATGTTGGCCAGGCGGTTCTTGGAGCTCAGGGACCTAACCTGTGAACCACCGTATATGGTTTTTCATAAGGACAAGGTCCAGCTCCGCCCACACCCCGCGTTCCTCCCGAAGGTGGTCTCCGCCTACCACATGGGTTAGGATGTTTTTCTGTCAGTCCTCTGCCCCAAGCCTCATGTGACTAGTGAGGAATGCTGTCTCCACACGCTCGACATGAGGCAAGCTCTGGCTTTCTACCTCGAGTGGACCAAGCCATTCAGAAAATCTTCGCAACTGTTTGTCGCCTCGGCTGAGTGCGCAAAGGGTCAGCCGATTGCTGCTCAGCGGCTTTCTAAGTGGATCACTTCATGCATCCGTTCCTGTTATGAGCTGGCGGGGGTTCCCCCGTCGCCCATTGTGAGGGCACACTCAACTTGGGCGCAGGTCTCGTCGGCTGCCTTCGTGGCCCATGTCCCCCATCCAGGACATTTGTAGGGCTGCCACGTGGTCTTTGGTTCACACGTTCACCTCGCACTATGCGATCGTCTCTCAGGCCAGGGATGATGCCAGGTTCGGCAGGGCAGTGCACCGTCCCGAGAACTTGTGAACTCCTACCCACCTCCAACAGATATAGCTTGGAATCACCTATTGTGGAATACACATGAGCAATCACTCGAAGAAGAAAAGACCATTACCTTTTCCATAACTGGTGTTCTTCGAGATGTGTTGCTCATGTCTATTCCACATTCCGCCTTCCTTCCCCTCTGTCGGAGTTGTCTGGCAAGAAGGAACTGAGGGTGGGGGGAGCGCAGCCCCCCTTATACCGTGCCAGGCAGGCGCTGCTCCAGGGGTCGTGGGGGGGAGGCGCTCCCCCCTACGGGTACTGCTCGGGGAAAAACTTCCGGCACTGCTGCACGTGACGAGCACGCACACCTATTGTGGAATAGACATGAGCAACATCTCAAAGAACACCAGTTACGGAAAAGGTAACTGTCTTTTTCTAAAGTTACTGTTTGCTCTAGAGAAGACAGTGCCTTCTGCACTGGCAATCCATTGTGTTAATGGATTGTCAGTCCAGAAGGCACTGTCCTTTGCACAATGGCAATCTATTGTGTTAATTTGCAACACTCTGTACCAGCAGGTGACAAATTTACTTGCCTTAAGCTAACTTAGAAAATTGAAAAATTTCCTTAACTCCATACACAGTTCTTAATAAATGTATTACCTCAGCTAAGGATTTCTTTGGTCAGTGCTACTTGAAAAAATAGTATCACCTAATAAGAATTGGTTCACTCACTTCTCCCTACACTATAATTCAGTTGTCCTCTGCTGCTCCTTTACTGTCCCACAGGCCTCTAGTTATTTTTCCTCCCTAACTCTGGAGTCTCCAACAGACTCTAACTCCTCACCCCCCCTCAGATCTCTCCATTATGTTATTTAATACTGTTTAAGGTCTGTTGAAGAACCTAGCTGCCTCAACTTTAAAATCTCTTACGTTGTGTCTTACATAGTTCAGTTTGGGTTAAGTCACACCAAGATTTGCCAGACCTTGTGATAGTTAAAAGTACAAGTTCCTGGGGTCCAGCACAGAGGCAACTGTATCCCCGCAACAAATATCTAAAGGAGAATGAGGGACAAATGGAGGAGTAGGTGGAGGTTCATTGTATGTCGTACATGGAAACAGGAGCATGTTGCAGGGGAAAAAAATGGTATTTAGTGTGGGTTGTGGAGGAATGGGGGCTACCAAAAGGGGAAAGGGCAAAGTGGCTATTAGGAAAGGATGAAATGAGTGAAAGTCCAAAAAAGTTTGGATCACAGTGGATGATTAACTGAACCCATTGAGGTTCATCCATCACTCGTTGAGAGTAGGTTTTGAAGTGGCTTTAGGAGCCAAGCTGGACATTTTATGAGAGATGACTTTATAATGTGAGTACCAGAGAAAGCTTCCTTTCATATGGCCAACCACTGGTTGGTGACTGTGGTGGAATAGACATAAAAGGTTTCTACAGATGACTGCCTTCACAGTCCAACTTACTGTCCAATCCCAGTACAATTTATTCTTTTTTATTAGTGCCTGCTTTTAAATGTAACATTTACTTTGATATTCAGAGCCAGGAACAGAGATGTTTGATGCATGACTTTGGCATTTTGAAGGGCTCAGTGCCAGAGTGTCCAAATAGTTAATATATTTATATAGTACACAACTAGATAATTTGTGTAAAAAAATCCTTTTAATAATTGTGTGTGCCTTTACTAAAAGGCTACTTTGTTTAGCCAGTTCTTAGATGTTGTTCTTGTTTCATGCATAATATCATAAAACTCAATGTCTTTTTACCTTGGAGATCCCTCCACCTCATAATCCTCATTGATTCTTTTTTACATGGTTTTCAAAATTAAACCTAAAAAAACCCAGGTATTTTTAAAATAATCTTTTAAGATATTGTGGCAGAGATACAGCCCTGCAATGGAAATATTGGGAGTGGGGAACTCTGCTGCCTTGAAAACTAGTGCATGCCTGGTGGACGTGGGGGGGGGAGTGGCTGCTGTGGCGCTCGGGATCGAGCAGGGAGCGGGACCTAGCAGGGCAGCAATGGGAGCAGGTAGGAACACCAGGAACTTTCCTTCTCCATCTGTTGCTGGCTGCACCCTCTCACCCCTGAGTATAGAATCACTCCCTCTCTGATTCTTCTGCCCCCTGTTCTCAGTGATTTTCCATCCCTCCCCCTCTCTCCACCCCCACTCTTGGTGGGCAAAAAATATTACGAAGGGTGTTGAGTATTAGCCATAAATGCTTTAGTTATTTCAGAATGGAACCACACTGTTAGGAAAAAGCAAAGATCTTCTGTCCAAATCACTGTGGTTCTTCTTCATGGCTGAACTTATTTTGATAACTTTAAGTTGCAATTATAGGACAGAATTTTACATAAGTGCGGAGATGAAGGAACAAGGGGACTTGCATCAGGGCCCTAATTGTGCCCTGGGTGATTGCTACTTCCCACCACCCGACACAGATGTAATGAGGTTGAGTAGAGCCCATATTTAATTGAGAAATTAAAACTACTAATTATTCCTCAAAAAAGGTTTTTAATGATTTCCGGCTATAAAAGCAACACAGACAAAACAAGAAAAGAAAGATTAAAGTCCAGCACTGAATAAGGGTTAATATAAATGGCAAGTTATACTGAAGACAAGCACAAGTACATGTTAAGTTATTCATCAACTAGCTACTACTATTCTTAACAGTATAGTAGCGATACAAACTTGAGATCAATTCAGCTCGAGCAACCAGGCTTCTTTACTACATAATCTTACCCTGCATTCGTCCAAAAATACATTACCCTTCAGTCGGCCATTTTCCGCACTGGCCAGGTACAGACAGTCGAGAAGTACACGTCCCTTTGGTTCAGTGGGTATGAGTCAGTTTTCACTATCAGAGGGGTCCCCTTATGATCAAACACACACACCTTAGTCTTGTGCCTTTGTATTTTTTATCTTATCTGTCGGCCTTGTTTAAAACAGACCTACCAATCAGGGTGGGCCAAATTCTTAGCGTGGTTACTTTGATGTTATAAACTATGGGCGGGTCCATAGTTTATCTTCATGTAGCCAATTATCTCAAATGTGGTTACTTTAATATTATAAGCTATGCTCGAGTGCATAGTTTATCTTCATACATATGAGCCAGCCTAAAGTGTCATCTGGTTGCAGCGCATCCTGACCTCAAGTTTCAATTTAACTTTGCCGATCTTGCTTTTTGAAGCTTCCAGAAGTTTGAGGCCCAACATTGACAATAACTTTGTTCATTTTTAGTTTAACAATACTTTTGTTCATATTAATCACAATAAGGTGACAGATTTGCTAACACAAATGTTAAACGTACATTCAATGTATTATATATTTGGTCTGTTGCATCAAAGTATAAATAAAACAGGATACTACAAAAATCTGTGGTACTTTCCTTCAAAGGCCTTCCATATTAGATTTATATTTCCATCCTTTCAATTTTTGATGAAATCTACTTGTCAGAAGTTTCGAGCTTTTCTTTTAAGCCCTAGGGTTTTAGCCCTCCCTGATCTGTAATGGACTCATCCCCCAATTTGAGAGGTGGAGCTGATGACTTTTCTGTCGGGGGGCAGCCACTTGCCGATAACCTGCTCGGTGTATACATTCTCCTCAGTGAGGATGAGCAAGTCAAGGAATGTATGTCTGAAACTGCACTTAATCACTGCCTCCCCATTTCCTTCCCTCCCACCCCTGACCCCACAGTACCAGCAAGCACCACAACCCAGGATTTGGTAATGAAAGGAAGGAAGTGAAGAAAACTGCACCATTGCATGCACATCGAGTACCCTGGTACTGGGGTCATCTACACTAACCATAGCTACCTCAGGACTGAAATTGGGTACAAAATCAGCATGAATACCAACTGACCTCTGGACTAGCTCTTCTGGCATACACAACATCGTGTTTGGAGCCAGCACCCAACATAAGGATGGGAAGGGACAAACTGAGACCAGACATGGCCCCAGGTGTAGGGAGGCATCGCCCTATAGAAAGGAGAAGATGCATCACTCCTCAAAGGATAAAGAGCCCAAATCTTCTACCATGGAGGGTGGCACTGACTAAGCTGACACCAGTGAAGGCATCAGCCATGCCACAGGACTGATGTATACCCTTGTGGAACTGCCAGGATTCCCTCCAGGGTCATTGTTAGTACTGAAGTGGCACTGAGCCCTGGAGCGAATTGTCCACCATTCGAGGACTACTTTTTCTCATCATTGTTGAGCTATGCCTCCTCCCCAGGATCAAGCAGGGATGCCTCCCTGTTACCATCTGCGAGTGGCCCTGAGGATGTCCTGGGGGGCGGTCCCTGTTGCAGTGCAGCCACAAAGACAACAGGAGTGGCACTGAGTCAACCAGTCGCTCCTGGGCTAGTAACCATATACCAGGCTACTCCGGCCATACTGGGGACCAATCATCTCTGGTATCCCATAGCAGATCCCTCTCCTGTAGGTAGAGGAAGATGAAGAGATCAGGCTCCCCAGCGGTATCGTGACCTGGACCACTGACACCAGAGCCACCCATTTATTTCCAAGAAGTAGGGACACCGGAGAAACAATGGCACCTTGGCCTCCATCCAAAGCATCTTCATTGTTTCCTGACTAGGTTGTCATACCATCTTTAGCCCTGGTGACCCAGGACTTTAAAGTACTCTAGGATCTTCCAACTCACATAGTGAAGACTCTGGAAAGAAAAATTATGGTAATCCAAGAGAAATCACACAAAGTCTTTAATTTCTTGATCACACTGGCTCCATCCAGAATTGTGTTTCTTGTAACTGCAGGCATACTGGAACCAGGACAGGGGCTCTGCATACCCCAGCAACCATCCAGCCCACGCGCAGACTGGTGGAGAAGCATTATCAGGTGCCTCCAAAAACCACTGAGCACTTCTCTTCCAGATTAATTGGTAGCTGCAGCAGTGCAGGAAAAATCAAAATTGACAAAAGGCACATCCAAGGACAAAGACCCTGAAAAGCTTTTTGGGTGCCTGTGTGAACCTGTTTGGGTGCAAAGTCTACTCATTTGCCTCACTGCAACTCCATGTGGCACACTATGAATCACTGTTAGCCAAATATAATTTCCTGATATGGGAAAGAGTGACTCTTTCTGACAAATGTGCTACAGGATGTTTGGGAGGAATTAAAGGAGGTCATCAGAGAAGACCAGACAGTGGCCAGAACAGCCTCACAAGCTGACATGGGTGCCTCTGGCACAGCCAGAAGGTAGATGGCCATGACCATGAACATGAGATGGGCCTCTTGGCTCTGGCATCAGAAGAGCTACCTAGAGAAGTCCAGGATACCAAACAAGATTTGCTGTTTGTGGCATGGAGCGCTTCAAAAAGAGAATTGGCAAAATAATTCCTTAAAGGACACTGGGGCCACCCTGAGATCACTGGTGACTAGGCTTGCCAACTTTAAATTTCAAAAGTATGGGACAAACCTCAGATGTGCCTAGTCTTCACTTGCATCTCTGGGGGAAAGTCCCTTCTTGTCTCCCATTCTTCCCAGGGGTCCTTTCTCTAGCTCTGGGTGCTGCCACTAAGGCACCTGTTAAGGTTCCATGCAGGTGCTGGGAACAGTCGGAGCCTCTGGCATGACTCTGAGTGGCATTGAGACCCCATGTGCCAAGTTGAAATATGGGATAAAATGCATCCCATACTGACTTAGTATGGGACAGACAATTTTGCGTTTAAATTGGAGATGTCCCATGTAACCCTGCTGGGGATCTACACACCGACCCCCTACAGGAAGCTCTATAAGTACCAGCCCCAACGAAAACTGTGGGCTCATCCATACTCCCAGGGCAGACAGCTGGAGTACCATTCTGAAAATGATCATGATACTCAAAGATGCCACTCTTATGGATCCTCTGGCATTCGTCCCACCCTGTCATCCAGCTAGCAGATTTGACTGGAGACTGAACAAATACATACACTGCCCCAGATTCAGGATGGTAACATGTGCATCCATCATTCCATCTCTTCAGACTCAAGATTAGTTTGTGGCTCTTGACTTGGGAGATGTGTACTTTCATATAGATATTCACTCAGCCCTCAGGAAGTACTTGAGTTTCACGGTGAAACTTAATCACTACCAATACAAGGTACTCCATTTGGACTCTCCAGGGCATGTAGGCTTTTTGTAAATACTCTAGCAGTGGTGGCTGCCCACCTGGGTAAGGCAAGGCAAGGCAATCACATTCCTCTAGCTCTAGCTCAGGTCAGGCTATTCTCTGCAACATTGGCTAGACAGGAAAATCTCTGTGCCCCACATATCAGTCACTGCTGAGCTGGCTTAGTGGTTGGATTCCACAAATGCCCTGTTCAGTCCCTCATGAAGTTACGCTGATCACGGATGTGTCAGGAGCAATCAGGGAAACTCATTTTGACCACTGCAGACTCAAGGGACCTGGTCCTCAGATGATATGGAGTTATATATGAAAGTCCTGAAGCTGAGAGCCGTTAGACTGGTCTGTGTGATGTTCCTACAGATCCTCCGGAATTGGAAGTGCAAATCTTCATGGACAAGACAGTGTGGCAGAGCTCTGACCTTGTCCCCATGGGTCCCGAGCTTCCAGGCGGTTTATGGTAGCATCAGAGGCTCACTGCGACCCTCCGTGTAACCCTTCTCTCTCTAGGGTCAGGGTCACAGTCTACTGAGCCCTTTCCATCATAAGCCAGCAAGGAGGTTGGTGAGAGAACTCCCACAGTCTCTGTTGTCCCTATGGGCTTATTCCCAAACCGTTTAGCCTCCTGTCCTGACAGGGTCCTGTCTTTCTTTCCCAGGAGGTGTTTCTGTAGTGTTGGGTTGTGGGGAACCCGGGCCATCCTCTACTCTGGGTTCCGGCCCAGGGACCCTAATGGCAACAACTGTTGGCAGCTGACCTTTCACTGCCAGAGTTGCTACATTTCCCTGGGCCACTTCCCCACAGCTCTCCTGTTTCTCTCTTTTAATGCCTTCTTCACCCTTACCTTAGGGCTCCCTTTCCAATGGCTTGAGGATGTCTTCATTACCCAGCCCTTCAGCCGCACTTCCTCTCCTCTGGCTCCCTGGCTCTCCTTGGCCTGACCGGAGTGAGCCCTTTTATAGTATCAGAGGGGCCTTAATTAGAGTCAGGTGTTTGCATTAGCTTAACGGCCTCACCTGACTCTTTGCAGGCTAATTGGAGTCATGTGTCCACCCTAGCCTGGAGCAGCCCCTGCTCTGGTCAGTCAGGGAACAGAAAACTACTTATCCAGTGGCCAGTATATCTGCCGCCTTCTACTCTGCTGTACGCAACTGGCCTGGGTCTATCATAACAGCTATGCACTGCATAAACAAACAAGTGGACACCTGGTCCTTGTCCATCTTCCTGGAAACCATCAGATTCCGGACTTGATGCTGTCAGAATGGGGTGATTCTGATGACTCTTCACTTCCTAGGAGTCAGCAACAACCTGGCAGACTTCCTGAGCAGGCGATCTGTGACTAACCATAGATGGTCCTTGCATAGATTCATTGCAGAAGAGCTGTTCCATGTTCGGAAATCCCTAGTAGACTTGTCTCACACAAAGGACAACACCACATGTCACTGCTTTTGCTCCAGAGGAGGTCTGAGCCCAGGATCGTTACTGGATGCATTCTTCAATAGACTGTCCCACAGATTTCCCTGATGATCTCCAAGACTGGGAGCGACAAGACCATGGTCATTCTCATTGTTCCTGGATTGGGTGAGATGGTTTTGGCTGACAGGTCTCTTACTAATGTTCATTCAGTCTTTGATCCAAATCATGGACCATCCAGACCTGATCTCACAACACCATACTCAGATACTCCATCCAGACCCAGAGTTGCCACCCCTAACGGCGTGGCCATTGACTGGGTTAAGTACCATGGATAGGATCCAGGAAATTCTGGTTCAAAGTAGGAAAATATCTATCAGATGGACCTACTCATCCAAATGGTAGAGGTTCTCCAATATAGGCAGCCCATCATGGTCTGGACATGACCCAGACTTAAGTACTGAGGATCTTCTACTACGGGGTTACCATTGAAGCAGCAGGCTTCCATTTAGCTCTATAAAGGTCTACTTCATAGTGATTTCAGCTTGCCATCTGCCTGTACTGCAGTGCCTGATCTTTTATCATCCCATAGTATCAAAGATTTTCAAGAGACTCATACAAACTGGTCAGAAAACCTGCTCCTGCTTGGGACCTTAGTATGGTCCTCCTGAAACTTGTGAAACCTCCGTGTGAACCTCTCTCAGAATGTTTCCTGGACTAACTCACTTGGAAGATGTTATTTCAACCAAGAGAGTGAACTGGCTTTAGGCACTTATGGCTGTCCCCCATTATATGACCTTCCATAGTGACAAAATGGTGCTGAGACAACACCCAAAGTTTATTCTGAAGGTGGTCTCTGATTTTCATCTAAACCATCTGTTCATCCTACTTGCCCTCTCCCTGAAATCACACTCTGCTCAAGGAGGAAAGAAAATACATATAGTTGACATTTCCAGGACTTTGCTTTATCATACTGACAGGACCAAACTATTCAGACTGTAGCCCGATCATTTGAAGGGTCCATCCTCTTCTTCTCAAAGGATATAAAAATGGATAACACAAAGTTCCTCACTTGCCTGTCAGCTTCTCCCACCAAACATCAAGATTCAAACTCTGCCAGAGTGCAAACAATATCCTCTCCCTGCTACAGGATTTTGCCAATATCAGAGATTGATAAGGCAGTGACTTGAAATAACCCTCTGACATTTGTCAAGCACTATTCCTTGAACTTATTTGCTAGGCCAAATACCAACTTTGGGAGAGCAATACTACAATCCCTATTCAATTCACGCAATTGGAACGCCTCATTCCTACCATCCTGAGGGGTTACTGCTTGCCAGCCACCTAAAGTGGGGTCCACACTGACACATGCTCTCCCCGGTCCTTCTTTGTTACCCTACAAATGGTTATGGCTCTTTTGAGATGATGATGTCAGTGTGGATCCCACAACCCGCCCTCAAGCTCTGCTTTTTGGTTTTTCAGCTACCCAAGCTTTCAATTACAAGGGAATTAAGGGAGAGTCATGGCACTCTTCCCTTTATGCCCTCACATGGGAGCATGAGGAAGCAGAGGGCATGTGTGTGGCTCTGACAGACTCTGCGGTTTACAAAACAAACAAACTGATCTTGTGTGTGAGAATCGCATGTGCGCACACGAGTCCACAGTGACTACAGCATCTTGAAGAATTGTAGTTACTGTAAGGTAAATAGTTGTTCTTTGGTTAAAATTTCTTTCTTTCAGCTATATTATATGGCAAGTGATTTATTTAAATAACAATTATTTAAGACAGAGTTCTCCTACACATTTCCATCCAGGGATGGGGGTTCCACAACGACTGCTCCCAAGAGGAGGAGGCGGGTGGTGGTGGTCGGGGACTCTCTTCTTAGGGGGACTGAGTCATCTATCTGCCGCCCCGACCGGGAAAACCGAGAAGTCTGCTGCTTGCCAGGAGCTAGAATTCACGATGTGATGGAGAGACTGCCGAGACTCATCAAGCCCTCGGATCGCTATCCCTTCCTGCTTCTCCATGTGGGCACCAATGATACTGCCAAGAATGACCTTGAGCGGATCACTGCAGACTACGTGGCTCTGGGAAGAAGGATAAAAGAGTTTGAGGCGCAAGTGGTGGTCTCGTCCATCCTCCCCGTGGAAGGAAAAGGCCGTTGAATCGTGGAAGTCAACGAATGGCTACGCAGTTGGTGTCGGAGAGAAGGCTTTGGATTTTTTGACATGGAATGGTGCTCCAAGAAGGAGGAGTGCTAAACAGAGACGGGCTCCACCTAACGAAGAGAGGGAAGAGCATCTTCGCAAGCAGGCTGGCTAACCTAGTGAGGAGGGCTTTAAACTAGGTTCACCGGGGGAAGGAGACCAAAGCCCTGAGGTAAGTGGGGACATGGGATACCGGGAGGAAGCACGAGCAGGAAAGCACAAGAGGGGAGGGCTCCTGCTTCATACTAAGAAAGCAGGACAAACAACGAGTTATCTCAAGTGCCTATACACAAATGCAAGAAGCCTGGGAAACAATCAGGGAGAACTGGAAATCCTGGCACAGTCAAGGAATTATGATGTGATTGGAATAACAGAGACTTGGTGGGATAACTCACATGACTGGAGTACTGTCATGGATGGATATAAACTGTTCAGGAAGGACAGGCAGGCCAGAAAAGGTGGGGGAGTTGCAAGAGAGCAGTATGACTGCTCAAAGCTCCAGTATGAAACTGCAGAAAAACCTGAGAGTCTCTGGATTAAGTTTAGAAGTGTGAGCAACCAGGGTGATGTCGTGGTGGGAGTCTGCTATAGACCACCGGACCAGGGGGATGAGGTGGACGAGGCTTTCCTCCAGCAACTAACGGAAGTTACTAGATCGCAAGCCCTGGTTCTCATGGGAGACTTCAATCACCTTGATATCTGCTGGGAGAGCAATACAGCGGTGCACAGACAATCCAGGAAGTTTTTGGAAAGTGTAGGGGACAATTTCCTGGTGCAGGTGCTGGAGGAAGCAACTAGGGCAGAGCTCTTCTTGACCTGCTGCTCACAAATCGGAAAGAATTAGTAGGGGAAGCTAAAGTGGATGGGAACCTGGGAGGCAGTGACCATGAGATGGTCGAGTTCAGGATCCTGACACAGGGAAGAAAGGAGAGCAGCAGAATACAGATCCTGGACTTCAGAAAAGCAGACTTTGACTCCCTCAGGGAAGTGATGGGCAGGATCCCCTGGGAGAATAACATGAGGGGGAAAGGAGTCCAGGAGAGCTGGCTGCATTTTAAAGAATCCTTATTGAGGTTACAGGGACAAACCATCCCGATGTGTAGAAAGAATAGTAAATATGGCAGGCAACCAGCTTGGCTTAACAGTGAAATCCTTGCTGATCTTAAACACAAAAAAGAAGCTTACAAGAAGTGGAAGATTGGACAAAAGACCAGGGAAGAGTATAAAAATATTGCTCAGGCATGCAGGAGTGAAATCAGGAAGGCCAAGTCACACCTGGAGTTGCAGCTGGCAAGAGATGTTGAGAGGAACAAGAAGGGTTTCTTCAGGTATGTTAGCAACAAGAAGAAAGTCATGGAAAGTGTGGGGCCCTTACTGAATGATGGAGGCAACCTAGTGACAGAGGATGTGGAAAAAGCTAATGTACTCAATGCTTTTTTTGCCTCTGTCTTCACGAACAAGGTCAGCTCCCAGACTACTGCACTGGGCAGCACACCATGGGGAGAAGGTGACCAGCCCTCTGTGGAGAAAGAAGTGGTTCAGGACTATTTAGAAAAGCTGAACGAGCACAAGTCCATGGGGCCGGATGCGCTGCATCCGAGAGTGCTAAAGGAGTTGGCGGATGTGATTGCAGAGCGACTGGCCATTATCTTTGAAAACTCATGGCGATCGGGGGAGGTCCCGGACGACTGGAAAAAGGCTGATGTAGTGCCCATCTTTAAAAAAGGGAAGAAGGAGGATCCGGGAACTACAGGCCAGTCAGCCTCACCTCAGTCCCTGGAAAAATCATGGAGCAAGTCCTCAAGGAATCAATTCTGAAGCACTTAGAGGAGAGGAAAGTGATCAGAAACAGTCAGCATGGATTCACCAAGGGCAAGTCATGCCTGACTAATCTAATTGCCTTCTACAACGAGATAACTGACTCTGTGGATGAGGGGAAAGCAGTGGGTGTGTTGTTCCTTGACTTTAACAAAGCTTTTGGCATGGTCTCCCACAGTATTCTTGCCAGCAAGTTAAAGAAGTATGGGCTGGATGAATGGACTATAAGGTGGATAGAAAGCTGGCTAGATTGTCGGGCTCAACGGGTAGTGATCAATGGCTCCATGTCTAGTTGGCAGCTGGTATCAAGTGGAATGCTCCAAGGGTTGGTCCTGGGGCCAGTTTTGTTGAATATCTTCATAAATGATCTGGAGGATGATGTGGATTGCACCCTCAGCAAGTTTGCAGATGACACTAAACTGAGAGGAGAGCTAGATACACTGGAGGGTAGGGATAGGATACAGAGGGACCTAGACAAATTCGAGGATTGGGCCAAAAGAAATCTTGTGAGGTTCAACAAGGACAAGTGCAGAGTCCTGCACCTAGGACGGAAGAATCCTATGCACTGCTACAGACTAGGGACCAAGCGGCTAAGCAGCAGTTCTGCAGAAAAGGACCTAGGGGTTACAGTGGACAAGAAGTTAGATATGAGTCAACAGTGTGCCATTGTTGCCAAGAAGGCCAATGGCATTTGGGGATGTATAAGTAGGGGCATTGCCAGCAGATTGAGGGATGTGATCGTTCCCCTCTATTGGGCATTGGTGAGGTCCCCTCTGGAGTACTGTGTCCAGTTTTGGGCCCCACACTACAAGAAGGATGTGAAAAAATTGGAAAATGTCCATCAGAGGGCAACAAAAATGATTAGGGGTCTGGAACACATGACTTATGAGGAGAGGCTGAGGGAACTGGGATTGTTTAATCTGTGGAAGAGAAGAATTAGGGGGGATATGATAGCTGCTTTCAACTACCTGAAAGGGGGTTCCAAAGAGGATGGATCTAGACTGTTCTCAGTGGTAGCAGATGACAGAAGAAGGAGTAATGGTCTCAAGTTGCAGTAGGGGGAGGTTTAGGTTGGATATTAGGAAAAACTTTTCTCTAGGAGGGTGGTGAAACACTGGAATGTGTTACCTAGGGAGGTGGTGGAATCCCCTTCCTTAGAAGTTTTTAAGGTCAGGCTTGACAAAGCCCTGGCTGGGATGATTTAGTTAGGGATTGGTCCTGCTTTGAGCAGGGGGTTGGACTAGATGATCTCCTGAGGTCCCTTCCAACCATGATATTCTATGATCTTCTCTTTCTTAAGTTTTAGTTGTAACATTTTGTGACATCATAGTCATATGTTAACATGGTAATAAACATGATATTAACAATAGCAGCATTATAAATTTAAGTGCGGGATCAAGTAATGAAAATAGACTCGAAACAAAAAACCTTGTTTAAAAAGTATTTATCTTTAATAATTATCTTTAATAATAATCTTTAATAATTATCGTGGCAGTAGCAGTTATGACAAATGCAAAGTAAATTAATTCATGTTTGACTGTTTTCTCAAGTGCATATGTCTCTTTTCCTCTAAAGTAAAAGCTATGTTTGGCTGTCCTTCTTTCCAGCTTCACTATTTTAGTTCCCTCCTAACACCTATAATTTGTGAATAATTTTTACATGGTATGCCCTCTGGTTTCAGAATATTTTAAAAAATCTATCACTGTAGGGTTAATGTTTGTTTAAAAATCAAAAATGTTTTTTCAGAGCTGTGCAAAAACCATCTTACATTTTTCTCTGCTGTTTCCTGCAACAACTACTTGAGAATTTGTTTTTGTTGAAATAATCAGTGAGCTGATAAATAAAACTAAGTTCCTTTAGATATTGGAGTTGTAAGGAACTTTTGAGTCTTTGTCCTTCCCTCCCTGTTGTCCCAGAATAATATTAATAGATTTCAATAACATCCTTATTAAATTTTTATCTATTCTTGGTGTGAATCCAACTCTCTGAAAAGTACCCTGATCTAATAATGTTTACTCATGTAACAATGGCCAAAAAAACTTTGTTGGGCCAAGGGATCAGTGGCAAAGTCTATCAAACCACTAGTGGTATGTACTGTTGGAAAGCTGAGAAATAGCTTTTGGTTTTGGCCCTTTTGGTTTCTGAGGTACTGGATACCAAAGTCATACTACTTAGATTGCCATCTTGCTTTCTTCCCACTTATAGTCTAACATAGTTTTAGTTGCTGGTATTGCAAAAACTATAACAGGCTGAAACTGGTGCTTTATGAAGCATTTATATCTCAGCTCTTTTGGCATGCAAGATTAGCTGCGAAAATAATGTCATAATTGGAATGGGGAAAAAAAGCAAATTAATATAATTTGATGTAATTTTAAAATAGGAAAGTCATCCAATTTATAAATATTTTTCTTTATTTTTCAAGACTTTTAGTAGTTCCACAAGACTTTAGTTCCACTAATTTTGATAACCTATTTCCTATCATTTTGCACAGGGCAGTTTTTATATAAGTGGAGAAAATATTGGGGAAATAAGGTCTGATTTTTTTATTATTATTATTTTACTGTTTTATGTGATTGGACTGTTGTAGTTCTTCTTCTACCCAGAAAAGGTAAACTGCATATAACAGCAGCAGAATTGGACACAAACAATTACTCAGACTTTGCTGGGAGAGTATCCATAGGAAAGGTACAAATACTAACTAATTTAAGTTTCTGGAACTACTGAGGTGTGTTGCTGGCATTCCCCAGAATCAGAAGCCTAACAAAATACTGGAAAAATATTCGTAATAAACTGTTTCACTTGTGCTTTAAGATCTAGAAACATTTTAGACCAGTAAAAATGTTTTCAGTATTAGTAAACATTTCTAAGTATTGGTCTCTGACCAGTTAGAGCAGTTCTGGATCTGTGGAGAGCTGGTTTGTCGAACGATGATCATATAATCCTTCTTGTTTCCATCTGTCAAATCAGATTAAAAGACAGTTTAAAAATACATAGACCTTTCTATGTATACATATGCTGTAAATTCATCAAGGCTATGTGTTCATGAGCAGGGGAAGGTGAGATCTGTATGTTTACAGGTGGAAGTGGAGGTGTCCATGAAACTCTTTCACTCTTAAATTGTGATCAACACTATGAAAAAGTTTATGAAATTCTGGATTAGAGAATTTCAGTTCATGTATTGATAGCAATTGCACGACGTCTTTTGGCAAGTTACTGCATGGTTTATTCAGTATTATAAAGTTCTTTCCACAATTGATCAAGACACACAGCAGAATGAAATGCTGAGCTGTCTTATAAAGTGTCAGGCCACAACTTCATTAACAATGGGTAGAGAGGGACTCTCCTGAAATACCAGGCATTTTATTGGGCCCAGTGCTGGGCTAAATGGCTTCACACAATAAAACCAGCAAATTAGATTTTGCAGTCTCCAACCTAACCTCTTGGACTTAGCCCACTTCAGAATCCTTTTACTACCTCAGTCTGCAAGGGCTTCAGGTCTCCTCTTTTCTGTACACTCTAACAGGTCCGCCAGCCATTTTCTGGGACTCTTAACCACATTTACTTCTGGGAGCTGTCCCTTTTAGCCTTTTTATCCACATTAGACACTGGCTGCTAATTGCTACGAATTAGATATTCCTGTATTACTTCTTAACATTAACTATTCCTTTTAACCAACAGGACTTCCATGGCAAAACCCAGACCTCCCTCCCCAGACACCTTGCTAATTTGGCCCCAAAGGAAAAAAAATCCTTTCTAATCTCAAAACAGGCATTCTGGTCAGATCCACATGACGGAATGAATGAGGGGGCATTAAAATTAAACATTTCTTGTTATAATTTAAGGCCATTATTACTCATTTATGCCTGGGATGGTGATGGAAAATAATTTTCCCAACTCTCAATTTTTTTAAACAGTTACTTGATATTATGTTCCCCTTTGGTATTGGATTAAACTGCACACATTAAGTTCTCTTTTTCCTAGAGTATGAAGAGACATTGTATGTCACATCCTTGTGTGGAGATAATACCAAAAAATCCCACTGCAGTAACATTTAACTTTAAAATGGGGAACTACACAAGAATGAGGACGCTTGTTAGATAGAAATTAAAAGGAGCTGTCAGAAGGATTAAATGCCTGCAAGCAGCATAATAGAGGTTCAGATTAAATGTGTGCCCCAAATCAGAAAAGACAAGAAGACCACCAAAAGAATGCCACTATGGCTAAACAGCAGAGTAACGGAGGCTGTAACAGGCAAAAAGGCATCTTTAAAATTTGGAAGTCAAATCCTAATAAGGAAATGAGAAGGTGCATGATCTCTGGAAGGTTAAGTGTGAAAATATAATAAGGCAGGCCATGAAAGAATTTGGGAAGCAACTTGCTAAAGATGCAAAACTAACAGTAAGAATTTAAGTACATCAGAAGCCTGCAAAACCGGGATGGAGGCCAATAGTCCACCAAGGTGTTAAGGGAGCAGTCAAGAAAGACAAGGCTATTGCAAAGAAACTAAATTAATTCTTTGCATCTGTCTTCACTGGAGAGGATGTGGGGGAGATACCCACATCAGAGCAATCCTTTTTGGGCAACAAATCTGAGGAACTGTCCCAAATCTGAGGAACTGTCAATAAAGGGAGGTTTTGGAACAAATTGATACATTGAACAATAATAAACACTGAAACAAGCCCGTGTGGCAAATAACTGGAAGGTAGTTAATGCATTGACAATTTTTAAAAAAGGCTCCGGAGATGATCCTGACAGTTACACTGGAATGGAAGGTAGCAGCTTTTAATCAACAGACAGTGCTGTTATATAGCAATTCAGGATAGATAATGAATAACTTTAGGTACACACAAGATAACTTCCCAGTTAGAATTCAGCCCAGATTGACTTTTGAAATCTTGTACTGTTATAAAAGAAATAATATATGTTCGTGTATGAAATGATGTTGCATCTTGGAAAACCTCAGTCTACCAAAAGAGAAAACACAAAGGTGTCTTTAAATAACTGTCTTAAGAGAAGTTGTGATGAGATTATTAAAACACTCACTGTTGAGGGGTTGTAACTCTGAGAGTGAGGACATTTTTGAACTGTAAACTTGATGTGGTTACTGAATGAACTTAGTTGCAAGCAGACAGAATTTCATCAGTCTGGGGTGGTTGAGCTGGAAACTGATGTGGAACAATTTCTCCTAGTTTTCTGTTCTTACAAGGGCTTTGTTAAATTGAAATTTGTGATGATGTGATTTTACTTCCTTTATATGTATTTGGTACCAGATTGATTCACATTCTATTAGATGGTTCAGTCCAAATTCTGTCCAGCTAAATAAATTCTTATATTTATTGCATATAAATACCATACACTTAACTAACAGCCAAAAATGACTTCTATCTGTAATCATGTTGAGGAGGTTGTAAATAAAAACTGTGTTACCATAGGAACATTAAATTTGTTAAATTTGTATTAAAGTTCCTTAACTGCAAGAAAAATAAATGGAAAAATCCATTAAACGTACTGTCAACTACTGTTTAGAAGAAATCATTTTGGCTACAAACATTTCTGTGTTATACTCAAAAATAATTACACTGAGCAAGTCTTGCCACAAATGATTGTCATATCCTACAAAGACGTCTGGAAGTTGTAGACAAATAAGCTTGTTCCATCTTTGAAATAGAATGACTCAACTTTGGGAACCCTGAATGACGTGTAGCCACACTTTGACAAGTATGTACTTTTTTTGGCCCTGATCCCACAAAACAGTTAAGCACATGCTTAAGTGATTTGCTCAGTTGGGGATTTGAAGTTTTAGAAACATGTTTGGACTGGGTAGCCTATTGGTACAATTTACATGGCATACAACCCACACACACGATCATTTAACACATTGGAAACGTGAAAAATTTATTATAAAATACCATTGTTTTCCATTTGTTTAGCATTCTCTGGATTTTCAACTAATACCAAGTATGACCCATATCAGATTAAAGCAGAAATAGCAAGCCGACGTGACAGAGTGAGTAATCTTTTTTGATGTTACGTGATTAAAACAATGCTGTACCCACGCAAACACCATTAGACTTAGAAGTTGTGTATGTATACTTTTTAAAACTACACATGTTTAAAGTGCCCTTCTACTCTTGAACAATTATTTAATAAAAATAGCAGTGTGGTTCCATATTTACTATGTCTCAGTGATTCCAAATATTTTTTTTTTTCTGTTTATAAGTGTAAAGAATTTTTTTTCTGAATGACAGACACACAAACTCAACTTGTATTTTAAAAATAATTTCCTTTCTGTCTCGAGCATTACCACTAGTAGCAAATATGCTGCAAGCCAAATTCTGTCCCCAGCAACACTTGTCAAAACCAATTGTCTTTAGATTTTGCTATTGTGTTCCATAGGGTTCTATAGATGTAACTGAGGTCAGGATGTGGCTCTGTGTTGAGAACTCAGTGATCAGTTCAGTTGATGCACAATCCAGAATAGATCGTTTTCCCAGGGCTGCATCTATAAAAGAATAAAAAGTGACAAATAAACCCTCTCCCCCTACTGCCCACCACTCCATCACATACTATGGTAAGCATATATAACTCTGAACACATACGGACCACATCTGTTGTATAAGAAAGTACCATTTTTACTTAACCATTTTTAGGTTAGAACCATATTTTGAATATTATCTTTTCTGAAGTAGTTACAGTGGTAGAGGGGAAAGTTATACTTTTGTTTCAAAATCTGTCAGTGTTCCTAACGAACAGTAAAATTCTACACATTTAATGGAAGCTAGTTAGAGGTCCACAATTAATAAAACAACTTAGAACTTAAGGCCCACCATATATCTAAATTGCATATTCCTTTTATTAATGGATAAAATGGGACTTAGCATGCCAGATGCTGGATTCATGAAATAAATAAAATACATATCCTTGAAGGGTGGTGGTCCTGTTTATGACTTCATGATTTAGTGACCACTTTTCACAGGAGTAGCTCTGGAAAATAAATTATGTTCACCACCCATCAAAGGCATGTATTCTGTCAGCATGCATTTACAACATAGTGTATGTGATAGACCTAATGTTTAGAAAATGCAGCAAACCAAACAAGAAAATATAGCAAGTTAAAATGTCACTCAATTTGTCTAAACAAGGTTTAAAGAAAATAAGTGACTTTTCTACTTGCATATGGATTACCATCTCTGTCTCCCCGCCCCCCCCACCCTGTAGTCGAACAATAAAGTGACCATGAAATACACCTTTTTACTTCCCTGCATAGGGTGAACTTCTGTGTTATGCATGCTCATGTAGATGGAATTAATATAAAGAGTGCAATATACTATACACCATTGAATATGTAAACATGGAAGATATTAGTGATATATTTTCTTATTTTAGCTGAGTTTATTTTATAGGGTTGGACTAGATAATCCAAGAAGTCACTATATACTGCCTGTTTTGATATGATGATGATGTGATTTCTGTTTTTGCGGGGCATGAGGAAGACGTCATGTTAATCATTTTGTCACTTACTGATTTATATACGTCTTATCAGTGTTTCGGATACATCGTAGAAAATCTGCTAAATCTCTGGGCGACTCAGTTTTTCTGTTTATGAAACTCACATTTTCCCTTTTTTCTGTGGCAGTAGGTTGATGGCATCATGTATTGAAATGCGTATATAAACAAAGGAGAGCCTGTCCCAAAACATATATATACCTTTTTAACCAAAAATATAACACATCCATACACAGAATTATGTCTGGTTTCATATCTGTTACAAAATAAGCATCAATTAAGAAGCACCTTTATTAAAATCGTGAAACCTGGTCGTAAATGTCACTGCAGACATGCACCAAATTTTGGGGAGATTATAATGAACAGCTCCTTATTATTACATTACATAAATGATCCACCAGGCAACTTTCACTATTTACTGCTGCTGAAGGGTCACTTTGTACTTCTGTTTTAGAATACAGAAATAAAAGTGGGCAGATGAATCATCACAGTCTCTAGTGACTTTAAATGAACATTCTTCCCATGGAAAAAGCCATAGTGCTGAACCTCTTCCCCTTCCCGGCTGCCTGACGTATAGTTTTCAGTATTGTTGGGCAGGTTTTTGGGTGGCTGTCTACTACAGGGTTAGATGGGAAATCACTGTTCCGGGGAAGATGGGAAATGACATGTAGACAGAGACTTGTTGGCTGTCAGAACAAGTGATAGCAGATAGCATAGTAGAAGATTATACAAAGAAGCAGCTGCCTTTTACATTTGGCAGTGTTGTTCCTTTGTGAGCATTGTTGGGTTGGTTTTTATTAATATTTCTATAAAGCATTTGTTGATTTTGTTTTTCTGTAGATTAAAAAACCAAACAGATTATCACCTTTCACTTTGAAAATACTAGTCTTTGAACAATGCACAGTAATTTTAAATTCTTGAAAGAACAATTATTTGAAGAAGAATTATTTGAAAGAATAATAATAGTTACTCAGTGATTTGCTGCCATAATGTATTTTTGCTTAAAAAATATTTTGTTTTAAGCTTTCTAGACTAAAACGAGAGTTGGCACATATGAAGGAAGAACTGCAGTATAAAGAAAAAGGAGTGGAAACACTACAAGAGTGAGTTGGGAGGTTGTGGGAGGGGGGAATTTTTCTTTTTCTTCCTGTTGCCATATTTTCTTGTTACCTAACTGGAAGTGTTGCAAAGCTTTATTTAATGCACAGACTCCTGCTGCAAGTTTTTATTTTTGTATAGGAATTGTCCTTTGTTTTTGTTTTGTTTTTTTCTTACTGTCCCTACTTAGACAACCGCGGATGGTGCTAACAATGTGCTCTCATTGATAAGGCAAACGGATGTAAGCAAGATTGGCTGGAATTATTTTGGATGATGAGTCCATTGATTAATGTGCCAGCAAGTTTATGAAAAATTGGCAAAATATGCAAAAATTGATCAATTTTTGTGTTTTAGACTATAGTAATTCCCTTTCAAGCTTGCTGTAGAAGTGGTGTTTGCTTACTATTACAAATGAGTGTTGTCCTTAATTTCTGACTTTCAGGCAGCAATCTAAAAACAGGTAGCTGCTTTCTTTTCCATTTTAATTTCCATTTGCTAAACATGGTACTTAGTAAACAACAACAAAGTTCGTACTTAAAAGTTTAAGAGACGAAAACTCTCGTCAGGCCAAAGTACTTCACTGGCAAATATTAACTAGACATCCTCATGCACAAATGTCTTTTAAATTGACTACATCAAGTAACTGCGAGGCCTAAAAACTGTCAGAGGTATAAAATAGAAGACCAATTATGAATATACTAAAGTAATGGAAAATATGTAGTAACACACAAAGAAACTGTTTAATATAGTGAAAAGACCTTGGCTGTTTCAAGACAAACAATAATTCAGAATACTGTATTCACATGACAGGTAGCACATACACACATAAAAATTTATGCCTTACACAGTGACTTAATAATGTCTTAGTTTTAAAAGTTTCCCTTCTTTCCCATGACATGAGGTTAACTTAAAATGAAGATGATAGGGTTCCAATTTAACACTCTGTTCTGGTCTGTGAAGGATTAGTCACCTCTCTAGGAAGATCCAAGAACAAAGAAAGTGATTTGAAGGCAATTTCAAACCTTTCTCTTGTATGGTTTTGTGGGGGTAGGGGAAACAACCTGAGAAGTAGTTGTGAACCTAAATATTAATGTCTAAGATTTTAGTCTAAGTTAAATTGCTTACATTAGGGAGAAAAAACCAATAATTACTTTTAAAGTAGGATTTTGTGAATCTGATCAACTAATAGTTCTTTAGGTAACTCTGATGAGAGAGGTTTCAGAGTAGCAGCCATGTTAGTCTGTATCCGCAAAAAGAAAAGAAGTACTTGTGGCACCTTAGAGACTAACAAATTTATTTGAGCATAAGCTTTCGTGAGCTACAGCTCACTTCATTGGATTTAAAAGTTCAGACATAACTGTTCTGTGCTTCAGTGCTTTAATGTTTATTTATCACTGACACTGAAGCCATGATATTGCTCCTGCTTTGTCTCATTTCTCATCCATTATTGTTTATTGAAGGCAGCCATATGTCTGTTAGTGTATTATCTGAAGCTGTGATGGAATTTTCTTCAAGAATTTCTCTAGAGCACTCTTGCTTTGCTGATCTCTGTATGTTCTCCACAGTGACTTCTTGACTTATGAGCCAGGAGATATGTGGGTTTTGTTTTTGTTTTTTTTTAAAAAGGCTGCTCTGGGAAGGCTTGTTTTTTGGATATATGTTTTGAATCCTGTGTGAATCTGACATTTTGTTGTATCAATCCATACAGAGAAACTGCATTGTCACAAAATAGACAGCCAAGTAGATATTCTCCCCCATTCTTTTAAAATGGAAAACTTAAGTTTTTTGCAGGTGCTTTAAGCTCAGTCACCTTGTTAATTCCTCTTCTGCTGTAGAATTTCTTTAAAAACTTCAGTCTTCACTGCTGCTTTCTGCCTTCTCGCTAGGCTATGTCAAAACTATTTTATTAATTACATTTTCAAGTAATTACCAAGTATAAAATAGCAGGAGTGAAGTCTTAATTGTTTGGTTTGCAATCATGTGTTTCCTTTCATTTTTAAGTCTGGTTTTAAGCAGTGGTAGGAATCATTGTGTTTTGAGCTTTGCATCTGAGTGAATGTTAGGTCTTTAAAACCCTCGCACAGCTTCCAAACAGCAAAATATTATGTGCAGTTAGGCGCCTGAACCTAATACTACTGAAGTCAGTGTTAAAACTCCTGTTGACTTCAATGGTCCTGGACTGAGACCTAGAAGATCAGACAGATTTTATTATAGGTGGGGCAGGTAGTGCTGTCAAGATTGCCTGACACTTCCCATTATAAGACCCTGTTTTCAATTTATTATAACTTTGCCAGACTTACACTACTTGGGCTGAAATTTTCCATGCTAGATGTCTTTCTCAGTCTGAGCTATATATTTATTTATTTGTTGGTTTCAGCCAAAATGGTTCAGATGTTTTGGATAATGAGGCTAGGGGGACAATACATTATTTTGCCTATATTAAAAAAATTCTGTTGACCTTTTCTTTGAATAGCTCCACTGACCCTGTCCTTCAGAGCAGGGACTTGAAATTTGGCTGGGTGGGAGCAGGACGAAGCAGCGGGGATCCTTTGTGTGAGGGATATGCATTTTGCCATCCCTTTGAAAACCTGGCCAAGTTATAAGCCTTTGAAAAAACACACTTTTTGAATGCTCGGTAGAGATTTTGATTTTAGCAGGTAACTTCTCTGTAGATTCCATGTTTTGGTCCGTCACTGCTCCTTGTGCTGCCCAGATTGCGCATGGCCCATCTCCACAGCGTGACTGATCACACTGCAGCCCAGGGCTACAGTGACAAAGCTTGACTTTCCCTTTAATGGCTGCTCCCAGCTGCTCCAGGCAAGGGTGGGGCCAGATAATGGACCCCAGGGCAGTGAGGCTGTCTCTCCTGTGTGCTCAGTGACCCCCTTCTGGCACCCATGCAGTGTGGAGGAGTAAGCCATCTGATCTGAATGCAGAGGGGACAAAAGCCAGCCAGATCAGTTGGTTGGAGGGAACACTGAGATAGAACAAGGAGCTGGGGGGGCAGGGAGACTGATAATGGCTGGACAAGGAGGCTGAGACTAGAAACTAAGGTAGAAGGGGCAGAGGGAAGGGAAACAGATCTGACAAGGAGCTGAGGTGTGGGAAGAGAATTGGGACTGGTGGGGCAAAGAGATTAGGACCAGGAGCCAAGAAGCGGAGAAACTGGGCTTTGGAGCTAGGAAGGGGGTGAGGATGGACGCTGACTATATGAGAACCCCAGGGGAGCCAGTGGTGGATGAGGGGATGGACAGATAGGAGGAAGAGCCAAGAGTGGGGAACTGGGACTGCCTAGGAAAGCAAAAAAAAAAAAAGACTGGAATAGGGTGTGGGGACTGAGACTGGGATTGATCTGAGAAGCCTGAGGCGTGGAGAGTGGGAGAATAGGGCAAGGAACCAGGGGTGGGAAAGATACAGGAAAGAGGCAGGTTGGAGGTGACTGACCAAAAGGGGTCAGTCTTGGAGGGAATGGGACCACTGGCAAAGTGTGTGTGTGTGTATTTCATCCCTCTCTAATCCTGGTTTGCATAGTGGATGACATCCTATGCTTGCTATTATTTACTCCGTTGGCTCAAGTGGAGAGGTCTGTGTGGTAGATCTAAAGGTTCTAACTCTGCTGATGAATCTTGGGGGCATCAATATGTTGTCAATTTCTGTCTCTTCACTATACTTTTTTTTTTTTTTTTTTCCAAATCTGTGAAGTTACGTTCACACAAACTATGCTAAAAGAATATTGCTAAGGTTGTAAATATAAGCACTCAAAAGTTAGGAAATGCCAGAATTAAGGTTGCCTGTGTAACCATAATTCACCCCCCTTATGCATATGATATAGTCTTTAATTATTACTACTACTACTTTTCCTTTATGCTGTTTTTCCTTGTGTGGGTTGCGGCAGCAGCATGGAGAGTAGGGAGGACCAGACCCCCTTTTCCTCCACAACAGATTCCGGCTCCTCCTGGGGGATTTCCCAGCGTTCCCAGGCCAGCCAGGAGACAGAATCCTTCCAGCATGTTCTGGGTCAGCCTCGGGGCCTCTGCCCAGTGGGACGTGCTCAGGAGAGTTCCAACGGAAACTTCCCAGGGGGCATCCTTATCACATGCCTGAACCACCTCAACTGGCACCTCTCGATCTGGAGGAATGGTTGTTCTTCTCCCAGGCCCTCCCATATAGCCGAGCTCCTCACTCTGTCTTGGAGAGTAAGCCCAGCCACCCTGCGGAGAAACCTCATTTCCACCACTTGTACCTGTGATTTCATCTTTTCAGTCACTACCCAAAGTTCATGACCATTGGTGAGGATGGTGATGTAGAGTGACCCGTAAACCAAGGGATTCATCCAAGAGCTCTGCTCCCACTTCACCACCACAGATCAGCACAGAGCCCGCATCACTGTCGCCACCTCACCAATCTGCCAGTCAATCTCCTGCTCCCACTGGCCATCACTCATGAACAAGACCCTTAGATACTTAAACTCTTCCACTAAGGGCAGCTACTCCCCCTTCACCTGGGACAGAGATTACGTGATTACATAATACTTCTTCCTCAGGATCTCTGCCTCATTCCATGCACAGGATGAACCTAGTCTAGGGATCCCTACTCAGGGATTTGTGGAAAAGGAGACTGTTGCATGTAGGACCACTGCCTGATTTTTTGCAGAAGTCAGGTGGTGTGTAGTGAATGAGGTAGGAGATTGTGAGAAGACAAAGAATGATCTCATGGTTAAGGCAGTTGAATGCTGTCCTGTAGAATTGGATATTATCCCTGCCTTTGATACAGGGTTTCTTTAGCATGCAAGGCAAATCACATCAACTAAACTTTTCACAGGTGGTTGTTCATTTTCTGGTTGCCTGACTTGAGACCTTGGGGTCTGATTTACAGAAGTGCTGAGCTCTCAAAGCTGCAACTGAAGTCAATGAGAGTTGTGCTTTGAAGTTATAAAGAGCTAAGGACTCTGAAAAATTAGGTCCGAAGTGTTTAAAACTGAGCATTCAAATTTAATGGAAACTTAAGCTTCATTTTTCTATGACTCAGTTCCCCATATATTAAATGAAGATAATACCGCCGTGTCACTTCAGAGCAGTGTTGTGAAGGTAAATTAATAAATGTTTGTGAAGTACACAAATCTTATAGTGATGAATGCTGGAGAAAGGCCCATGAGGAAATTAATAATTCAATTTTAAGAAGAGGGTTTGAATAGTATGCGGTAAATAAAGCATTGAACAATGAGGAGAAAACAACGTAAGTGAGCATCATCCAACCTGCTCAGTAAGGAAGGTCTTGTTGACAAAATAGAATCTGATTATGTAATTAAAGGCTGCATTGTAATCTGTAGGCACAAGGTGGCCAAATTAAGGTTGCATAGGTAAACGTAATTCCAGCACTTTTCAGTTTTTGAGTGTTTGACCTGGCAACGTCAATCATGTTCTTTTAACGTAGTTTTCTTGTATAATGTAGATATAAAATTACAGCAAATGTGGTCCCTGAGAAAACACCAGATATGACTAGCGCTCTAATAACAGGAAAAAAAAGATATAAAAATAGTGTGAAAATAAAAAAGGTATTGTTTCTGGTAATGGGATGGTTTCTGCAGAAAACCTGTCTTCTTTCTCTGCTGTTGACCAAAGACTTGCAGAAAAGTTTCTGTGGTTAACTGAAGGCCTGCTGCCAGGATCAGTGATGTAAAATGCAGATGATGTAACACAACTTTCCATTCTTTTAGGATGTAATCTATTGTGTGATATGGGAAATCAGCTGGTAGGGTTGGGCAGTGGTTTTTTCAGGGTATGTAGAGTAAAAAGGAGTAATATAGACAGTAAATTGTATTACTGCACATTCAATTTTATCCTATTAGTTGTTGTCTCTTGACAACTTAAAAATCATGTTGAAAGCAAAACATTTTTATAGGGGCCAATTTAATTTTGGAAAAAAAATTCATAAGTTTATTATTTTTAATAAAGATCACACATTTTCTTTCTCTTTTACCTCAGAAATATCATACAAGATAAATTTGCAGCAACAGTTTACTCAAGAGTTGAATTTGATAAGCCCTTTTGCTACCACTAACAATGAATCTCACCATTTACAGCAAATGGTTCTTTAACCTGTGAGGCAGCTCCTCACGTATGTGAGCCCAAGACATCTCTAGAAGGATACAGCTCTTTCAGGTATATGTGGTCACTGAGGCCACTCAGCCTGCAGTACAGGTAGTAGAACAAAAAAATAAACATGGTGACTGTTAACTGTAACGTCTGTCTCTGCTCCTACCCAACTTTGATGGGCCTGTTTAACTGTGGAGATGGAAGTATGTAGCAGGTGAAAAGATACTGGAGTTGAGGAGCTGTGGTAACTGGGAAGCTCCCAGATTCTTGCGTGCACTGCAGACCTGCTCCCTAGCTTGAAAGTTGAAGCCAAAGAGCAGAAGAGTGGTGGCTGGCTCCTTTTAAGCTTCGTTGTTTAGAGCAGATGTTCATTCTGTTCTGTGCTCCCAAAGGAGAACACATGCATCAAAGGATCCTACCATTATTCCTCTGGTAAGTGGGAGCAAAGGACAGAGAAGGAAAGCCACTAGTGCATGCCTGTCAATAGTCCTGATTTGGTTGTAACATTCCCAGGTTTTGAAAACTTCTTCTGGGAAACTGCAATCCCGGACTGTGGCAAGCAGCTACGCAAAAGCCCATACCTTTTTCCTCGCCAGCTTGCTTCTCTTAGGTGCAGACAGCTAGATCCTAGCTCTGGCTTCGTGCAGCTGCCTGTAGAACTGTGCCCAGCTGAACAAGGAGCTGGAGGCCAGGTTTTTGCACTGAAGAGAGAGACATGCAGTAGGTAGTAGTCGACTGAGCAACAGGGAAAGAAGCCTGCACGCTTTTGGGGGAGCAAAAATAGTCAGCAGGGGATAGATGTCTCAAGTTATGAGGGGAGGTTATGGACAAGAGGAAAAAAATCAGAGCAGTGTTATTATCAGGGTATGCTATTTTAAATCAACTAGTGGTCTGGGAACTACTGGAGTGTTCCATGTGCACTCTGGTGAATTTGAGAGGATTTCTCTTTCCTTTTTTTCTCATGTTGTATGAAGAAAATAACCTGCTCAGAGGTTACACAAATATGTCCTTCAGTTGGGGGTCTGGCAGCTCCTGGGTTCCTGCTGGTTTGGAGAATTGTTGCCAACTCCAGGAGAGTGGGGGAGAGAAGAGAAAAAAGTATAGCAACAGCAGGGGTTGTGGGGGAATGTGGAGAAGAGAGGGAAGGAAGGAGAAAAGCAGTGGGGAAGGAAATGGGAAAGACTGAATGTGAAGGATCTGGGAGGGGGAAAATGCAAGGGGAATAGCATAGAGAAAGGGAGATAAACTGCTAAAGAATGAAAATGTTGGAAAGAACACTGTGAAGCTAAGAGTGGGGGGCTTCACAGAGGGGCAGAGACTGGAAGAAAGAGGCAGAGGAAAATAGGACAGCACTCTGAGAAAGCTAGTGGGAAGAAAAAAATCACCAAAATGCATAAAAAGAAAAACTTGAAGACGGAAGAACAGACCGAAACAAGAGGGGAAAGGGAATGAGAATTTTTTTTGCAGAGTCTAACACAAAAGGACCTGATCTTGTTGTGGCCTCTAGGTGTTACTAAATTATAAATGGTACGTAATAAAGAATGGATAATTAATATATGAGATGTAGAAGTGAGAACAAGGATGGGGGGGGTGTATGTGTGTGTGTCCAAGTACAGCTCAAGTTACAGATGAAGGAGGCTTCCATGCAGAATCCTGTCACTTTAAGTCAGTCACTAGCATAATTCTCTGTGCTGTGCATCAAAAGTCAAAATGAAAAGTCTTGCTGCAAAGAAAAGGCAGTTAGGGTGGGATTTTCAAAAGTGCTCAGCGTTGGTCTAACTCTGCTTCTGTTGAAGTCAATCCCATTGGTTTAAACGGGAGCAGAATTAGGGAAGTGATGAGTGATTTTAAAAATCCTACCCTTAATTCCCAAATGAGGGCTCATACAATTGAATTCTCTTAGGGACAAATGATTCCCCAAATGCCCAACCTGGAGAGCTCTGTAGCTCCTTGGCCCAAAAGAAGGGACAAAGTTTTTATTTAAAGATGCGGTTAGCATTGTAGTGTAAGGCCTTGTCTACACTGGCAAGCTTCTGCACAGTAAAGTAGCTTTCTGTGGTGTAGCTCCCAAGGTGAACACACTGCCAAGCCACTTAGTGTGCAGAAACTGCACAGTTGCAGCACTGTAAAAAAAAAAAAAAAAAAAAACCCACCCCGACGAGAGCTGTACAGCTTTCCGTGCCAGGACTACCATGCCGCAGCACCAGTGTAGACACCCTGGCGATTACAGCACTGCCATTGACCTCCGGGGAGTGTCCCACAATGCCTGTTCTCGCCTCTCTGGTCATCAGTGTGAACTCTGCTGCCCTGTCCTCAGCGGTTTCCCTTCAGCGCTCTCTGAGCAGTGCTGTAACTCTCGGTGATGTAATTCTGCCAGTGTAGATGTACCTTAAGAAACAGACAATCTATACCATCCCACTCTCTTAAAAAATCCAGGATGTAGACTTCCTGATTTCTTTGCTAAAAGGAATGAATTCACAATCACAGTAAAATAACTTTAAAAAAGTAATTCTGTTTTCAAACTGTATTTTCACTCTCATGTAGCCTTCTCAAAAATGGATCTGGTGGGCAAAAAACTGTCTTACTTGGGCTCACCCAAGTATTGAGGGATTTTTGTTTTATCAAAACTAATGAGTATTGTTGATTGAGGGCCTCATGAAAAATGTATCTTTGGGAGGGAGGGAGGAAAAATGCCAAGCAAAGAATGGCAAAACATTTTTTATGCTCACATAATTAAATAGTTAATTTTAAAACTTAAAATATGCTATGGGCCTAATGCTCAATGGGGACAAACGTCTTTCAAGTATTTGAAGAAATATGAAGAAAAATTAAGTTAGGATCATAGAAATTGCTAAGAAGGATCAGAATTATGGTCCATCTAGTCCAAAATCTTGTCTCTGACAGTGGTCAATACCAGATATTTCAAAGAAAGACGGAACAATCTCCATAATGGACAATAATGTACTCAAAGGGGCAGTTTATTTCTGTCCCCTGTTATTTAGTGGTTTGATTATGCCTTGATGACCAACAGTTTGTGCCTTACCCATTTTTTATTGTATCTAAGGCAGGGGTGGGCAAACTTTTTGGGCCAAGGGCCACACATCTGGGTGGGGAAATTGTATGCAGGGTCGGGGCAAGGGGTTGGGGTGCCGGAGGGAGTGCAGGGTGTGGAAGGGGGTGCGGGAATGGCTCAGGGCAAGGGATTGGGGAAGAGGAGTGTATGAGGGGGCTCAGAGAAGGGGGTTGGGGTGTAGGAGGTATGCAGAGTGCAGGAGGGGGCTCAGGGCAGGGGTACAGGAGGGGTGCGGACTGCGGAAGGGAACTCAAGGCAGAGGGTTGGATGCAGGAGGGGTGCGGGGTGTGACGGGGCTCAGGGGAGGGAGTTGGGGTACACAGGGGTGCAGGGTGCAGCAGGGGGCTCAGGGCAGGAAGTTGGGGTGAAGGAAGTGTTCGGGTTCCGACCCGGTGCCACTTACCTAAAATGGTTCCGGGGTGGCAGCGGCGCGCAGCGGGGCCAGGGCCGGCTCCCTGCATGCCTGTCCTGGCCCCACGCCAGACCGCTCTGGGGAGCAGCCAGAACCACGTCCCTGCGTGGCCGCTGAGGGGGGCCCACAGGGCTCCACATGCTGCCCTTGCTAGCCCTCCAGGTACCTCCCCCAAAGCTCCCATTGGCCGCAGTTCCCTGTTTCCGGCCAACGGGAGCTTCAGAGGGTGGTGCCTGGAGGCAAGGGCAGCGCACGAAGCCCTCTACCCCCTCCTGCTCCCCCCGGCCCCCCGGGACCCCAGGGATGTGGTGCCGGCACGGGGCCTGAGGCACCATGGAGGGCAATCCTGTGGGCAGGAATGCTGCTACTTTTTTTTTAATATATGGATATATCTTCTTAGTGTTGCCTTCAAAACTAGCAATTTATGAATGGGAATATGACTTGGAAGAATATTAATTAATAGTAACTGTCATAAATATAGAGGGAAGAGTAATCACCTTTAAAATCCCTCCTGGCCAGAGGAAAAATCCTTTCATCTGTAAAGGGTTAACAAGCTAGGATAACCTCGCTGGCACCCGACCAAAATGACCAATGAGGAGACAAGATGCTTTCAAAAGCTGGGGGGAGGGAGAAACAAAGCCTCTCTCTCTGTCTGGGTGATGCTTTTGCTGGGGACAGAACAGGAATGGAGTCTTAGAACTTCGTAAGTAATCTAGCTAGATATGCGTTAGATTCTGATTTCTTTAAATGGCTGAGAAAATTAAGCTGAGCTGAATAGAATGAATATCCCTGTCTGTGTGTCTTTTTTGTAACTTAAGGTTTTGCCTAGAGGGATTCTCTGTGTTTTGAATCTGATTACCCTGTAAGGTATTTTCCACCCTGATTTTACAGAGGTGATTCTTTTTACTGTTTCTTCTATTAAAATATTTCTTTTCAAGAACTGAATGCTTTTTTCATTGTTCTAAGATCCAAGGATTTGGGTCTGTGGTCACCTATGCAAATTGGTGAGGATTTTTACCAAACCTTCCCCAGGAAGTGGGGTGCAAGGGTTGGGAGGATTTTGGTGGGAAAGACGTTTCCAAACGACGCTTTCCTAATAAAAATAAACCCAGATAAATGTTTGGTGGTGGCAGTGGAAGTCCAAGGGCAAAGGGTAAAATAGTTTGTACCTTGGGGAAGTTTTAACCTAAGCTGGTAAAAGTAAGCTTAGGAGGTTTTCATGCAGGTCCCCGCATCTGTACCCTAGAGTTCAGAGTGGGGAAGGAACCTTGACAGTAACTTTGTGTATTCTTTTGAACAATGTTTCCCAAATAATTGGTAATAAGCCACTGATGTCTTCCAGGAAGGGTCTGGGTGTGTCACCTGTCACCCTTCCAATCAGGTCCCGCCTCCATGTGTGCCCCGAAGCACTAATCTTGACTTCTCTCTTCTGCTGGGCTGGGGCAGGAGGCAGCGATGTGGGGAGCAAGGTCTGGGCAGTTGCAGCAGCAGCGTGGAGGAAGTGGCCGGAGCTAGTGAATGGACAGTTAGCAGCCTGTTAGTGGTCGCAGCCCAGCCATGGGGAAAGAGGGGCCAGCTGGGAGGTAAGGGGGAGAGCAGGCCTGGGAGACCAAGGGCAAGGGGGCTGGGGAGAGCCAAGCGTTGGCTTGGGGGCTAGGATGGACTGGGGAGGGAGGAGCAGGGAGCTGTAGGACTGAGTGTAGGGGAAGCAGAGGAGCTGAGTAGCTGCAAACAAAATAAAAATGTCTGTTGCACAATTACATGATTTAAAAAAAATAGTATTTTTATTTTTTTACACACACACACCAGGAGTGAGGGGGTGATGGATGATTGGCAGATCCCTGGTGGGTCGCCTTAGTAAAAAGTTTGGGACCCACAGCCTTAGAATATTAGGTCAGCTTGGATTGACTGTATGGCTGTCAATCATACTGTTTACAGTATAATTGGCTGTGACCCTTTGTCTGAGAAAATAAAAACTCACTAGTCAGCCTCCAACTCTCCCCCAGAACATGAATTAGCAGATACTTACCTGTAGAATATTCCACTTGAAGTTAAATATCTTTCTTTTCTCTAGATGTCTTCTTGTAGATGTCAAGCAACAGGAGGGTAGAAGGGGGCTTTCTGGCCTAATACTTGAATTGAATCCAAGTTCTTGATATTAACGTGACCTTGGGTTAAAGCCAAATACTTTCTGTATCATATGCAATTCTTAGTGAGTTTAAGTCACTTTTTCTACTGTGGTTTGGTCTAGTCTGGTCAGAATCTTACCTGTGCTGCCAGCTCATATCATTCAAAAATCACGAGTCAGGCCCAAAAGAATCATGAGATTGTTAAAAGTAACACCTTTACGTCCTCTCTGGTGTTTGAAATTTCAGGGTTCATGTTTCCCACCTTTTCTTTGCAAGGAGGTTAGTGACATGACTCCAGGAGCTAGGTCTTTCAGTAGATCAAAATATCACAAGACTCTCAATAGAATCACCAGAATTAGCATAATTGCTAAACTCACTGATGGCTTATTTACCTGGTAATAGTTTTCCTTTCCTTTTTTTTTTTTTCAATTTATTTTTATTTATGTCGATAAGACTCCATTGAAAATGGAGTTTCATCAGATTAGTTAATGGAAAGTGGGTGGTGGTAGGCACATGCTGTATGATGGGGCAAGAGACGTGTCTCTTCAGGCTATATATAAAGTTATTCTTATACAGTAGTGTATTCAGTGTCATATTTTAGTATTTTCAGTGTATTTGGCAAATTATCATTTTTATTATCATTTTCCTCCTTCCGTATTGCAATTCAACAGCCTCTCTCCTTCAATAAAGTTTGAGTTTCTGCTAGTCAGCACTGAGTAGCTCAAGATTGTGTCAGGGTTCTGCTAGCTTGGAGTAGCTTAATGACATCTTGCTAGATAGGACATCAAAAGTAAGTCTTTGTTAATCGACTCCAGGAACCTAGTTGTCCTCCTTTTGTGGTGGCTGTCACGCTGTCTGGAGTGGCTCATGACCGTGAGTGCCTACCTTAGGGCAGACATCGCAAACTGGCGGTATGTTCTATAATTCGATTTCACCAACGTAGTAACAAATGTGAACTCCCAAAGTACTGTAATAGTCTTATATGGAGTCACAGCCAGGCCTCTTAGACACTCCAGTCTATTTTGCCACCCAGGCAAACTGGACTATGTGATAAGTGGTCACTTACAACAAAAAAATCACAAAATATTCTGGTTGCACCCAGTCCAAAGAAAGCAGTCACTCACCCAGGTCAATTTGCACCCCAGATCTCACATTAAATACAACACTGGCAGCCAAGGTGTATTAGTTGAGAGAAAAAAGGAGTTGTTCAGAGGTTAAAGCAGATGAAAATATATGTACGGATGAGTCACAGTCTATAACTTTGAAAGGTAGCAAAGATGTAGTAATCTGCCAGTTCACAAAAATTTTTTAGGGCTACGCAGAGTAACTCTGGGGACCTTAGTCTTTTCTTTCAGTTAGAATCCAAACAGTCCAGAGATGAAGAATTCTTTCTTGTAAACATATTTATAGCCTCTTCTCACACAAACCAAGCTGACAGCAGCAGTTCCCACACAGGCCCCTTCTTCCGGAGGGTGGGGAGGTATGCACTTTACAAAGTCTTTGATCCTTGATCTCACACAATGGCTCATTTTTGTTTAATGAACAGGATTTAAAACATCTTGTAAGAAACCAGCATTTGCATTCTTTCTTGTTCGATGGGTTACTTAGTTATAAGGCTATATACAATACAGATGTTTGCTGTTATGTTCTGACTTGGGGTACAGCTGAGTGAGAACAATATATGCAGCATCCTACAAGCATTTTATAAACCACTAACCACATTCTTACAATCTTAACATATACTATTTATTTTGATAATGCTAACACAGATAAGCAAGACTGGTTTCTAACTATGCACTTGTAAGTGTTCAGTGAGGCCTGGGGCTTTGTCATAAGCTGGCACCTGGTCTGCCAGCCTCACGGTGGCTATAAATCTTCTCTCTCTGTTTATCTTGTATCATTCTGCTAGAATATGAAAGATAATTTCCTGTGGTATGCTTGTTCCCTATCATAAATACTTGTTCGCATTTTGATATTTTTGTCATAATTTTCATTCTATCTAAGCCACAAATCCTTGTCCTTTTTTTTTTTTTTTAATTTATAATACTCTTGCGGCTTTGACAATACTCTTGTCAGCTTACCAGAAAGAATATTTTTGAGCTCTTAGTATCCATAGTATTGTCAAGTAAATACAGTTTGTGAGTATTCTCACTTTGTATTACTCAATCTTTGTATTGAATTATGAGATTTCTGCTGACAGATTTCCTTTATTAGCTGTGGCATATAGCCCATAACAGTATTCTTACTAGCTCTCCCCCTATGCGTGCTTTCTCCCCCTATACACACTTTCTTTTACACTACTGTAGGCATAGAAGTTGAGGTTAACATTAACTTTAGTGAGTAGCTGGCTAAATCCCCCTGTCAGCTTTGAAATCTCAATCGGAGTGTTTATTCTAGAAAGATCTGTAGGGACTCTGGTCTTATTTTTAATTGGTATCTCTACGTGAGTTGTGAGGATGAGGTAATGGGAGAGAGTATGTAGGTGTTGGTCTGTCAATGATTACTGATAACAAGTTACCATAATCAGCTAAACTGTTGACAGAATGATTTAATGGTTGAGCAGCAGAACCCACCAGAGATATCTGGACCTGCACTAGGTCCGTCAGCGCCCTAACAGATCTTCCCCCTGAAAGAAGCTGACCTTAACCTTGAGCAAGAAGTGGTCTGGCTTTGATAAAGATGTTATCTTCAGACCCCCAACTCACAGACCAAAGATAAGATCCAGAGTGTGTCCTGCTATGGATTGAGTTGGAAATTTTGTGGGACAGTCCTGTGATTTCAAGCTGGCCATGAGATCCCATTTTGATGTGAACACTGAAATTCAGCAGAAAGAATAAGTATTGATTATTCCTAGTTTAGGCTGGATATCAATCAGAACTTCTTGTCCCAAGGAAAATTGTGAGAGTCCCATCACTAGAAACTTTTAAAACAAGACTGAACAAAGTCCTAGGAAATATGCTGTAAAGAGCAAGGATGGTGATTAATTGGAGAGGGTTCAGAGAAGAGCCACAAGAATGATTATAGTACAGTATTAGAAAATATGCCTTATTGTGGTAGACTCAATAATGTCTATCTACTTAACGAAAAGGTTAAGGGGTGACTTGATCTCAGTCTAGAATTACCAACATGGGGAACAGATATTTGATAATGGGCTCTTCAGTCTAGCAGACAAAGGTATAACAAGATCCAGTGATAGAAAGTTAGACAAATTTGTACTGGAAATAAGGTGTACATTTTTAACAGTGAGGGTAATGAACTATTGGAACCAGTTACCAATGGTTGTGGCGGATTCTCTATCCCTGACAATTTTTAAATCAAGATAGGATGTTCTTTAAAAGATATGCTCTAGATCAAAAGGAATTATTTTGGGGGAGTTCTATGGATCGTGTTATACAGGAGGTCAGACTAGATGATCACAATGGCCCCTTCTGGCCTTGGAATCTATGAATCAATGCTGCATTGGCAGGGTATTGGAGCAGCTTACACTAAGGGGTCTATTTCAACTTAACCATCTGTAATTCTACTTTGTAAGTTAATTTTATTTTATTACATAAAACTGCCTTTAGAGTGTATGTTTATGTTGCATGAACTGTGAACTCTGGTTCCGGAGGTTAAAAACAGGAAACTTGTCAGTTCTGGGGAAGCGGAGTTGGGCCAACTGCATTGCCATTTCAGTTTCCTGGTTTATGGTCAGATAACTTCAGAATATTATAAATACTTGGTGTTTGTTAATTCAAAGTAAATATACCATTTTATTCTTATAAATGAAGTGGCATATTAGCAACCAATACTTTTGGAACTTTTGCATAATTAGTTAACTTTTAAATTTCTCTGAATTTTTGCCAACAGGATTGATCGTAAAATGTCAAATGCTCATACAAATTATAAACTGGATGAAGCCCAGGCCATAATGAATGAGCTCCGAACCATAAAGAAAGCTATTTGTATGGGTGAGAAAGAAAGGCAGGACCTTATGCAGGTAAGAAACTTTCTACTGGATGAATAGCTGCAAAAATGTAGCTTCCCCTGGTCTCTGCTGTTTTCCGTTGTTTGTAGGTGCATAGGAATTGCTAAACTGAATCAGATAGTGGTCTGATCTAGTCTGATATTCTGTCTGACATTGATCAGAAGTAGAGGAGTGGTGCAAAACCCACATCGTGGACAGATTATGCAGTAACATGCTTATCTGGAAAGTTACTTACTCATCCCTATCCATTAGTGGTTGGCCTATGTCCTGAGCCTGAGAGTTCATATCCCTGAATCGTTTATACCCTAGATAGTATAACTAAATCTTATTATTCATATAAATGTCTCATCTTTACTTTAATCCATGTAAACTCTTGACTTCACGGATACCTTGAGTTTCACAGAGTAATTACGTTACATAAGAAAATATATTCTTTGATCAGTTTTACATTACTTGTCTTTAATTTCATTTTATGTTCTCTTTTTGTTTGTATAATGAAACAGGGAATGTGCTAACCCACTTATTATTTTATATATCTCTATACGATGTTTCCTCCTATCTTCTTTAAACTATGAAGTGTTTATTTTATTAATTTATCCTCATTTAGAATCTATCCAGGCCTCTAATAACATTTTTGCCCCTCTTGACCATTACAGCTTGTCCTATGGTTTTTAAAAATTCAGTGATCCACCTTTTTGGCTTCAACTTCCAGCGGAGGACTAGTAGTACTATGATGTACTAGTCCAGATAACTGGAATGTAATCACATATGATTGTATGAAGCCTCTTCATCCCTATCTCACTATCATTAGGCATTAACCTCTCCCCTTTCCTTTTTTTAAGTCTCAACTACATACCATATGTTAGCATTATACACCTTATTAAAAAAACCCAGAGAGCCTGTGGGCTCGGAAAGATGACAAGGATAGTTCTGTTAAATCACCTCTGCTGTGCAAGGGAATATCTTGGCTGCTAACTTTTAGGAGCCTAGTAAGTTAACATAGCCTTTCAAATGCATCTTTCATCTCTCTCTGCAGTAGTTTCATCATGTTCTGTTACCTTTTGTTTGATTAATTATCTGGGTATCTTGTAATCTTCTTATATTATGTTTCCATAGTTTAAAAATTATTCAGTCTCTGAAGCATTACCCAAAGGTCAGCTGATGGACTACAAAACATTGTCTAAGTAGGCAGAACAGTGAAGTCACTATTAAAAATTTCAGCCTTGGCAACTTTCAGTATATTTGCTATTTTGTATTGGCCAACTTTTAAAATGGTTTTCAGCCTTCCACATGCCATGGCTAGTGAGAATAATTAGAAAAGCAATTCTTCCTGGATTCCATAATGCACATTTGGGGAAAGTAACTGGCAGTTTAAAGACTTGTGTGTGAGAAATCTTGGATCAGCTCAACTACTGACCTTGTTTAACTCTCCCACTAGACTATTTTTTTTTATTCTTATGTCTTAACCCAGCAACACAGTGTCCACCTGAAAGACTGAGAAGTCTTGAGAACTGGACCTTTAAAACAAACTTTAAGAGTGATAGCAGTGGCCTAAAAAGTACTATTAAGTAATTACAAATCTAGAATCAAGTTAAATATCCTGGACTGAAATGGGTCCTCTGGCAAGCCTGGAATAAGAAGTCATACAGAACAAATGAGACATTTAGGATGATATTGGTCGTTGGTTTTAGATCTGTTTTACTGATGAGAATTGAAGTTGTCACAATTGTATATTTCTTCCAGTGCGTATTATGGTGCAATAGTCTTTTAATATTCATTTGTTTCAAAATTAGTAGTTACATATTTTATTCAATTTTGGCATACTTTACAATCCTGACCCAATTTTAAGATTTAACAAAATAAAAATATTTAAATTTCAAAATATGAGTATATCAGTCATGTAGAACCAGAATGAAGTCTGTTTAAAATTTTCCATATTACTCTTACATTTTAAAAACATTGCTTAGCAGGAGAAGGGAAAAAAAATCTCACTCACAATAAACACATTTTGGAAAAAGCAGTGGTTATGGAGGAATTGGGAGTTTTATGTTTAAACACTTCGTAAATTATTCCAGAAAGAGGAAATAGAAACCTTCATAACTACCTCTTAATCTAAATCTGTAAGGTGTAGGCAGTGGACCTAAACATAGCAGAGGTGACTCAGTCTTCTGTAGGTGCTCAGAAAACTGTGGCTGTTGTAGAAATATGATAATTGGACGAGGACATGCGGGAGAGAAGTCTGAGGCAAGGAAGGAAGAGGGGGACAGATTTAAACTGGGTGCTGTGGTTAGAAATAGTGCCATATATGTGGTGTCATTGCTCCAAAAAGATGGGGGAATGTTTATAAAAGTTTGTGTGCGTGGTTAGACTTCTGAGAGCTACTCTTCCCCCGTGCCTCCAAAGTGTAGATTTATATTGATTTTGTCTGCGCCAGTGTGTGTGTTTCTTTTTTAATTTTAACAGCCATTGACAGCCCTGGGGAGATTTTCTTTTTCTTTTACTGGGTTGGGGGATTGAGTAGGAAATATTGAAGTTGAAGAGTTGTTTCTATCTAACATGAAGTACAGGTCTCTTGCCCCAAAATAGTATCTGATAGTATGTGTGTGTGTATTTGGTATAGTGTCCCCAGGATAGAACTATGAAGTGGGAGAAGTTTCAGGCAGAAGACCCCCATTGCCCTACACCCAGCACAGCTCCATTTTCCCTGTACCTCGTGGAGACGAATGACTTTGAGCCGGGCAGGATAGATGAAAGTGGGACCACACCGTGTGGTAGAGCATGTGTGGGAATCAGAGGGCACTAAGCCCCTCTCCTCTATTAGCTTTCAGGAAGGGCTTTTTTCTTGCTTCTGTAGTTGTCCAACTGTAAGCAAAGGGGAGATGCCAGAAGTACCATGTTGTCTGCAGCTCTTTGTGAACTACGGTTTGAGAACCACTGAGCTGTATTATGTCTTTTTTTTCTTAATAAATTGGGTGTGCCTAATAACTAAAGGTCGTTGCAAATTCGCAATCCCCATAGGAATCTAAAATCAGCAAACTGTGTTTCACTGGCACTGAGCCTCTGTAGTTTAGAATCCGATTAGTTCTTTGTAAGGTAACAGTCTTCTACCTGATGCTGGTCAGTATGGTCATAGTAGGTTAACTTAATTTTTGATAGGATTTGTTAGTGTGGCTTATCTCTTTTTGGGAATGTGTGGGAGAAGTTTATTTAAATATTTTATGTTTAATTTTTTCACAGTGGTGGATGCCAGTGGTCTCTCTCATGCATGCCACACTGTATGGTTTTTGTTTTAATTGTGCCAAAAGAAAAAATCTTTTGAAAGTTTGCAGGACCGGGTGAATAATCAAATAGTCAAATCATGAAATTAAAAATTGGCTATTTATCTTGAAGAGAAACTCTGCTTAATGGGAACTTTAAAAACCCCAAATCATGTTGATTAAGCTTGTATAAAAATATTTGCTTTCTTCTTTTAATTAACATTTAATTTTAACAAATTGAAAACTTGCCTTCCTACTGGCAGTTGCTATTTTGCATGATTGTGTCTTACCTGTCGTTCTCCCTCTGTGCTGTTCTGCACCGTTACCAACACAGTCTGCTCAGATCCACAGATTTCACAGTGCTGTCCTTCCTGCAATCCAAGTGAAAAACCTCTCTGGCTGCATGGACCTTGTGATTATAGAATCCAGGGATGGAATTAACTGTGATTTAAAATTGAAGCAATGGGTGATATTTTTTCAGGATGGGTGAGGGATCAGTCACTGAGGAGTGTTATGTGTTTGATGCAGGGGCAGGTAAGACATGGCTCTGCTGTCTGTCGTGGAAGATGGCAGCTGCTGTGTATTAAAGTCAGAGCTAATCACACCTCTGAAAACTGGAAAATTTGACAGATATTTCTTAGCTATTTCTTGTTCTTGGATTTAAACTACATTAGTTTTAATAAACACTTACATACAATATACAATCATTGGGGGGTTTTGGAAATGGAGTTTTCAAAACAAAGTTCCCATTTCACAGAATGAAATGATAAATTTGACTTTCTTACAGGTAGCTTTTTTAATAAACCTCCTATTATATCCCAATAATAGAAAAAGTAGTGGGTGGAATAATTCTCCTATTTTTTTTTTTTAAAATGGACAACCAAAATTAGATTCTATTAGATCACTTTTTTAATGTTCTTTTTTTAGAGCCTGGCGAAGCTAACGGATGGATTCAGGAATAGCTGTTGTATTACAGACTCTCTGCGAGGTCTCCAGCACAATTCTGGTTCACTCAGTGACTCCTGTTTACCTCAACAACACTGTGATGCTTGTTCTCAAACTGACATCACTGGAGAGGTATGTGTTCCAAAGTGAGATGTTTGCTGTGGAAAATAAGCTGCTTTTATGTTAGTCACATGATTATGGTTCGTTTTCCATTTTAATTCAAAGATGTTTTGGCTGTGGTGGAATGGATGCTTGGAAGAAAATACTGTTTGTTTTTTTCTCCATTTTTTTAAAAGAATCCATTTTAGTTTAATAGTATGCAAATAATGTTCACTAGTTATGTGCTTTGTGATTCTAATCCTCAAACATGCAAAAGGCCTTTGTGAAATGTGTTTGCAAAGGAATCTGCTCCTCAGTTCCATCAGTCTGGGCTGAAGTGATCACTTTCTTACCATCGCCATGACTAATGGGCAGATGGCAAAGTAGATTTTGAATAATAGTTCCCCACAGGAGTGTTCACAAGCCTCCCAGTCTATGGTTTTGCCTTTTTATAGTGCAATTGTTGCCAGCTGTTTGCACCAAGCATCAAACTTTTACTAGTATTACAGCCATGCTGGAGGGGAAAAAATAAAGTGTTGTAGGTGCCCAGTTTGACATTTGCTTCAAGGACTTGTTACCCTCTGAGCTGTCATGTTTCTTTATCACAATGGTTTCATCTTTTCATCTGGATTAAAAGATCCAAGATCTAAGTTGATTTCCACTCCTTTCTTCCAAGATAGAGAGAAATTTACAATTTAAATTAGGGGTCTAATATTTTTTCTTAATAAGAATCCACTTCCTTCTAGATCTAGTTGGTCAGGCTTTCGCTGTCATTTCCTTCAAGTCCTTTTTAAAAATATGTTCAAGAAAAGTATACGAGCACCACACTTAAACAGCACAATGTGAATTACACTGTGATGTGCATGCCTGTTAAAGTGGTTACCATGCACTGCTACTTTGGTCATTTGAATTAGGTTTTCATGGGCAAAAAGTAAGCAACTGCATCTGAGGAAATTAGAAGTGTAGTTGAGAGCCCATTCACAGTGAGATTGTATAAGAATTTGAATGTTACTTCAGATACAAAGATTGTTACAATTCAAGATCTTTAAGTTAACCGCTTTTTCTGAGCGTTGTATACCATGCATTTTTCTTTGGTCCGTTTTCCCTCTAGTCCCTTTCACCCATGAGTGATGGGTGAGTAGAAAGGGAATTTTTTATAAATACGACGTGTGATTGTGGTCTGTGAAGAGTTTGAAGGAATTTATCTGGCACTAACTTTTTCTCACATGGTCCAAAGTGAGAGTCATGTGGTACAATTGGAAAGTCATTTGTTGAAACTGGTGGTGGGTCAGACTGCAGGCTCCTAGTTTACCAAAAGGATAATAGCCATATCCTCTGCTTCAGAATGCATACAGAATACCATCCAAGACAAACCAACTACGGTATCTTTTGAAGACTAAGTTTGTATAGTATACATTTGGTTAGAAAATATAAATGTATAACTGCATAAGGATAACCCTTGCACTCCTGAATTTGAAAAATATTCTGGAGTGGGGGAATTAGTATCAGCTGATGGTTGAGTGTGGGAAATTGGTGGATTGTGTTACCTGTGCCTGAAGGTGCATAGAGTAGGATAGGCAACTGACAAGGGACTGGAAGCTCAGTGATCTGGTGTGTATGGGGATCTAGAGAAGTTATAGCTATTAAGCTGTATGTGGCTTGCTGGGAGAGGAACTAAAGCTGTACGTGATAGAGCATATTGCCCGAGGAGGGTTTGCAGAAGAGAGCTAGCTTTGCTACAGTAAGAATTGCAGCATGGTGACAATGCTGAAACCTTTTGATTCAAGAAGCAGTTGTAGCACATTGGAATAAAACTGTTTAATCTGTTTATTTCTAGATAAATTTAAGCAAAGAGACATGGATTCCAGGGACTAAAATACTGAGTAATGCTTCAACATATAGGGAACATCTTTCTTTTTGCTTTGGAAGTAAAACCCCAATGACTTTGCACTGAATTTTCCCATAAAATAAGAATACTACTGTGATAAGCAATTAAATATTGCACTCATTTGATATATCCTGTACTTTACATTTTGAACTCTGACTTAGGAAGGTCTTGACAATGCATAATTAAGTGTTACTAACTCGTTTAATTTCCAGAAAGGCTGTTTTTACTGAGAGGGCTAACTTTACACTTACTGCACCTTTAGATAATTTATTAATAACCCAATTTCATATCTTAAGAATCCAAACGATCTCTTGCGGACACATTTTTATTTGAAACATTGACAGTTTTTTAGTAAGCTTGGGTGGGGAGACTATATTTTATTTTTAGTCTTTTTTTAAAATGTTTGTTACTAATGTGTGTTGTGTTTCTCCACCTTTCCTTCTCTTCCTGGTCCTCAACTCCAAAAAAAAGTTTTGCTTTGATGATAAAACAAGACTTGTGGACAAAGTAAGACTGAGCTGGCAATATGAAGAGGCCAAAAAGAGGTAAGTAAACTTAAGCCTGTTGTCTCTTCTTTGTGACTACAGCTTTGGAAATAGATTTGAAGCAAAGCAACGATATCACTTTCAGTTTACCTCCTGAAACAATTTTAGAAAGATTAATTAACTGAATTTGCTAGTGCTTAGTCCAGAGGTAGTTGAGGTTTGCTGTAACATAACATTATCAGTAAGATTACGATACTTGTTTTCAGGGGAAAATCCAAGTGTCAGACATATCAGAAGCCCCATATACACTTGCACTAGTTTAAAACTGTGGTTTTAAAGTGGCTTTGTTAAACTGTCGCAAAACCCTGTGTGGACACTCTTAAATTAATTTAAATCCAGTTTATATCTGTTTAGCTCTTTGGTAAATTTACAGGGCAAGCTAAACCAATATAACCAGTTTTAAGTCAATATAAGTATGACTGCATAAAGGTTTGCACTAGTTTAACTAAATCAGTGTAGATAAGGCTTAAAACTCAAAGCGAGCTAGTGAAAACAAAACTTTCTTAACTGAACAGCAGTGCTTTTAAACTTTTAAGATCTCTAATTAACAAAGGGTGGTTTTTATTTTTAAAAACAAAATGTTTGAAATTTGTTCATCCTTCACTAATTCCTTCGGTCATACCTGCCTACCTAGTGATTTGACTTTTTTTTTTTTTTTTTTTTGCATTAGTGTATCAATCCTGCAGAACATAACAATGTAAAAGTAAATTGGACACTCTTCTGGTTTATGCATCAAGAAAATTGTTAACTAATTTCTGTTTGCTGTGCTACTTAGCAGCTCTATTCTCCTCAAATTACGTGCTCAGTTACACCTGTGCAATTGAAGGTGATAGGGTAGCACTAGTATAAATGGTAATTTGAGGACAATGAGATTGCATCGCTGTAACTGTGCTTTTTATAGGTGGGGTTGGTAGCACCATTAAGATTGCCTGACACCTCCCACAACCATGTGTTCAGTAGCATATAACTTTGCCAAAACTTAACCTTTGGGTCTGACATTTTCCAAGCCAGGTGTCTGCCTTAGCCTAAATTTTTCAACATTTCAAGCAAAGCGGTTCAGGCATTTCTCAGAATGAGGCTAGAAAAAATAGATCCTTTGCTCATGATAAAAAATTCTGGTGACCTTTTCTTTTGGTTGCTATAGCACCCCCATGCTTGGGAGCAGAGTCTTGACATTTGGCAGGGGGTGAGGGTAACACTGTGTCAGGGATTTTCTTTTCTCCATTCCTGTGAAAATCAGAATAATCTTGGCCAAGGTTGAATAATTGCATTTCACACATGCTTGATGGTGACTTGCTAGAACTTCACATCTAAATTCTCTGAAGATTCTGTCCATACTGAGTATAACTCCAGCCCAGGCTAACCAGGACTTGCTCTGCCACAGCTAAGCACCAGGACTGAAAGCAGGGAGGCTGACTCTCATCCATTCTCAGTGCACTGCTGCTGGACCCAGGAAGCAAGCAGCAGGAAGCGGTCTGATGTGAATGCAGGGGGCACAAGAGCTGGATGTGGGAGGAAGGGAGAGGGAGGAAATACATTGGGGCAAAGAATTGAGCAGGGGTTACTGGAGTTGACTGGACAAGGAGACTGGGACTGGGAGACATATTGCAAGAAACCTAGGGAGAGAGACTGGGATTGAGAGCCAGTGAGGATGGAGAACATGGGTAGTGGAGGATGGGGGAAAAGGGGAAAAAACGATTAGACAAGGTTCTGAGAGTGGGGGAACTGGGACTGGGTGGATGAGGAGCAAGGGGGTGAGGAGGAACTGGGAATAGCTGAGCAAGGAGTATGAGAGGAGGAGTCCTGGGGGTGAGACAAGGACTTGTTGGGCAGTGAGACTGTGATTAGGATTAGAAGCCTGAGGAGTGGAGGCTGGGACTGGCTAGGTGGGGAGAATGGCACTGGGACAAAGAGCCAGGGGTGGGAAACAGACAAGCATGTTGCAAGGCACGGAGCAGAAGAAGTCTTGGATGGAATGGACAGAAGAGTCTGTGTCCACCAGAGACAGTCCCTCCAAAGGCTGGAGTGGAACTTAAGATTCCTGAGCTTCCTCTGCTGCCATCAAATATCACTGAAACCTACTGTCAGAGGGTGTGTTTCATCCCCCTCTACTGCCAGACCGCACAGAGCGGTGGTGCCCAAACTTTTCCTGTCGCTTTCCATACCAATAATGGAGGAACTGGGGGCAGAACTGGGTATGGGGGAGGAATTAGGGCAGAGACGGAGTTGACGTGGGGGCAGAGAGGGAATGAGGGCAGAACTGGGCTAGATGATGAGCAGGGGATGGAGTGGAACTGTGGCTGCGGCCAGAGCTGGGCAGGGGGTGGAGTGGAACTGGGGCTGGGGCCGGAACTGGAGTGGGGCTGGGTGGCGCTCCCTACCCACCCCTCTCCCTTTTGGGGGCTGGCCCTGGCCCTACTGAACTTCCTGAACATTCCTCAGGTCTCCCTGTGGGGGCACATCCCACAGTTTGGAGACCCCTTAGTTCAAATGGCAGAAGTCTGTGTGGGAGATCTAAAGGTTCCAATGCTACTAATCATCCACATAGGTGTCAATATGATGCTATTTGATAGAATTTTTGTTTTTTCAGTTTTTTTTTTTAAAAGCAAGGAATTTACACAAAAACTGTGTTAAAAGAACACTATTACAGTTACAAAGTCAAGCATTTAGAAGTTAGGAAATGCCAGAATTAAGGCTGTCTGTGCACCCTTTGTGCATACAAGCAATGTGATACAATCTTTAATAACATAATCACACACCTTTTTTCCACAGATCCCCTCCCTCTTTCAGTGCATGGTATGGACCTGATCTGGAAATGAATCAGGGTCCTGTAGTGAAAGGGAGGCTATAGTCTCCAGGACCTGTTTCACGTGTACCAGAAGTTGGGAGGTGTGTAGTGAATTAGGCAGTGGATTGCAGGAAGAGACTGGAGGGTGTCATTGTTAAAGTAGTTAAATGCTGCCCTGGAGAACAGGATTCTGTCCCTGCCTCTGTCACAGAAGTCCTGTGTGATGCTTGTCAAATCACTTGTTTCAGGGCTGGTAGTTGGAAGAACTTCTATTTAATTAAAAAAAAAACAACACTGTGTTTTAGTTAGTCTCTAAGGTGCCACAAGGCATCCTTGTTGTTTTTATAAGACCTAATTTAATCTGAAATCTCGAGGGGGTAGGAGCTAGAAATTTAACTCTTTGATCTGGTTAAAAGTTTTTCAAGTTGTTGCTCCTTTTCATTTACTTCAAAGAGTTAAGGAATCCTGTTTTGTTTGTTAGGGCCAACACATATGCCACTTAATTGTCCAACTGTGATTGTGAGTTTGGAGGGAAGAGAAAAACTAATATATTTCACTGGGTCATTACTTTTTATATAATTGGGAAAACATGACTGAGGAATGATTCAAAAGATATACATTTATAATGTACAGTTTTTTAACACACTGGTTACAAACCTGCTAAAAACACTGGCCTATTGGCACTCTGGATAGCGCAGCTCACTGCGGTCATAAACCTAGAGGGAAGGCCAAAGGAATGAGAAAGGATCTTGGTTTGGGCAGTAGTGAAAGACCATGCTAAAACAGTCAACTTCTTTAAATCACCTTTGTCCGGCTTGTCCTCGTAACTTCACGAACGCAAGTCAACGCCACACCATTCCATTTTGTTGTGAGCACGTTCTTTCCATTTCTGTCCAGAGTTTTGTCATGGGATCTGCCCGCTCGGGTCTGCCCAGCGGTTGCTTGTGGTCACTGATGCAGGTTGCCCATCTATTGTCTTGCCTGCGGATTACATGACCCGCCCATCTTCGCTTGGCATCGTACACTGCCTGCACTGCATAACTAATGTAAATGCACTCATATATATAGTGCCATGTGACATGGTACAGAGAAATCAGTCAAAGGCCTTGCCCCATATTTACAGTCTAGGAGAGATGTGACGTTGATCAAGGATGAAGGAGGAGAGAAGTGTGGTTTGTGCAATATAATATAATAGGGGTTATTTGTATCTTACTGTATAAATCATGTGGGACGGAGTGTTAATTAGATTTTCTGAGGTACAATCAGATATTCTACATGTCCTTCACAGAAGTTTTTTTGTTTGATGCCAGGAAAAACATATTGGTTGCTTCTTTTTGTTGTAGCATGTAGCACAAGCATAAATAGAGGGGAAATGCTGAGCGTTTCACGAAGTGTGAGGTACTTGTGTTATCTGAACATCAATAAGTGACCTGGTTAAAACCTTTCTCTACGAACTAAATTTAGACTTTTTTTTAATCGAATAAAAAAGGCTCTCTGTTTTAAAAATATTTTTCTAAAATTGCCACAAAGATACAATTTTGCTATCCAGGGATAACAGCTTTGACAATGAACTGTTGTTCAACAGAAGTGTGTTAGTTGCTTTTAAAAAGTCTTTATTTTGCCCAGTATAATGTACAGTAGTAATCGGCATTTTAAGTTTTGAGTGGAACTGCACAAAGCTCAATATGCCCCTACCAGTTATCTCTGGTCACATTCTTCATTTATCATGCATTCCTTCCCTTTAGCTTGCTGGCATTTCTGTAGAGCTTTTGTCTCCATTAAATATTTTTGTCTTCAGCCTCGCTTGGCTGATGAAACATCTATTGTAACTGCACAGCGTGGGTGCAGGAATGTGCTATGTTGGATTAAAATCTACAAACTAGAAAATTAAAATGCTTCAGTATATAATAATTGTAAAACATTTTAACATGACTCCTTGCTTCTTAAATGTAACATGGAATCAATCTGTTATGCTGGTAGCACACAGTGAATCAGTACACTATAAATTCTTCTGTTTATTCGGAGAAAAAAAAGTTAACAGAATATTTAAAATTGACTCACAGTGTAGGGTGGAAACCACCTCGCTTTTCTCTTTGTAAAAAAATGGAAAAAAGTAAGAGTGGTAATATTTGGCATGCCATATCCTATCTGTACTCCTACAGAGTCAGGGAGATAGAGCAGCTTCAGATAGCAGTAACCTTTTGGCTTTGCCATGTGTAAAGAAAAAAAAATACGATTTTCTATTTGATTTACATGTTGTGTGCGTAGCCTCTTGGCAGAGAAGTGCAAGTGTGAGATTTCAGATTGAGCTCCCTAGGGGGAAAAAGACCCAGTAGTAGAAAAATTTCCCTTGGCTAATTCTACTCCCTCCCTTCCCATTGAAGGTGATCTGAGTTGAAATCCCTCTTTCAAAAATTCTCATCCTGTACCATCCTGCGTGACTTGACATTTACATAAATTAAGACATGCACAGAGATTTTCTACAGTTTCCCATATTGGATAATTCGCCTCCTCTTGTGAGCAGCTTCTGCAGGATGGAGTTGGGGATTCTGACCGCCTTTAAGTTCTGGAGAAAACATCCTTTCTCCCACATTGAATCCATTGCTTTGGATACATGAAGCTCATAATTCACGTGTGTTACTGTTCAGTCCAGCTCCCTGGGAAGCTACATCTATTTCCTTCCACCCCTTACTCTGCCCTCCCCACCTTTTAAAAAATATCAGCTGAATTCTACGCCATGGGATTTACTGTTTGTCTGTGAGCCCTGGCAGTCTCGCCCTACAGAACTGTGGTCACATTAATACAGTCTCACTTGGAGCAGTGACCCAAGCACCTTCTTGGAGCACTGATATTGGCTTCAGTTGCTATATCAGTGAGAGCCTACCTCTTCAGAAGGTAGTTGGTGGCAGCTGGAAAGGCCACCATAGACCACTGCTCTGACAGAATTGTTGCACAGCAAGAGAAATCAAAAGCAAAATTGCTTCTTTCAAAACTCTGAATGGTGCTAATAGTTTAATGCCTTATATGAGGTTCCATCAGCAAAAGCATTCTGAAATATTCTAGTAACTATGCCACATCTCCCATGAAGTATTTGATTATGCTTCTGAACATAAGAACGGCCATACTGAGTCAGACCAAAGGTCCATCTAGTCCAGTATCCTGTCTTCCGACAGTGGCCAATGCCAGGTGCCCCAGAGGAAATTAATAGAACAGGTGATCATCAAATGATGGGCCTGAGGAGGGAGTCTACCAGCACTCCCAGCTGTCTTCGAGACACCACTGACTTCCTGAGGAAACTACAATCCATCTTCCTGAAAACACCATCCTGGCCACTCTGGGTGTAGAAGCCCTCCACACCAACATTCCACACAAAGATGGACTACAAGCCGTCAAGAACACTATCCCCGATAATGTCACGGCTAACCTGGTGGATGAACTTTGTGACTTTGTCCTCACCCATAACTATTTCACACTGGGGACAATGTATACCTTCAAATCAGCATGGCCCCACAGTATGCCAACATTTTTATGGCTGACTTAGAACAACGCTTCCTCAGCTCTCATCCCCTAATGCCCCTACTCTACTTGCACTACATTGATGACATCTTCATCATCTGGACCCATGGAAAAGAAGTCTTTGAGGAATTCCACCATGATTTCAACAATTTCCATCCCACCATCAACCTCAGCCTGGACCAATCCACAGAAGAGATCCACTTCCTGGACACTACGGTGCTAATAAGCAATGGTCACATAAACACCACCCTATACCGGAAACCTGCTGACCGCTATGCCTACCTATATGCCTCCAGCTTTCATCCAGACCACACTACACGATCCATTGTTTACAGCAAAGCTCTGCGGTACAACCACATTTGCTCCAACCCCTCAGACATAGGCAAACACCTACAAGATCTCTATCAAGCATTCTTACAACTACAATACCCACCTGCTGAAGTGAAGAAACAGATGGACAGAGCCAGAGGAGTACCCAGAAGTCACCTATTACAGGACAGGCCCAACAAAGAAAATAACAATGCCCCTCTGCCATGTACCTTGGTCAAACCGGACAGTCTCTATGCAAAAGAATAAATGGACACAAATCAAACGTCAAGAATTATAACATACAAAAACCAGTTGGAGAACACTTCAATCTCTTTGGTCACTCAATTACAGACCTAAAAGTTGCAGTTCTTCAACAAAAAGACTTCAAAAACATACTCCAACGAGAGACTGCTGAATTGGAATTAATTTGCAAACTGGATACAATTAACTTAGGCTTGAATAGAGACTGGGAGTGGATGGGTCATTACACAAAGTAAAACTATTTCCCCTTGTTTATTCCCCCCGCCCCCACTGTTCCTCAGACGTTCTTGTCAACTGCTGGAAATGGCCCACCTCGATTATCACTACAGAAGGTTTCCTCCCCCCCCCCCGCCTCGCTCTCCTGCTGGTAATAACTCATCATAAGTGATCACTCTCCTTACAGTGTGTATGGTAATACCCATTGTTTCATGTTTTCTGTGTACATAAATCTCCCCATTCTATTTTCCACTGAATGCATTCGATGAAGTGAGCTGTAGCTCACGAAAGCTTATGCTCACATAAATTTGTTAGTCTCTAAGGTGCCACAAGTACTCCTTTTCTTTTTGCGAATACAGACTAACATGGCTGCCAGTCTGAAAAAAGGAAGTATATTTTCATAAAAGAAAAGGAGTACTTGTGGCACCTTAGAGATTAACAAATTTATTTGAGCATAAGCTTTCGTGAGCTACAGCTCACTTCATCGGATGCATTCAGTGGAAAATACAGTGGGGAGATTTATATACATAGAGAAAATGAAACAATGGGAGTTACCGTACACACTGTAAGGAGAGTGATCCCTTAAGGTGGGCTATTACCAGCAGGAGAGTGGGGGGGGGGGGGGGGAAGGGAATCTTTTGTATCGATAATCAAGGTGGGCCATTTCGAGCAGTTGACAAGAACGTCTGAGGAACAGTGGGGGCGGGGGGAATAAACAAGGGGAAATAGTTTTACTTTGTGTAATGACCCTTCCACTCCCAGTCTCTATTCAAGCCTAAGTTAATTGTATCCAGTTTGCAAATTAATTCCAATTCAGCAGTGTCTTGTGTCATACGTCAAGAATTATAACATTCAAAAACCAGTCGGAGAAACACTTCAAACTCTCTGGTCACTCAATCTCAGACCTAAAAGTGGCAATTCTTCAACAAAAAAACATACTTCCTTTTGTTAGTTTTAAACCTGCTACCTGTTAATTTCATTTGGTGACTCCTACTTTGTGTGTTAGGAGAAGGAGTAAATAACACTTTCTTATTTACTTTCTCCCCACCAGTCATGACTTTATAGACTTCTTATCCTATTCTCTCCCCCCCGCCCCTTAAGATCAAAAGTCCCTGTCTTCTTAATCTCTCCTCATATGGAAGCCATTCCATACCCCTAATCATTTTTGTTGCCCTTTTTTGTACCTTTTCCAATTCCAGTATATCTTTTTTGAGATGGGGTGACCACATCTGCACACAGTGTGTGGGCATACCATGGATTTATATAGAGGCAATATGATATTTTCTGTCTTATTATCTATCCCTTTCTTAATTATTGCCGACATTCTGTAAGCTTTTTTTGACTGCTACTTTACATTGAGTGATTGTTTTCAGAGAACTATCCACAATGACTCGAAGAACTTTCTTGAGTGGTAACAGCTAATTTAGACCCCATCATTTTATATGTATAGTTGGGATTATGTTTTCCAATGTGCATTACTTAGCATTTATCAACACTGGATTTCATCCATCATTTTTGTTGCTCAGTCACCCGGTTTTGTGTGCTCCTTTTGTAGCTCTTTGCAGTCTGCCTGGGACTTAACTATCTTGAGTAGTTTTGTATCATCTGCAAATTTTGCCATATAACTGTTTACCTCTCTTTCCAGATCATTTATGAATATGTTGAATAGGACTGGATGCAGTACAGACTTCTGGGGACACCACTATTTATCTCTCTCCATTCTGAAAATTGACAATTTATTCCTACCCTTTGTTTCCTATCTTTTAATCAGTTACTAATCCATGAGAGGACCTTCCTTCTTATTCCATGACAGCTTTCTTTGCTTAAGAGCGTTTGGTGAGGGACCTTGTCAAAGGCTTTCTGAAAATTTAAGTATACTATATCCCCCTTGTCCCAGTATCCCCCTTGTCCGCATGCTTGTTGACCCCCCTCAGAGAATTCTAGTAGCTTGAGGTATGATTTCCCTTTACAAAAACTATGTTGACTCTTCCCCAACAAATTATGTTCATCTATATGTCTGACAATTTTGTTCTATACTATAGTTTCAATCAGTTTATCTGGTACTGAAGTCAGCCTTAGCGCCCTGTAATTGCCAGGATCACCTCTGGAGCCCTTTTTAAAAATTGGTGTCACATTAGCTGTCCTCCAGTCATTTGGTACAGAAGTTGATTTAAATGATAGGCTACAAACTACAGTTAGTAGTTCTGCAATTTCACATTTGAATTCCTTCAGAACTCTTGCGTGAATACCATCTGGTCCTGATGAATTATTACTGTTTAGTTTATCAGTTTGTTCCAAAACCACCTCTAATGACACCTCAATCTGTGACAGTGCCTCAAATTTGTCATCTAAACAGAATGGCTCAGGTTTGGGAATCTCCTTCACATCTTCAGCCATGAAGACTGATGCAAAGAATTCATTTAGTTTCTCCACAATGGCCTTATCTTTGAGTGCTCCTTTAGCATCTCGATTGTCTAGTGTCCCCACTGGTTGTTTAGCAGGCTTCCTGCTTCTGACGTACTTAAAAATTTTTTTGCTATTACTTTTTGAGTCTTTGGCTATCTGTTCTTCAAATTCTTTTTTGGCCTGTCTAATTATATTTTTGCACGTCATTTGCCAGTGTTTATGCTCCTTTCTATTTTCCTCACTAGGATTTAACTTCCACTTTTTAAAGAATGCCTTTTTGTCTCTCACTGCTTCTTTAATTTGTTGTTTAGCCATGGTTGCACTTTCTTTGGTTTTCTTACTGTGTTTTTTAATTTAGGGTATACATTTAAGTTGAGCCTCTATTATGGTGTCTTTAAAAAGTTTCCATGCAGCTCACAGGGATTTCACTTTTGTCACTGTGCCTTTTAATTTCTCTTTTACTAACTTCCTCATTTTTGTGTAGTTCCCCTTTCTGAAATTAAATGCTACTGTGTTGAGCTGCTATGGTGTTTTCCCCACCACAGGGATGTTAAATTTAATTATATTATGGTCACTATTACCAAGTGGTCCAGTTATATTCACCTCTTGAACCTGATCCTATGCTCCATTTAGGACTAAATCAAGAACTGCCTCTCCTTTTGTGGGTTCCAGGACTTGCTGCTCCAAGAAGCAGTCATCCTGTCCTGAGATGACATATACCCAATAAATACGGGTATAGTTGAAATCCCCCATTATTATTATTATCGTGTTTTTTATTTTAATAGCCTCTCTAATCTCCCTGAGCATTTAACAGTCACTATCACCATCCTTGTCAGGTGATCAGTAATAGATCCCTACTGCTATATTCTTATTATTAAGAGTATGGAATCATAGAATCATAGAATATCAGGGTCGGAAGGGACCCCAGAAGGTCATCTAGTCCAACCCCCTGCTCTAAGCAGGACCAATTCCCAGTTAAATCATCCCAGCCAGGGCTCTGTCAAGCCTGACCTTAAAAACCTCTAAGGAAGGAGATTCTACCACCTCCCTAGGTAACGCATTCCAGTGTTTCGCCACCCTCATAGTGAAAAAGTTTTTCCTAATATCCAATCTAAACCTCCCCCACTGCAACTTGAGACCATTACTCCTCGTTCTGTCATCTGCTACCATTGAGAACAGTCTAGAGCCATCCTCTTTGGAACCCCCTTTCAGGTAGTTGAAAGCAGCTATCAAATCCCCCCTCATTCTTCTCTTCTGCAGACTAAACAATCCCAGCTCCCTCAGCCTCTCCTCATAAGTCATGTGTTCCAGACCCCTAATCATTTTTGTTGCCCTTCGCTGGACTCTCTCCAATTTATCCACATCCTTCTTGTAGTGTGGGGCCCAAAACTGGACACAGACTCCAGATGAGGCCTCACCAATGTCGAATAGAGGGGAACGATCACGTCCCTCGATCTGCTCGCTATGCCCCTACTTATACATCTCAAAATGCCATTGGCCTTCTTGGCAACAAGGGCACACTGCTGACTCATATCCAGCTTCTCATCCACTGTCACCCCTAGGTCCTTTTCCGTAGAACTGCTGCCTAGCCATTCGGCCCCTAGTCTGTAGCGGTGCATTGGATTCTTCCGTCCTAAGTGCAGGACCCTGCACTTATCCTTATTGAACCTCATCAGATTTCTTTTGGCCCAATCCTCCAATTTGTCTAGGTCCTTCTGTATCCTATCCCTCCCCTCCAGCGTATCTACCACTCCTCCCAGTTTAGTATCATCCGCAGATTTGCTGAGAGTGCAATCCACACCATCCTCCAGATCATTTATGAATTATGGAATTACTAGGCATTGAGATTCTGTGGTACAGTTTGGTTCATGGAAGATTTTTAAGTTATTTGATTCTATGCTTTTTTTCACATATAGTGCCACTCCCCCACCAGCACAACCTGTTCTGTCCTTCCAATATATTTTGTATCCTGGTATTACTGTGTCCCATTGAAAGAACAGGAGTACTTGTGGCACCTTAGAGACTAACAAATTTATTTGAGCATAAGCTTTCGTGGGCTACAGTCCACTTCATCGGATGCATGCAGTGGAAAATACAGTAGGATGATTTTATATACACAGAGAACATGAAACATTGGGTGTTATCATACATACTATAAGGAGAGTGATCAGTTAAGGTGAGCTATTACCAGCAGGAGAGAAAAAAAAAAAAACCTTTTGTAGTGATATTCAAGATGGGGCATTTCCAGCAGTCAACAAGAACGTGTGAGGAACAGTAGGGAGGAAAAATAAACATGGGGAAATAGTTTTACTTTGTGTAATGACACATCCACGCCTAGTCTCTATTCAAGCCTAATTTAATGGTGTCCAGTTTCCAAATTAATTCCAATTCAGCAGTCTCTTTGGAGTCTGTTTTTTGAAGTTTTTTTGTTGTAATATTGTGACTTTTAGGTCTGTAATCGAGTGACCTACTGCATGCATCCGATGAAGTGAGCTGTAGCTCACGAAAGCTTATGCTCAGATAAGTTTGTTAGTCTCTAAGGTGCCACAAGTACTGTTCTTTTTGCAGATACAGACTAACACAGCTGCTACTCTGAAATGTGTCCCATTGATTATCTTCATTCCACCAAGTTTCTGTGTTGCCTATTATATCAATATCCTCATTTAATGTGAGGCACTTTAATTCATCCATCTTATTATTTAGACTTCTAGCATTTGTATATAAGCACTTTAAAAACTTGTCAGTTTTTAGCTGTCTGCCATTACATGATGTAATTGAATGCGACTCTTTTTAATTTGACTGTTTCTCATCAGATCCTACCCGTATTTTATCATCTTCCATCCTCTCCTCCTTACTAGGACATAGAGAATCTCCATTAATAGATCCTCCCCTAAGGGATGTGCCTCTCCGAACCAGGTGCTCCTCCACACCTGTCGGCTTTCTCCCAGTCCTTAGTTTAAAAACTGCTCTATGAACTTTTTAATTTTAAGTGCCAGCAATCTGGTTCCATTTTGGTTTAGGTGGAGCCCATCCTTCCTGTATAGGCTCCCCCTTTCCCAAAAGTTTCCCCAGTTCCTAATAAATCTAAACCCCTCCTCCCTACACCATTGTCTCATCCACACATTGAGACACTGCAGTTCTGCATGTCTAATTGGTCCTGTGCGTGGAACTGGAAGAATTTCAGAGAATGCTACTATTGGCGGTCCTGGACTTCAATCTTTTACCTAGCAGTCTGTATTTGACCTCCAGAACCTGTCTTCTGTCCTTCCCTATGTCCTTGGTACCTACATGTACCATGACCATCAGCTCCTCCCTAGCACTACACATAAGTTTATCTAGATGTCTTGAGACCTTCGCACCAGGCAGGCAAGTCACCATGCAGTTCTTCCAGTCATTGCAAACCCAGCTATCTATGTTTCTAATGATCAAATCCCCCATAACTATTACCGGTCTCTTCCTAATAACTGGAGTTCCCTCAAGCAGAGAGGTATTCTTAGTGCGAGAGAATACCACAACATCATCTGGAAGGAGAATCCCAACTATGGGATTGTTTCCCTCTGCTCCAGTTGGATGTTGTCCTTCCCTGAGACTTTCATTCCCTCAACTGCACAGAGACTGTCAGATAGGGGGTGGAACCATTCAACTGTGTCCCGGAAAGTCTCATCTATGTACCTTTCTGTCTCCCTTAGCTCTTCCAGTTTAGCCACTGTGGTCTCCAAAGCCCATACATGGTCTCTGAGGGCCGGGAACTTCTTGCACCGAATGTACACCTACACCAGCTGCCCATAGGGCAGGTAATCATACATGCTGCACTGGGTGCAATAAACTGGGTAGCCCCCACTGTGGTGTTGGACTTCTGCCTGAATTCTCTTTTTACTCCTGCAGCTCGGTCCTTTGTTGATGTTTTGTTTTTACAAGGGTGTGTTTTTGGCTTTAAGTTTAAAGAATGGTAAGTGTATGTAGCCCACCCTCCCCCTCCCCCCCCATACACTCCCTCTCTAAACTCCCTTGCAAAACTCCTGTTCACTAGCTCTTCTGGCTCAGCACACGGTCCCCCAAACAAACAGACCACACGGTATATTTCAGTCAAGCAGCAAGCACACCACAAACACACACTACAGACAACAAACTTACCCTAAGTGTCACGTAATTGCTCCTCCTTCACCTGGAGAACTCCATTGCAAAACTCCCCCGTTAGCCTCTCCTGTTTGCTAGGTCCTCTAGTCACTTTTGAAAGCCCTGGTCTTCTTGAGTAGCCCCACCCCCGGTTAAGGGTTGATGGGTGCTAAAGGGCTTAGGGATCAAAGCCTCGTTAAGAAGCTCTCAGCCTTGCTTAGCAGGCTGCTAGGCTCAGCACACAGTCCCCCAAACAAACACACCACATGGTATATTTCAGTCAAGCAGCAAGCACAACACAAACACACGCATTACAGACAAACTTACCCCAAGGGTCATGTAATCGCTCCTCCTTCACCAGCAGAACTCCTTCGCAAAACTCTCCTGTTTGCTAGCTGTTTCTTCGCTGAAGAAAGTGCACAGTATCTTTCCAAGATGCAGATTAGAAATAATGCATTTTGCCTTTTTTCAGCTAATAATCTAAAAAGTCATAGACCCAAGTGCACATTAAAAGAAAATGATCTCTCAGTGCAGTGCTCATCCGTAGTACCATAACCTGGGCAAATCTCTGTTTTTTTGGCAGAGAGAATAGGAAAAAGCTATTTGAAATTTTAGAACATGAATAAGAATGCTCAGTTTTCTTATCCTTTGCTGTTGGTCAAATACAATTTGAATAGTAACACAGTTTAACTGTAATGAGATTAGCATGAATCTACAGCTGAACTGATCATAGTATTAGTGAAAGAGTTTCAGTGAAATACTTGATCATGTGGCTAGCTTTAAGGTCAAAAGGTGCAAAAATGATTTAACTGTTGTATGTGTGCCAGAATGAAAAAACAAATCCAAGAGCTGTAGAGAAAGAAAGTATTCATTTTCCACAAAGAGAAATAGTGAGATTTAAAATAGTAACATGGGTAATGCTGAGGAGCTTTACATGTGAAATCCTGCTCTGTGAAAGCCTAAATTAATGCAAATAAAAATGTGCATCTGAAAAATCTGTTTTTACTACTGCTAGGTATTTGTGTGTGCGCACTTCTGCACTATTGCCTGTGATCAAGATGCCATTCATTTATTATAGATAGATGCCCATAAGTCATTAGATGTGTAATCTGTTACCTTAAATAAAATGGAAAAGAATTTTGCCCAGTGGTTTTAACTTATTCTGATACCAGCTGATTTTTTAATTCAGTCTTTAATTAACAAATCAAGGCTTCCTTGCCTGGAGGGATCTCATATGAGGGCACAAGCAATAACTTCTACCTTTCTTCTATAGTCTGAGGTTAGACAGCATCATTTTGCTGAGTCCTTTCTAAGTATGACAGGAAACATTAGACCAAACTCCAAAAATCTTAGATTAGCTGTCAACAGACAATTCAGGATTTGGAGATTGTATTTATGCAAAGGACATGGGTTGCATCCTGCAGGTGGGTTCAGATTGTTCCATTGCCATTGCCTCAGTCAGGCAATTAAGAGAGCAATCCTGGTATTTTATAAAGGCTCAGTGTGTTGAAACACTCAGAGCAGCAGTGTTAAGGTGGCACAACAGTGACTCCACAGTTGAGGTTGTAAGAAACTTTCCATTAAAGGGAATTTTGAGCTCTCCTAAATTCCACAGTAAAGATCCTATAGCTTGACATTTCACAAATGTGTTTCTTTCTGCCAAAAGAGTTATTTTGGCAAAGTCTGGGTATATAAAACAGGGTTGTTTGAGACATGTGCATTGAGTGAATATGTGAATATTTCGTTTTTAGTGAAGCCCTCTGATGTATTCTTGCCATCTCAAAAAAGGACTTGGGCACTTGAGATTTTCTGACATTCGTCTGTTTTGAACTATAACCTTCTAGTTTCCTGACATTCAAACATCTGTTCTTTTGTTATAACTAAAGTAATGAGTGATGTAATTAATAAATCTGTATTTGTAGCCTTAGCTTTATCTTCACCAAGTTTTTCATTTGGTATGTTAGTGTTCGAAATTCATTAATAAAGGTATTTCTGATTCTAAAAATCACATTATTTTCAAAGCAGCCTATCAAACCAGCATATGCTTTCATTGCACATTGCAATTAAATGTCTCTTTAAACAACAGTCTTTTCATAACGTAGATCAGGAGTGGGGAACGGAACCTAAAAAGGAACATAAGGGAGGCTAAAAATGAATGGAGTGTTTTTTAAAGACTCTGCCCTTTATTGGCAAGGAAACAGCAGCTCCACAGCCAGTGTTAATCACTACATTATAACATTTCTCAGCTTCCTGAGAAAAAACAGTACTAAGTATGGCCAGGAAGGACTTCTCCCAACAGAAACAATACCCAATGTAAAGTTTATTTCATACTGCCATCTGGAAAGAATTTGGTCATCTGCAATGTCAGGTGGGGAAAAAATAAAATCAAGTATCAATGTAAGCCATATTACAAGCCATATACCAATGATATGATAGCATTGCATTTACCTTTTTTAAACCATAATATTTCAGAGTCTTTAGTAATGGAAAATTATTATTTTTTGTAGCTTTCATTTTAATGCAGGTAATAAGTTTCATACTAAAATACTCCATGCACAAATGAAATATGATATTTTACTGAGCCAGTCAATAGTATTTCCTTCTTTTAATGTGAATGCAATATAAATGAAAGCACACTTGTGAATTGGTATTGTATAGTTTAAATACCGTATATACTCGATCATAAGCCTGTTCATTTATAAGTCGACCCTCCGAAGATGGATAAGTAAAAATGGAAAATTGTTATGACCCATTCATAAGCTGACCCTGTAATTCAGGGGTCAGCAAACTTTGGCTCCTGGGCCATCAGGATAAGCTGCTGGTGGACCGAGATGGTTTGTTTACCTCGAGCGTCCACAGGCACGGAGGTAAACCTAAGTGAACAAAGTGTCCCAGCACACCAGCTGCTTACCCTGATGGGCCGGGACAACAATTGCTGTTGAAATTTTTGGGTGGGGAGAAGCTGGGGGTCAGGGGAGCACCCCCTGCATGACGCCACCCCTAGCCCAGGACCCCCATACTCTCCCCATCCCATCCCTTCCCACCTTATCTGGGGAGGGCCAAGGGAGGATGTCTCTGGCCTGGCCGGAGCTGCTCCGGTGGGCCAGACCGGGCGGCGCAGCCGCAGCATGCTCTGGTGGACAGGGCTGAGCGACAGGGCTGCAGCCTGCTCTGGTGGACGGGGCCAAGCGGCGCGGCTGCAGCCTGCCAGCCCCAGAGCAGCAGCTGCTTCGGAGGCTGGGGGAAGAGCAGCGTGGCCAGAAGCAGAGAGACTTTGGCCCCGCCTCTTCCCTTGTGGCTCTGCTGGCTGTGCTGGCTCTCCTTGTTCCCTCCGTTGGGGAGAGGGGCTGTGTACCACCTCTCCTGCTCTATACCTGTTCATAAGCCGACCCCCTTCTCTGATGCTTCCCTTTTTCACTAAAAAAATTCGGCTTATGAATGAGTATATACAGTACTTTGTGCTTCAGCTATTGTGCATGTATTCCAGCTGTGGTTTCCTGAAGAACTTCTAGACCATTAAGTGGAATCTCAGAACCAGGAACAATCAGCAAAATTAGTGTTTATCCACTCCCTGACATCCATTGGTATGTGGTTCTGCACTGAAAAGGCTCAGCAAACATTTCCCATGACATATGCAGCTCAATTTTCAAGCACCAGAAATGCCAAATGAAGCTATATAGGAACTTCAGGGACTCAGCAGCTCTTAGAAACAGGCCCATGATCTTTTAGGATTCGTTCAAATGCACAGATGCATAGAGGTTATACTGCTATAATGTAGGGTGTGAATTTAAATGGCTGTATAGTGTAGTTATATTTAAATGGCTGTAGCGTAACTCCCATGTGAACAGTCTTATTCTAGTATAAGAATGGGTTTTTCAGTGGTAGCTTATAGTGCTTTGGAAGAGGGGAGTTACACTGGCATAACTCTAGTGGTACAACCGAAAAAATGTCTAGTGTAGACAAGCCCCTTTTTTTTTAGTTTTAACGTGAACAAAGTTCTGCTCATATAAGACCATGTATCACAGTGTCCTGGCCAAATTTCAGTTTGGGTATTTACATTTTGACTACCTCAATTCTCCTAGTTTCAAACTAGCTATTGTTCACTGCCTGCCCACAATTGTTCCACTGTGTGCTGTGAGCTGATGAACTAGGGTTGCCAGGTGTCTGGTTTTCGACTGCAATGCCCAGTCGAAAAGGGACCATGGCGGCTCCGCTCTGCACCGCTGACCGGGCCGTTAAAAGTTCAGTTGACAGGGCTAAGGCAGGCTCCCAGAAGCAGCAGCATGTCCCCCCTCCGGCTTCTAGGCATAGGGGCAGCCAGCGGGCTCCACATGCTGCCCCCACCCGGAGCACCAGCTCCACAGCTCCCATTGACCGGGAAGGAGGAGCGAAGCCTTGGCGGAGGGGTGGGGCAAGGGTGTTCGGTTTTGTGCGAGTAGAAAGTTGGCAACCCTATGATGAACAGTTGCATTCAGGATCTTGTATCTATCACTGTGGTATCTAAGTACTTTCCACAGTTAGCACACATGGGTGATTTACAAACTCACATTGTTTTGCATCTCATCTCCTAATCACAGCGGTTGTACGTTACATGAGAGGTTTGGGGTTTCTGAGTTGCTGTGAGAGAAAGCTGTCTGATTCCACCACTGATGTAGCTGTGTTTGAGAAGCCCCTAAAAATAAAGATATGCTACAGTTATGGTTTCAAAACACAAAACAATAGTTGGCTCATATTGGTCTCCAGTTTTGTTAGCTTATGGGCACATTTAACAGCAGAAACAGATAATATATTAAACTACACACAAAAAAAAATTAGGAATAATACTGTGTGCGCCATGGCAGAGTTAATATTGTTGTGCAACCTTAACTTTCTTCTTTGAGTAGATGAAGCCTTGTATTGCATGTGGTGTGGGGGTGCCCCACGCACCAGAGCTGGAGAACTTTGTTTAGCAGTATCCATAGAGGTGACGCTCATGCTTTGTGGCCCCCTTCCCTGCCGCCCCGACCTTCCTTGTCACAGACTAGGCTAGATTCAGAGCTGTGCATGGTGTCTTCACCTCACACTTTTGCTCTGTTTTCTGAGAATTTTTTGTATATGGTGGTTGTTGTACCATAGATTTAGTTTTGTGTTAGTTTAGTGTTAGAGTAGCTGGTTGCCCTGTGTGATGTTCTCACCAGGGTTCAAGGATTGCCTGCTGTGTAGGAGGGCCATCCCCAGCAGCGACCCCCACACAAGGTGATTGTTGTGTCTTAGCAACAGACATATTAAAGAGAGATGCTCCATCTGCGAGTCGTTCACAAAGAGGACTCAGGTGGTGAGAGACTTGTGGTTGAAGCAGCACCTTCTGGAACAGGCCATGAAGCCCGCTTTGCCACCGAGACCCTCATCTGATCAGTTGTCACCTTTGGATCTGGCAGGTGATGCTACTGCACACTCAAGCTCTGGCGTTTCCCCCAAAAGGAAAAGGGGTCCTTCAACTGTCTCCAGTGCAGTGCAGAAGATGGCCCATTAAATGTGTTGAGACTGTTCCAGGGCTCGGGGAGACTTCTCTTTGAAGGGGAGTGCTGACTGGCACTTTACTCCCTCCGTCACATGGGATGGAGCAGGTCCTTCCAACTGCTCCCGGTATCGTGCTGTGAGCAGCAAGGGCCTGTACTGTCAACTCTGATTCCAGCCGTGGGGTGTCCATTGAGTCCAGTACTGATGATGCTGGCACCAGTGCCAACTGTCTCCAAGCTGATAGCATACTAGGCGGCATCAGACTTACTTTGCCTCTCAGTCCCAGACTCTCAGCTAGTTCAGGAGTTCTCTGGTGCTATGGCTTCCACCGGCTCGTCCTCCAGAGTGCCCTGGACAATATCTGGTCATGTCACAGAGCTGTCGGGTTCATTGGCACTGCAGCTCAAACCAGCTGAGTTGTAGACTAGGGAGTCTAGGCCAGGTCCAGCACTGAAGACCCTTTTGACACTGCTGCATCCTTCGGCAGTGGTGGCATCGTGGCGGCAGATCCCATCCTGGAATTTGGTACTGGCCTTGGTGCCAACACCTTTCCTGGTAGTGGGGGCAAGTGTGTCCCATTTGATGCCACCAGTGCCGACACTCCACTTCACTTCTCTTCGGCACCAATGCTACCTTCTTATTTGGCTTCATATGAGTCTGATCAGTTGTTTTCCCCCATCAGGGTTGGCTCTCCTGTTGTCATTACAGAACCTCTGGGTTGTCCTCCCGGATAGGCGCCAAAGATTGCTCTCAGACCATTATTGATACCAAGATCAGCATCTGTCCCAAAGTTAGGACGGGGCTCTTGGACCAGTGCCTACTGGCCACCAACGCCTTCTCCTTCTGCCCAGTAGCCTCCTTGGAATCACTGGAGTGCTCCTCGGTCCCTGAGTTCCTGTTCTTTGACCCACTTCAGAGTGAGGTCATCAGTCCCAATAGTAGCTTCCACTGCTGTACCTCTCAACTGCAAGCAACTACTTAGTCCATTCCCCGAGACCTACAGGGTTCTTCCAGCTGGATCCTGTGGTACAAGAACAGGATCCATTGTTGGCGCACCTAACTGCCTCTTTGTCCTCCCTGGATGACTGTACTGTGCTGGAATCTTCCTCTCCCTCAGTATCCAAGGATTTTAAGTTGCATCAGGGCCTCCTGAGGTGTATGGCTGCTACCTTTGGTATCCAGGCAGAATATTCCTGCAGGAGAATATCCATAAGATGCTGGATATTCTCCAACCATCAGCTCCAGGGGAGAGTAGCTGTCCTGATAAATGAGTCTTTCCTGGCACCTTCAAAGGCCCTCTAGAATACCCCAGCTTTGTTGCCCCCTACAGTGAAATGCTCAGAGAAACAGTGCTTCATTGCCACACAAAGGTTGAAGGTTTCTACTCTCCTGCATCCCACAAGTCATTCTCAGGCTTAAATTGGATTGTGCAAAGCTCATTCTTATTGCTCTAGTGTGGACAAAACAATGCTGGTTCTCTGACCTCCTCATGTTATCGGTTCGGCCTCCCATACCCCTTCCTCCTTATCCTGATCTTCTGACTCAGTATAACAATCAGGTTTTGCAACCAGTGTTCAGCTCCCCGCATCTCACGGTGGGGAGCTGAGAGGATGGAGGGGAGGAGGAGGAGGAATGAGTTGTAGTGTGCACATGGGCAATCAAGTGGCACAGGCAGCTGGATACCCTGAGAGACCAGAATGCACATGAACTTACTAGAATCCAGGGCAGTCCACCAGGCCTGCAATGCTTTTCTCCTACTCATCCAATCCAAATATGTTCAGTTAATGTTGGACAATGTAATAGTAATATATAATATAATATAATAGTAATAATAGTTATATAAGTAAGCAAAGGGGAACAAGAGCCCTTTCTTTGTGCATAGAGACAGTCACACTCTGCAACTGGTGAATCAAACATCACATAGCCTTATCAGAGCTTACTTACCTGGGGTTCAAAATTCCCTACTGGACTGCCTGAGCAGACACTTTTCTGTGAATCGCGAATGGGAGAGTCTTGATTCCATTCTCAGTGATGTCTTTGCTTAATGGAGAATGCTAGCTTGTGACCCTTTTGCATCACAGGTAAACAGGAAGCTTCCTCTATACTGTTTTAGAGCAGCTCATTGCCCCCTGATGTCACAGAGGGTCACTTGGGGTATGTCTTCCCTCCAATTCCTTTGATCACACAAGTTCTATGGAAGATCTGCTGAGACAGCTTGAGTCATCCTCCTCATGCTCAACTCCTCAGAACCGAGACAGTTCTGGTTCACAGATCTGTTGAAACTCTCAGTGCAACCACCTGTGAGCATCCCCTTGTTGCTGGAACTGCTAACACAACATGGGCAAGGTCACGCACAGCAATTCAGGAGCGACTGCGACTCAAAGCTGTGTATATTTGGATGGCCATCAGAGAGCGAATGCTCATGTTCAAGGAGGGTGTAATCCAAAGTTAAAAAGATTTCTACACAAAGCTGTTACTCAGCTAAATGGAAACACTTATCTGCTTGGGCTCATCAACGCAATTTGTTTCCAGAGTCCCCCAGAATCCTTGACGTTTTAGAGTGTCTACTTACCCTTAAGTCTTCAGGTCTTGCGTTTGGTTCCCTGTGGGTGCATTTAGCAGCAGTCAACTCTTTCCATCCTCCAGTGGCTAACCGTATAATCTTCATGCACCCTGTCACAACTAGATTTTTGAGGAGGATGCTCAGATCCTTTCTACCAGTGGTGAAGTTCGCACCTCAGTAGGGCCTCAATTTTATTCTATCATCTCTCACTAAGATTCCCTTTGAGCTGCTGGCTACATGATCTATGTCCCATCTGTCCATGAAAGTGGCCTTTCTGATAGCTACAAAGTCAGCCAGAAGAGTTAGTGAACTGGGAGCGCTTATGGTGGGCCCACCATATACTATCTTCTATAAAGAAAAGGTCTTGCTTTGCCAAGGTAGTTTCTCCATTTCCTATGTGTCAGGTCATCTATATATTGTCCTAAACCACATGTCGCAGACGAGGAGAGAGAACTGCATTCTCTGGACGCCCAGAGGGCTTTGGCCTTTTATCTGCAATGAGCAAAGGACATAAGAAAGACACCTTAAACTGTTTATTTCCATAGCAGAGGTATCAGGTCATCAACCTGTATCAGTGCAGAGACTTTCAAAATGGATCTCGGGTTGTATTACCTTTTTCTTACCAGCTATTTGGCATCCCTTTCTGTCCCAGGAAGGGGTAAAGGCTCATTCCACCAATGGGCAAGCCACTTCAGCTGCATCTCTGAGACACATACCCATATTACAGATATGGAGGGTAGCTACTTGGAGCTGTTCGTGCACCTTCCCAAGCCATTACGGCCTGGTACAGTCGTTAGCTGTGGCTATGGCTTTGGGGACAGCAATACTACAGTCATCACCTGTTTGACTGCTTGTTTATCTTCCACATGTGGAAAAGACATAGGGATCATCACTTGAAGAAGAAATGGAGGATACTTACCCAAAACTGGAGGTTCTTTAAGATGCATGGTCCTTATCTGTATTCCGCTACCTACCGTCTGTCCTCTGTGCTGTGAATTGGTTACACTGCAGTAAGAGTGGGAAATTGGAGATGTGTCGGCCCACCCCAGCCTTTATGCCTTGGTTGGGAGCACAAGGAGAGGTACTGTGCATATGTGGGTCAGCAGACACTACTTGCAAGAAACTCTGGACTGAGTCATGTGGTACGCATGTGTATCCCACATGTGGAATATAATAGGGATCACACATCTCGAAGAACCTCCCATTACAGGTAAATAACTACCATTTGCTAAACCTGCCTTGTTGCTCCCTGTTACTGTTTTCAGGGCCCTATTCATGATCTCAGAGCAACAACCATTGGTCTGCCTTCAGCTACAGAGTAAAGGAAAAGGCTGGAAGGCAGAGAATAACATTTTTTTGTAAAAAGCCCCTAAACCCCAAATGAGACCTTTATGATAACAAACATTACATTAATTAAAATATAGCTTTGGTCATGAGAACTACACTTCTTTTAAAAAAGGAAAACTTAGAACTTGCTTAATATTGCATACTGTGATGAGACTCTAAAAATCACATGCTCAGTAGTTTACATTTTCTCTGGTCTCTGTAGGGTTTTTGGAGCATTTTTGTTTGTATTTATCATCGGCATATTTGCATTCTCCCTCAAGCAAATCTGAGAGCAGCTGCGCTTATGCATGTGAGGCTGGGCAGTACATTCAGCTCTTCTCAAAGCTGACCCTTATGCTCAGTGTACTGAGCATGCTCAGAAGTGTTTTTGAATTGCCTATAGTATTTCTCTCTCATCCCACACTTCTCAAACCTACTGTCGCTAAGTATATGTTCCCTATTGAATGTGCATGTGCTAATTTTCAGCCTCTAAATTCAGCCATTTTTTACTTTTGGCCTGTTCCAAAAAGGGTGGGTATGCTTTGTTTTGTTTTTCAGGGTCAGAGAATACATTTGCTTTCCCTAACCACCTCTTACAAGAGGTTTCCCAAACTTCTTACAATTAATGAATGTATTGACAGAGACGTAACTGACAAAATACACATTTAAAGTCTTGTGTAAAACTTCAGTTTTTCAGAAATAATTTTTTTCTTCCTGCTACAAGCTTTTGAAGATATATGGGTTTTTTTCGGTGACTAAACTTAAAAAGTAATACTTTCATTAGGCTGTATACCAAAAACAGAAGTCTCTGTTGATGTAGTAATTTAACATTTTTCTGAAAAAACTAAATTTCTGAAACATCGAACAGTGTTCTAGGCATTTTGCCCATTCCCATCCATGAATAACAAGTACCGATGGGCTTGCATTCAATACTCCAGTAGGTGGTATCAAATTATTGCTTTCTGGGTCAACAGGCTGACTGCTGCTTATTTGAATATCAAAATGTACTTTGAAAAAATGTAAGTGCTCCTGTAAAGTGCAGAGAAGGGAGGTTCACAGAGGAGAAAACAAACCTTTCACTGTAGTTCATAAGTGAACACAGATTTAAGATGGCAGCATACAGCTTCCAATGAAGTAACTGCTATTCACTGTTATGTATAGAACTACTGCTGTGTTAATCCTTTACATAATATAAGTGTACTGCTGTGTTACAACCTTTATTTGAATTTACTGTACGTCTCAGAATGTTTCTCACATTCAGTAAAGCAAAAAGGAATCTCACCAAAGGTGGATTTAAATACAATTTTCGGCTTTTCTTGAGTAGGGAAATTTGCATCTAAGTAACCTTGGTAATGGGATATAAATACACTGGTGCAATCCCACATAGTATAGACTTACTACATTGGTGCAAAATGGGGCACCAGTAACTGACCATGCACTGGTGTAGCTACATCAGTACAAAAAACCTGGAGTATACACCAGATGTGAGATCATTTTATTCCTATATAAAGCCTCCAACAAGACATCTTCGCAAATAATTGCAAATGCATGGGAAAGGTACCTTGAGCCTGATGCAGATGGAACACCCATTTTCCAACAGTGGAGATTGAAACAGCACTGGATGGAATGCTGCCACTGAGTCAAGAAACGTTCAATTGAAAAAGAAGAGTATCTGTACATTCAAATAGTAATGAAAATTAGGGCTGTCAAGCAATTAAAAAAATTAATCGTGATTAATCACACTGTTAATAATAGAATACCATTTATTTAAATATTTTTGGATGTTTTCCACATTTTCAAATATATTGATTTCAATTTCAACACAGAATACAAAGTGCACAGTGCTCACTTTATATATTTTTTTATTTTGAAAGTTTGCACTGTAAAAACAAAAGAAATAGTATTTTTCAATTCACTTAAAAAAAAGTACTGTAGTGCAATCTCTTAATCATCAAAGTTGAACTTAGAAATGTATAATTATGCACAAAAAATAACTGCATTCAAAAATAAAACAGTGTCAAACTTCAGAGCCTACAAGTCTACCCAGTCCTACTTCTTGTTCAGCCAATCGCTCAGACAAACAAGTTTATGTACATATGCAGGAGATAATGCTGACTGCTTCTTGTTTACAGTGTCATCTGAAAGTGAGAACAGGCATTTGCACAGCACTGTTGTAGCCGGTGTTGCAAGATATTTATGTGCCAGATGCACTAAAGATTCATATGTACCTTCGTGCTTCAACCACCATTCCAGAGGACATGCGTCCATACTGATGATGGGTTCTGCTCAATAACGATCCAAAGCAGAGCAGACCGACACATTGATTTTCATCATCTGAGTCAAATGCCACCAGCAGAAGGTTGATTTTCTTTTTTGGTGATTGGGTTCTGTAGTTTCTGCATCAGAGTGTTGCTCTTTTAAGACTTCTGAAAGCATGCTTCACACCTCGTCCCTCTCAGATTTTGGAAGGCGCTTCAGATTCTTAAACCTTGGGTCGAGTGCTGTAACTATCTTTAGTACCAATGTGAGATTTCCTTCTTTGCATTTTGCCAAATCTCCAGTGAAATTTTTCTTAAAACGAACAACATGTGCTGGTTCATCATCCGAGACTGCTATAACATGAAATAAATGGCAGAATACGGTAAAACACAAAGCAGGAGACATACAACTCTCCCCCAAGGAGTACAGTCACAAATTTAATTAACACATTTTTTTAACGAGTGTCATCAGCATGGAAGCATGTCCTGTGGAGTGGTGACTGAAGCACGAAGAGGCATACAAATGTTCAGCATACGTGCAGCGTAAATACCTTGCAATGCCGGCCACAAAAGTGCCATGGGAACGCCTGTTCTCGCTTTCAGGTGACATTGTAAATGAAAAGTGGGTAGCATTATCTCCCAAAAATGTAAACAGACTTGTTTGTCTTAGCGATTGGCTGAACAAGAAGTAAGACTGAGTGTACTTGTAAGTGCTAAAGTTTTACATTGTTTTGTTTTTGAATGCAGTTATGTAACAAAAATCTACATTTATAAGTTTCACTTTCACAATAAAGAGATTGCATTACAGTACTTCTATGAGGTGAATTGAAAAATACTATTTATTTTATCATTTTTACAGTGGAAATATTTGTAATAAAAATAATATAAAGTGAGCACTGTACACTTTATATTCTGTCTTGTAATTGAAATATTTGAAAATGTAGAAAAACAACCAAAAATATTTAATACATTTCAATTGGTATTCTATTGTTTAACAGTGCAATTAAAACTGTGATTAATCGCAATTTTTTTTGTTAATTGCATGAGTTAACTGCAATTAATCGACAGCCCTAATAAGAATGAGACGAAAATTTCTCATCTCACCTCTAAGTGTTTTTTTGTCTTTAATGTACTATTGCTTTAAAAAAACTGTTAAAAGACATTATTTATGTTGCAAGGTCAAGCACTAAGAAACATTGAAAAAATGATCAGGAGGTGCCTGATACCGACTCCATAGTTAGGGTTACATTTTGAAATGGGTTTGAAGTGGGGCATAAATTCCTGCATTTCCAAATATGTGGCCAATTAGTGTGAAATGCCATAGTAGGTTAGTTTTTTATGCCCCTTGAATTTTCTGTACAGTGTGTGTTTGGTTTCTCCTAATATATTTTTAATGGGTAGTTTTGAATTTAGGCTCTGGCTTGAATTTGGCTCTTTTTCCAGGGAAGTTCTACTTGTCTTTTTTGACTGGTACCTTTCTTAAAAAAAAAAGAAAAAAAAAAAGAAAAAAAAAAGAAAAAAAATTTCTGGATACCCCAAACTTGATAGAAAGTAGATGTGATGTAACAAGTAGTTTTCATTATTTAAAAAAAAAAGGGGTGGGGGGGTGGGGAGGGGTCATTTTTAGGCTATAATCATGCTGCTAGTTTCTGTGCTGTGTGACTAAATCTAATTGAGCGGGGCCAGGAAAACCTGATAGATTGCACACATTCTTCTGTCAGGAGCTACACATTCTATTAGATTTTATCCTACACCAGAGAAAGTTTCATACATAGCTGCTGACATGCAAAGGTTCATGCACAGCTGCTGACAGATAAAATTTTCTCCAGCTGCAGCAATACTTATGCATCTCCTCTGTCCCACGCTTGCCCTGCTTAAGAATTTAAAATAACCCAAAAACCTAGGAAATTAATACCCAAACTTCATTGTGAAGCTGTTAGAGTTTCTACTCCTAACATACTTGAGACAACTCACAGAACTCACAAAGCCAAAGAAATGAAGCGTTAAATAACTTAACAGTAACTTCTCCTTTATCCACAGGCCACACCTAACCATTACTAAAGCTACCATACCCAATATAGGCCATGCATTATAACTTTAACTCTGCTTTCCTAAGGATACTAGCCTTAAAGAAGAATACTTCTCTGAAGACTTCTTTACCAAATTGTAATCAACAGAGTTAAGGCTGTTCTGTGTGGCTTGTAGTGTCTAGTAATGGAAAGGTATGTTCTGCTGGGTGGAGGAATAGAAGTTAAATGTCCTAACTTTTCGTTTCATTGTTTTCATGGATGCCAGGTATATTGGGTGTAACAACCCTAAATGCTTCACAAGAAAGTTTTAGACTCTCAAATAAACATTCTTCAAGTAGTTAGAGGTCCTTTTCAAGACAAGGCACGATTGTCAACATTGAGTAACGCAAGAAGGAGACCACTGGTTTAAACAGTAGCTTAAATCTCTTGCCTTAGGGCTATCAAAACAATGGTTACATGAAAAATCTGATGTAGGAACTTCACATTTTTTGAAATGTGATCTACAGAAAGCAGCACAAAAAGGGAGGAAACATTTTAGCTAGCTCCCATGAAGAGGAACATCCAGCTCAAGGGAAACCTTGTTTTCACTTACATTAAAAAAAATATATATATATCCTATCGAACGGGATGAATGGAATCCTTTCAAAGAGTGACTGAGATGGATGATAAGTAGTGCTATTACTACCTATTGAAAAACTTTCCTGGGACTGGTATAACTGTAGTTTGTGATAAGAAGTGATTCTCCTATTTAAAAGATGGGCCTTGCCCCTAATGTGCTGGTCATAATTGTGTTGCAGTGAATACACCTCTTGACATTCAGTACAATGTTTGAAAGTACATGTGGAATGTAGTTGCGTACATATTAGACTTGAAATATGCAATAATTAGTTATAGGTTTCCATACCATTCTTTTTGCCCCACTTCATTAATGAATTTTTTAAAAATAATAGTTTATTGTAAGTTTACATTTAAAAAAAAAAAAATCTCGGTTCAGATCTGATCACTGTCCCAGTCACTACTACTCTTCAGCTGTCTGTCAATAGCCTTTCCGCAAATTCACCTGACAGAATTTAAAATCCTTTGGTAGACCCCGGTATTGCAATTGGATCTTCACTGATGGACTTCTGGGCCTGCGTAGAGTACCATTGAAGTAATCTGGATTTCAGGAGCAGAGTTGATACAATTAATTACTGTATTTGTAAAATTGCATGTAATTTGTTTTATTTTATCAGGATGAACATAGAATGATCTTTTTTGTTTTTAACTCTGATTAAAATGAATATGTCCCTGTTAGGCTTTATCAGTTTTGAATCTGTTTCATGAATATGACTTACAAACATTTTTAGTTAACATCTTTTTAATAAAATGAAACCACTGAACATTTTTAAGTTAGTCAGCATGGCAGTATTGTTGGTTAATTGCCAAGATTCCTAAGAACTGAGGAAAAATTATGGCAAATTTTATATTGCACCTACAAAACTTTCTTCCTCTTGCATACGTCCACTTTACTGAAAGAGCTGTCAGAGTGTTGGTAATTGATTGACAAGAATGTGGTTGTTTACATCAGGTCTCCTGCAGACATGTCATTCCAGATTTTCACGAGGGAACACACACTGAAACAAACTTCTGGACATTTTTTTAATTTGAGTGCATAAAACAAATAGTATCATGTAGCTTTGAAGAATTTTTGTTCACACTCTAAAATAAAAAGGTCTCTTGGGTTTTTGTGTTTCTTAATTATTTTAATAATATGGGCTAGGCTTTTTAGATTTTAACCTTTAGGGTCATATCATAGAAACTCTACTTAGGTAAATAGTCCCACTGAGGTGCACTAACCCTGATTCTGTACTCCTGCTGTCTCCTGTTACATATACATAAACTTAAAACTGACATGTTTTCCAAAGTGATGGACAAACTTCAGCGTCAGGATATTTACTTCTGTTTAGTTGCCTTTCAGAATTGTTTGACTTTACAAAATTAGGACCAGATTTTGCCACCCTTGGGCTGTGCCTACGTTGCAGAGATTATACCTGCATTGTTATGTTGGCATAGCTATGTCGGCACAACCCTTGAACGTAGATGCAGCTTACACTGACAGAAGGGGTAGCATAGGAATGCCACCTTCCCAAATCAAGTTAACAATGTTAACAGAAGCATTCTTCTGTTGACATAGCTGCATCTACACTGGAGGTTGGCCAGCATAGCTTACGCTGACAGTTTGGTCGACAAACTTAGTGTGGTTGGAAGATTTTGTCCGTTAGGCCTTTGAGATCATGGGAATTTGGGTCTTGCAGGCCTGGGTAGGATGAGGAAGTTCAGAGGCATGTCCGAATGAAAAAGGAAACTGTTCAAACTGAATTTAAGTTTCAAAGAACTTGATTTGATTTGTTAGGAAACTCAAAAGAACTCTGCTCTGAGGGGAGTAGTGTTTATGCAAATAAACTCCATGACTTCTGCATTCCTCAACTCTTAATATTCAAGATAAGTTTGTTCATTTCTACTTCTCTGCCCATCACCATACCACCCTAAGGTTGCAGTACTCTCTTGAATAATTCTTGGTTTGCGGATGGGCTGTTATGGCTTGTGTTTTGTTTTCAAACAAAAGAAATAAGTTGTTGGAGTGGTGTGTATGGGAGGGCTTGGCTTCTTCCCAGTCGTACTTGTATAATGGCTTCTTCTGGCGGCAACTGTTCTGCTCCAGTCCCATATTTTTTGGACTCATGGCTTATTTATTCCTGTCCTTGAATTGTCAGCCATGGAGTGCCAAATATTTTCTGTCCCTTAAAGATTTTTCCCAGCTGAATGATATACAGTCACTTGGAGAATAGCTTGGCTCTAGACATTGTGGAACTTGTTGATGGCTCAAAGCATTCCCAAAATCCTGACTGGGGAGAATAAGAAATAAAGGGGACTATTTCCTTCAGAATAGAAGGCAGCTTCTTAGGCTACACAAACAGCACTCAGACTGTTTCCTTAGAACAGCAGTCAACGAGTTTCGTGTTAACTGCATCTAGTCATCTTAAAAATAGTCACTTTATTCACATCTTTATAATATGAATTATAGCAGCTCAAAACTGCTAAAATATCATGGCAGACATTGTCCACTCTAATTAATTATGATAGTTGTGATGATTAGTTTTGTTAATTCTTCATTTGCTATTTAAAAAAATTCAGATATAAATTAGGGTCTAATTTAAAGCCAACAAAGAGAGGAAGCAGAGAGTAAACTCCCCAATTGTATCCTTACATCATCTTTTGAATCTGTCTGCAACATATATGGTACAGTGTGGAAGAAGTCATTAAGTATCTTTTAAATGCCCAACATAACAGGGTGTATGTGTAAGTTAAAGATGTTAAGCTATAGCTCTGAACATATTCACTTATGTGAGACTATAAATGTATGCTTGCAAGTTTTTGTGGTTTATTTCACATATACAAATAGTTTTAAGAATAAAGGTAGCTAAGTGCTAGTGGTCTGGGAGTGATTTTCCTCAACAGTTATTCCACAGTGTTTTTCCCCCGTTACTTATCCATTTCTTATGCGCACTCTCATTTTTCCCCCCAAGAGTTTCCAATGTACAGCAGCAGCTGGCCTTGCTAGATAATGAATCTTGGCCAGGAATGGCTGAGGCGGACAGGGACCGTCTTCAGCTCATCAAGGAGAAAGAGGCTCTCCTTCAGGAACTGCAGCTCATCAGTCAGCAGAGACGATCCCCAGAATACATTGCTCGTTTGGAGGAAGAAAAAAGGCGCTTGGAGGATGAAATTCAGCAGGCTCGGGCCAGTTCTGCTCAGGGGGCCACTGAAAGGTTTGAGGACTTAACAAATTATTTTCTTATCTACCATAGGATGCAGCTGCATAGATTCCAAGTGAAGAGCTGGTGCAGTTTACCAGCTTTATATGAGATCAAAGCAGTACAGTGGTTATTTGTGCACTTTGCTTACAAAAGGGACTGGGGTCCCAGTCGGCACTTCCTGACCATGCCACTGTTTAGATCCAATCTTCTGAAAGCTTTCCTCTAAGTGGTATTAGAGTGAAATCGACAAGACTGGTCACTTTCCCTTTTCCTATTCAGACTGGGGGTGCAGCAGAACTGATAAGAATCATGTCAGTTTTTCACTTATCTTTGGAAAAGCTCTGAGCTGCAGAGACATGCCATTGAGCTACTCAGGATGAATGGGGACCCAAACAATGGTGACCTGAGATGATGGGGATAGTTGGTAGGCACCTGGGGTTAAGTTAGAGTGATTGAGGTCACGTCCCCAGAAACAGCAGAGACACCAGAACAGAGATCAGCCCTGCACACAGCAGTAGCCCCAGAACCTAGGAAGTTTAAAGATGATCTTTATGCTGTAGTTGTACACACATCTTTCCCATTGACCTGTGCAATGTACAGTTTGGCTGGACCCAAATGTGGCCCTAAGATTTTTTGAGATTCTGTATATAATTTTTCTGTATTTAAAACCAATATGAAGCTCTCTGTTATTAGAAATGAAAACATTCTTCACTTGGGGGACGTATTGTTCATTTCAAGATGCCATAAATTGTCATCCGAATTTAAGGAATGGACTATAATTCCAGCCAAATATGTCAATAAACTGTGCATATTATAAAATGCCTTCAATTAGAGGGACAGAGCTTCTGTCTAAAACTCATTTCTCCTAATACTCTAATAACGTTGCCAAGCTTTATGGTGAACTTTTTCTTACATTAGAGGAAATATTTCTGCCCACTTAGTTCTTCCATGCAAGCAGCTAGCATCTGTGAGAGGTTTTCCCAGATTTTCTGTGCATTCTTTTGGTTTTTGTCACAGGTTGAGGCATGAATTAATGGAAAAAAGCCAACTTTGACACTTGAGGACACTACACTGGGCAATGTTAATACAATCTTGTCTAACATTAACACTTATGTGATTAAGTTGATCTTTATACTTGAAAATGGCCCCATATCAGAGTTTGTAGAACTCTTTTTGATTTGAAAAGGTTTACTTCAGGCAGTAAATCCAAATGGTGATTGAGAATTCACAGCTGAATTCACAGTTGATGTTTTGTATGACATTATTTGTGATTTTTGCAATATTGGCACTCCAGCCTAGAAAATGACAGAGAAGGGAGTTCACTTTACACTGCAGTGTAGTAAATTTTATTTGTTGTTTTTGGGATCTCATGTTAGGTAGCACATACTTCTGCTGGCAAAAAGAGCAAGCTCTTTTTCCATGTTGTAGTCTGTGCTGTGGAAACCAACATTCCAGGGTGATATTTGATATTTCAGATTCTAGCAAGAAATTGAGCAAAAGTTAGCACAATATTTAAGGATGCTGTATTTTTTATAATAAAAGAGAGAGATCAACACCAGAGACGAGACTAATTATTCTGTCTGAGACAAAAAACGTTTATCACTGGAGGATCTCCCACCACATCCCCTCTTCTTCCCCCAGCTTGCAAAAAGGGGTTGATGTTTAAGCACATTTAATAAGAGTTCTGTTGTTACTGATTTTAAAATATAACGTTAAGCACACAAAGAGCTGGCATAACTTAAAACTCATACAGTAAACTACACTGGGGCTTCAAGATTATGCTGTGTAGAGAAGGTAGCTTTTTCTTGTTTCTTAAATAGCTATAATATGAGTGGTTAAGGCTGACATTTAATTTTTAATTTCACTCATCTGAACGATTCCCCTTTACTACCCTCTCTGTCAAACCCCCTGCATCTTATTAACTGTTTTTTCCAGTCAAGGAGGGTTTGATGGGACTGTCTGTGGAGCCAGTTAACACTGCCCTTGGCTAAGCCTGAGAGCTCTGGACACCCACCCCTTTGTTCCCCTGCATTCCAAATATCAGCCAGCTTGGGAACGTTGAGGACTGAGGAAGTATCAGGTCTGGGCTGCAGCATGGAGACATATTATGCCAAGAAACAAAACAAAATCCCCCCCCTTGATTTTAATCGGTGGAGAGAGAGGTTTTAATTTGGAGTTAAAAGAATAAAACTCCAGAAAAAACAAAGAGAACTCTATATTTCCGGTAGAGAATAAATGGGGGGGGGGGGGAGGGGAAGGGGTTGGGAACAAATGCTGCACCTTTTTAAAATAAAGTTTAATAATTTCAAAATGTAATCAGAGTACTTTACAAGCATATAATACAGGCAAAGTTATGACGACTCTGTTTTTGTTCGGGCAGTAATGCTGAGTAATTTGCTTTTGCCTCAGTAAAGAAACAATAATGGTCACTTTTTTTCCTAAAGCAGAAAGAAGTTTTTATCATAGTTTAATGTTTTGAATGCTCTAACTTCTGTTTGAAGGAGAACAATACAAGAAATACATTAACAAACATTTAAAAAATTATAATTACAGTTTACTACAGTAAATTCACTCTTGAGGCATTACTTAAAGGTCAAATCGATACTTATCTGTTTTCCCAGTGCTTCCTCACTCCTCTCCTGCCACAGTATATCTGAATGAAAGCCAGGATCACAGAGTTTGGTGATAAACTGCTTAACAGAACAGAAGTTATCCAAAAAAAAAAGTCTTTTCCTTTTGATGTTTGACTTTCAATCTGTATGGGTAATTGAGGTACTTCCATGTACTTTTTCCTGCAGTTAAGTGACACAGTTAAGTGACGTAGTTTTCTCTGTATTACTTGAGCTATAATATTGACACCAGGAAGAAAAGAAGTCTTACTGTTTTTAATCAGCTGCTCCTGCCTCTTACATGTCACCTTACGGTAGGCCTTGGCAATTTCTGTTATATACCTTCACCACCAGAGCTCTTGTGTTTTCTTTTGGTTCCGTATTCCTCAGTTACTGCAGTTCTGTAAGTGCTCACAGTTCCTATGCTCTCAATGGGAGTTCCGTCATGGATTAAACACTGTGTATTGCCCTAAGTGAACTAATTCTATTTGTTAAAAAAGGATTCACTGAATACTCCTAATACAGCAAGAACGGTCTCTTCTTCTGTGTTTGGAAAGCTCTTAGCACATTTTGAACACTACTGCAATATAAACAAAAGAAGAAAAATAATAATTGCAATTTTTAATTATAGGATACTGTTACAGGAGAAGAGGAATTGTTTGCTTTTGCAGCTGGAAGAAGCTACTCGTTTAGCCTCCTATTTACACTCCCAGTTAAAAAGGTGAGTTCTTTAGAGAAAATAGTATTTTTTTAAAAAAAAAATTGAATTGCACAGAAAAAGGAAAAAGTACAAACAGAACAGACCATTTTACTTTTTCATACTACTTTTGTATGTTTGTAATATAAGTAAAGGATGGGCATTGGTTTCTACTTTGTTGATCTTTTTCTTTAAGTACAGTTTGGGCACTGAAAGGCATTCACAGCTTGCAGTTTAGCAAAGTATTTGATGTGTCGTAAATTCAGTGGTTTGGATAGAGTGTTATTAAAAAGGAGAAATGTACTTTTCACTTTTAATAATAGCTATCTGGACTGCCTGGTTTGAAAGTTAGTGAGATCTGTCTGTATAATATGTGGAAAGGAGAAATACAGATGAGCCCATTTTATTATTGTTTTTGTTTATAAATAAAAATTTACACACAAACAAGATTAAGCCTTTAAACTACACATAACAAAAGACGGAAAATTCAGTTACATTCAGGGTGCCATTCTTAAGCCCATATTAGTGATTTCTTGTTTCTTAAGCATTGATGGTCTCTGGTGCTGTACCGGAAAACAACACAGAAGACAGGCTAAATAGACAGTACAGATCAGACACACAACTCCTAGGTAACAAGAGGAAGGTAAATGAGGAGTCAATATATAATCAGGGAGGCAGCATTTTACTGACATGAGCTGTGTTTTGTGGGAGAAGTTAATTCTGAGGAGGGATGTGAAAGAAGAAACAATAGGCACTTGATGCACTGGAGTTTGGACTAAGAAGAAACAGAAAAGGTTGTGATGTGTCTTCCCAGCATCCACTGTCAGAACTGGCTCTTTCCAGACTGCCTGTTTTATGCAAATCTTATAATTTTCAGCTGGAGGAAAAGCATGAGTACAGTGGCAGCAGCAGTAGCAGCAAAAGAGCCACTACTTCCACTACCCACAGTCCGAACAACCTCCCCTCTCCCTCACAAACGCTGAAGAGTTGAAGAGAGAAATGAGCTCAGGCTTCACTTCTGGTATGAAAGGGTAAACAGCGTAGTCAGAAGTGAGAAAGAGATAAAATGCAAGAGGATAAAATGTGCTCGGAACATTCTGAGAGATTTACTACTCTGACATTCCAAGACAATAGTCACCCAGAGTAGGAGTTTGCATGCTATGGCGGGGACAGAAGATGTCACCCTGTAAACATGAAGATGCCCTGAGGTCTACAGGGAAATCCTACAGGTTTGAGAGTATCTCCGTGAAGGATCAGCCTCTTGAGGACCCCCTTATCTCACCAGCACACCACATGCAGGAGTCTAGCTCCTGCTGGTTCACACTTTAACCACTGCTATACTCTTATCTCCACGTTTGTAGAGTGGCAGAGGAATGGGGTTCGTGCTGAAATTGCAACTTGAAAGCTCCCACAAATGGGAGCTTTCAAATGGGAATTCTGTGAGTTTGCTTGGATGTAAAGCTGTATAGCAGGGATCGTCAACCTTTGGCATGCGGCCCACCAGGGTAAGCCCCCTGGCAGGCCGGGCCAGCTTGTTTACCTGCCACATCTGCAGGTTTGGCTGATTGCAGCTTCCACTGGCCATGGTTCGCCGCTCCAGGCCAATGCAGGCTGTGGGAAGTGATGCGGCCCAAGGGATGTCCTGGCCGCCGCTTCCCGCAGCCCCGCAGCAAACCTGTGGACGCGACAGGTAAAATAACCGTCCCAGCCCGCCGGGGGCTTACCCTGGCAGGCCGCAAGCCAAAGGTTGACGATCCCTGCTGTAAAGAATGACACTTTCCTGGTTCTGCTGCTGTCCCACTCCCCTTGAACCAAGTTATTGGACTCAAATCAGAAGCGACTGATTGAAATAAAATGGCTTGTGTTATACAGGAGTTGAGACTAGATAGCTAATGGTCCCTTCTGGCTTTAAACTCCATGAATCTATGACTTTCCTTCACCAGTCCTCTCTCTGGCCACCTTTCCACCAAAACCCACAGAGAGCCATCTGCAGATTTGAGGAAAGGGATGTGGTGATCCTTCTTGCTCCACTTCTCCTTTTTAGGCATGCTGACCTAAGTTGGTTCTCATTTATACTACTTTCATCACCTTTATGCCTAAAGGCAAGGGAGGAGAAGAAAGATGGCCCTTAACCTAAGTATTACAATGCTGAATGCATGTAAAATCCTCTACCTTAACAAGGGTTATTTTTCTATCTATGTTGTGTTCCTAGCTATATAATTCATATATTAATGGATCGTTCTCTGTTTTAGTTTGTCTGCTAGCACCCTCACAATGTCTTCTGGCAGCAGTAGGGGATCACTGGCATCCAGCCGAGGATCACTGGCGTCCAGCAGAGGGTCTCTAAGCTCTGTCAGCTTCACGGACATATATGGCCTCCCACAGTATGACAAATCAGACAGTGTTACTGACTATGCACAACATCTACGCTTTGACCTGATCCCATTTGATTCTCTCAGTAAAGATGTGCAGTACTCTGATCCCACTGGGCATTGTAACTTCAATAAACAAAGGAGGTCCTTGGATACTCCTCAATCCCTGGCATCCCTGTCATCACGGTCCTCTTTGTCATCGCTGTCCCCTCCAAGTTCCCCTCTGGACACCCCCTTCCTTTCTGCTTCTCGGGATTCTCCACTTGCCCAGATGTCAGAAGGATTTGAGGAGATAGCGGGAGTAGGAGCCCTAGAAATGCGCAGAGCTCAGGCCTCGGTTTTGGGTGACGATGATACCCAAGGAACAACTTCATCACAGACTCCTGCTTACCCCGCGGATGATGAAGGACTGCAAGAAATGGGACCACACCTGGCAAATATCCAAACTGGTGGAGGTGAGTTTGTTTTCTTCATTACCATCTCGTCTCTTTTAATCTTCAAGGGATAATGAAAAACACAAGAAAAATGTACGCATGGCATTATAATAGAGGATACACATCTGCTATCAGTTTGATTTATTTTTTAATTTAATTAAAAAAAAACAATTCTACAACTGATGTTAACTAAAAAATTTTTTTGTTCAAAGGTGAAGTGCAGAGAATGTGTGTGTGTAGTAATTTTTTTAGACTTCAACATAAATTGATAATGGAAACTTCAGGACTGTTCTGAAAATATGCCAATTTTGTTGATTAAAAAATCCAGGCCTGCGTGTTTACTTCTTAGGAAAATTCCCGAATGAGAGAACCTGAAGAGTCTTAGACTGTGCCCCAGCTGATATCACTTCTCTTTGTGTGCCTAACACACTCAGTAATAGCAGTAAGTTTGATGGAGGAAAATGGGGATACAACCTGAACTGGCTGAACTAGGAACAAACAATGAGAGAACATAAGTAACAGCAGTAACTACCCCTTTGAAATCTACCTGGTTCATGCAGATCAGACCCTTTTGTTTTACAATTGTATGAGGCAGGCAAACACAACTGGCTTGTAAGTCTATGATGTTACTGTATTTCTTGATTTGTGTGGGCAGAGTATGTAATGTCTATGTGTGAGTGTTATCTGGGCCAGAATTGGGGTGGATGGGTGCCACCCAGTACTTATTCTGTTTACATGAACTGACATGCATACAGGAATTTAGGGGGAAAACGAACAAGTGAGCTGGTTGAGACTATTAGGGGTCTCCAGATCTTGAAGTGTAGGAAGGGAAGGGCAGTTATACTCTTACAATAACTCTACTCTAAAATCTGTGGTTACCACAACACACTTTTCAAAAATATATACCATTTGTCCTGAAAAAGGTACTATTCCACTTGTATTGCAAATGATCACAACGGGTCATTCATTATGGGTGCTCCCCACATATAAACCATTACCAGTTATCTTTGGGAACTCATGGAGAATGCGTGAGGTCCCAGAGAATTGGAGAAGGGCATGCATAATACCTGCCTTTAATATGGAGAACAAAGAGAACCTGGGGAATTATAGACCGGTCAGCCTAACTTCAATACCTGGAAAGATACTGGAACAAATTTATTAATCAATTTGTAAATACCTAAAGGGCCCGAGAGTTGGAATAGTCGTCATGGATTTTTCAAGAACAAGTCAGACCAAACCAACCTAATTTCTTTCTTTGACAGAGTTACTGGCTTAGTGGGGGCCACTAATTGAGGGATTAGTGGGGCATTAGGGATTAGAATTGAGGGAACGGGAGACGGGGGAGAGCTGTAGATATGATCTACCTTGATTTTAATAAGGCTTTTGACATAGTCCTACATGATATTCTCGTAAGTAAACTGGGGAAATATGGTATAGATTAAATTGGTTTAAGGTGGGTATAGACCATATTCCAAGAGTAATTATCAATGGTTGCTATCAAACTGGGAGGACATATTTAGTGAGGTCCTGCATGGGTCAGTCCTGGGTCTGGTACCATTCCATATTTTCATTTCTGACTTGGATAATGGAATGCTTATAAAATTTGAAGATGAAACCAAGCTGGGAGTGGTTGCAAGCACGTTGGAGAACAGAATTAGAATTCAAAACATCCTTGACAAATTAGAGAATTGGTCTGAAATCAACACGATGAAATTCAGTAGAGACAAGCGCAAAGTACTACACTTAGGAAGGAAAAATCAAATGCACAACTACAAAATGGGGAATAACTGGCCCTGGGGTAGCACTGGTGAAAAGGAGCTGCAGGCTATAGTGGATCACAAATTGAATATGTAGGGGTATATTAAATCTTGGAGAAATCACACAATTTTTTGTGGAGTACTTGTGGCACCTTAGAGACTAACCAATTTATTTGAGCATGAGCTTTCGTGAGCTACAGCTCACGAAAGCTCATGCTCAAATAAATTGGTTAGTCTCTAAGGTGCCACAAGTACTCCTTTTCTTTTTGCGAATACAGACTAACACGGCTGTTACTCTGAAACCTGTCATTTTTTTGTGGGTTGGTCACAGCATAAATGGCAAATTTTGCAGATGTGTTCATACCATGCCACCCTTACTTCTGCATTGCTGCTGGCGGTGATGCTGGCTTCAGAGCTGGGTGCCCAGCCATCAGCCACCGTGCTCTCAGCGCACAGCTCTGAAGGCATAGGGTAAAAGAATATGGCATAGTATAGGGTAAAAATACACAAAAGACCAGATTTCGCAGAGAAGACCAGATTTCAAGGTCTGTGACGTGTTTTTCACAGCTGTGAATTTGGTAGGGCCCTGCTTAAACTTAGTTCCTAGAAATTAAGACCTGATTTGAGTGCTGAGATAAGGAAGGCTGTAGTGGGGCTGGGATGCTGCTTCAGTTAAGCTCTTTTCCCCACCCCCTATGAACTTTTCTTTCCTGTCTTTTCTCTTTTCTTTCATTTAAACATTGTCTTCTGCTTTTGTCACTAGAGCGCTTTCTGTTCCATTGTGGTCACCTATTTCTTCGCTGTGTATAGCATGCAATGTTTACATTGGAAATAGAAAAACAGTACAAGGCCAAAGAATTATTCTGGTGGTGTTCTCTTGAGCTGCTTTTAATGTGTGAATTTTAAAATTATTATTTAGGAAAAAATGGTTCCCCTTTACATTTCTTGCCAAGGCTCTTGACTCTTTTGCACTCTGTAAATTGATTGACTTGGATAGTTTGTATTCTGTTTCATAGCAGCTGTTTTCAAGCAGCATTTCTCAAACTTTATTGGTTCACATACCACCTGAAGAACTGTTGTGAAGTGAACTGATGGAACATGATGCTCACGTACCAACAGGGTACATATACCACAGATTGGAACTCTGGGGCTTAAAGCTAGCTTGTTGGTTTTAAGTTCTTGTTCAAAGTGTTTGGTTGCTGCCACCTACTGGTGTTGTAGCATAATGCACAGGGAACAAATCTTAATTCTGACACTTCAAACAACTTTCTTAAATATTCAAATAAAATAAAGTGCGTAGTAATTTTGATGAACTTTATTACTCGTGGAAGTGGGGGAGAAACTAACAGTCCCAGCAAACAGTCCCTTGTTTACTGCATGCAGCCAGCATGCAAGATTTCTTCACAAAATGTCTTGTTTATGCCCCTCAGTGTTGACCGGCACCTCTGCTGCTCCTCCAGTCTGGCATCTCTCCTGAGAATATACTAAGAATTGTGCTAAAATATATGGTGATTTTATGATGTGTACAAAAAGAACCCGACTGAGCCATGGAATTCATCTCACTTGCAGGAAGAGGCTTGCAACGATCACAGGGGGAAAAATCACATCTTAATAGAACATTGTTTTTAAACTTTTACATTTTTCCTGTCTCCTCTTCTGGGAATTTTAATTTAAAGAACTTCCATCATTAATATGATTTTTGTTAGTTTAAATTATATATTCATTTAAATATAGAGGAATATTTTGCTTTCTTGTAGAGAGGGAACCAAACAGAAAATCCATATCTACAACCCTGAACTTTGGGGAAGTTTGGATTTAGATCCAAATTTCACAGCCAGCCCTTATCTCTACAATGGGCCAAGTTAAACTCCTTGATCCAAACATTACCAAACTTGGGGAAAATTCAGATCCAGATACAATTATTTAGGTATAAAGTTTCCATTTAATGTCTAATCTTTTGTATAAAAAAATGATTTATCACCGTGTGCTTTTCATTTTATATCTTGTTTCTCATGCCACACAGCAGAAAAATTCACTGTAAGTGAACCTGGAATTACTTATTGTGCTGGTTTTGCCTGTAATGCTTAGCGTGTTTTTTTGTGTGTGGTGTGTATGTTCTCTATGATTTGCATGTGGAGAAGAGGGTGGCTGTGCTACATTTGGTTTTAGTTGGTATCACATTGTATATGTTTAATTATTATGGGATACTTACGTTTTTGCTATATCCACTAAACATTATATTCATGGCTGCGGATGACTTCTCAGAAAAACTTTTCTGTAAGCTTCAGCTTTATTATATCTTGCTAATACCCAACAGTACCATTACAGATAAGGGTCTGTTTGTGTCTCCATTATAAGTTTATTTTCTGGAGACTGTTTAACTCTGCTATTAAAATGCATTTTGAGCTGATACACAGCGCTTCAAGTTCATAAAACATGGGTTACAGTCTCCAAAGTAGCTGGTGATTTTGGTGCCTCAGTTATTTAACTGCTAGTTTGAGACACCTTAAAAAGTCCACTTTTTCAGATAGTGGATTCTCAGAACTTTCTGAAACCAGGCCTGTTTAAGGTGTATCAACTGACCCAAAATCACGAGTCATTTCTGAAAGTGTAGGTCAGTATTTTGTATCCAAATTTCTAAGATATGGAGTTAGATAGTAAAAGATGAAATGCTGCCTCTACAGTAGAAATACCAAATTTTATTTTAAATAAAACTTTCCAGTTTCCAACTTTGACTAAAACTAGTGGTAAATCCCATTACATGAGATCCAAAACCAGAGGTGTTACTTTCTGGTTGTCAAGCTGTTTTTCACGTTGATTTTCTAATCAAAGGCATGTTCTGATATTTGCTACCTATCCCAAATTCTGTGGGATTTTCCTAATATTATCAGGTGTTTCCGTGGCCGCCAGGCAGCAAGCAAAACATTAGTAAGTTGCAACATTGTTGTAACATCACTTATTCATGACTTCACCATGTTGCATTTTGAGATCAATTTTTTGTATCAGACAGATTTCCAAAAGATGACAGCCCAAAACAGAGAGCTTGCAAAGTGCCTATTATGGTTGCAGGGTTTACTTTCGTCTCCTATATCCACACAAACCATCCATGTAGTGAAAAATTGCACCAGTGTAACTTGAGGTGGTGTTTAAACTAATACAGTTACACTGGTGCAAAAGGCTCTTTGGACACTTTGTGATGTAAAAGTGGCTTATATCAATCTAGCTGAAACTGTTCCTAATTGACTTAAACTAATCCAAAGTAAGCTGCTCTTATACTAAAATAAGAGTGCCCATCCAGCCTTTTGTACCGGTTAAAATGTACTACTTTAATTTCACACCTTAAATTATGCTGATGCTACTTTTTCACGTAGACAAGCGAAAAAATGAAATGAGTAGCATAAAAAAATCTCAACTGTCACACGCCATCTTGAAGGCCTCATATTGGGGTATTATGCAAACATCATCATAGTTTGAATATCGTTTCTTCAGTCCTTTGCTACCTCTAATTAACTGGAGATGAGAAGTTTGCTTGTATTTTTGGTAAGGTTGAGATGCACTCTGTTGCATGATGATCTTTACTGGACGATTAAGATGGGAAGCAATGATCCAGGAGAGCTTAATTCTTTCTTCAAGCTCAAAGACACTTCTACTGATTTAGAAAGAGATTGGGACGCTCCTGATTGAAGGTCTAAATTTCCTAAGTAGATATAGATAGCTAGAAACATTAGATTTGGAGGAGGGTAAACATGGCTTGTTATCAGTCCACAAAGGCAAACACTTGGATACTCTTGCATCTAGTTGTTTGAATTCTGGATTCTGCACAGGTCTTTTCACTTTTTGCAAGTATCAAAACACATTGTTTTCTTAACATTTGAGTTTGAAACGTATATCAGGCTTGCAATGAGGTAAGTCATCTAGCTCAGTGCCTCTCAACCTTTCCAGATTACCGTACCCTTTTCCGGAGTCTGATTTGTCTTTTGTACCAAGTTTCATCTCACTTAAAAACTACTTGCTTATGAAACCAGACATAAAAATACAAAAGTTTCACAGCACACTATTACTGAAAAATTGCTTACTTTCTCATTTTACCATATACTTATAAAATAAATCAATTGGAATATAAATATTGTACTTATATTTCAGTGTACAGTATATTGAGCAGTATAAACAAGTCCTTTTCAATATGAAATTTTAGTTTGTACTCACTAGTGCTTGTTACATAGCCTGTTGTAAAGGTAGGCAAATAGCTTGATGAATTGATGTACCCCCTAGAAGACCACTGCGTACCCGCAGTGGTACATGTACCGTTGGTTGAGACCCATTGATCTAGGTGACAGTTAAACTCCATTGTGAAGTGGTCCAGTAGAAGGTTGAAACACATGATTAATTTAATCCTGACCAAAGTTTTCTGGTGACAGCAGGTACTGATATTTGAAAACCAGCAGCTGCACACATGCAGTAATTTGAAGGCTTTCGTGAGCATGACATAAGTAATTACGCGGTCCTCTTCATATTGCCCTCAAAAGGGGCTGAGATTCACCTTAGTGCAGAGGGTTTGCCCAAGGCCTGCGCATCACGTATGCCCAGCAGTGTGCTGGCCCTTTGCACTGTGCGGTGCTTTTCATCCATCGTGAATATTAATGTTTTACTGCCATTCATTAAAATAATTAATCTTTAGGATGCACCTATTAACTAATTGTGCTTTCTGTTTGTCATAGGATATACATTGTGTACTTTCTCCATAGTAATAGGCTGTATGCTTTAGTCATTTTTTTCCAATGTACTGTCCCTTACCATCCATGCATGTGCAAAAACACAGTTGTCTGAAAGGGTTGCTTGTTGCAGTTTGATGCACCTCAAAACCGCCCCTTGAAATATCACAGCATGGATAGACAGGGGAATTATATGTTTCTGTTTTACCCCACTTGTGAATGCCACATCTCACTACTCACCTTCCTTAAAACATTTTTAGTTGCTTTCCTGTTTTCTGTTTTAATTCTGCCTTTGAGGGAAGGGAAATTAAATTTGGAAAGATCATGTGCGATACCTGTGCAATGAGGAAACACTTAAGTAAATCTCTCAGAGACTCAAGAGATGGAATTTCAGAACGTACAGGGCCTTTTGAATGTGCATAACTTTGCACTCAGTTCTTGAGCACTGTCACTTGTGCATGCCCATTTGAGGTTCTACACTGCAATACTCACTTGTATATGCAAAACTATTTTGCATACATTCTGTTATGTACCTTATGATATGAAAGTGATTGTCCATACTATTTTTGTTTGAGTTAGCTTGTAAGGGGTGAGGAGAAGGGGAATGTCAAATTTTTTTAAAAAAAAATTCATCTTCTTTTTTTTAAATTTTATTTTTTATTTTAAAAAAAGGTCACCCACCTCTGCTTGTCAGGTTCGGGTCCATTTTGACAGTGTGCCTCATACTGCAAGTAGAAGCTGCTACTATGGTCTAACTAAGGCAGTTTGATTTGTGATTGAGGAATTAATGTTTAAAAACAAATAACATCCCCATACTGCCAACAGCAAATTCCTTCCTAAATCTTTACTTTTTAGCTAGGTTAAAAGAAATATGCATTATGGATATTTCCAGTGTGTCACACATTTATAAATGGATGGTTAATAGGTAAATCCTAATATTAGGCTATAGTGTGTGTATACATGCTGGGGTTGAGGCAGTTTAAGGCTTACCCCATTGGTGGTGGTGGTTCTCTCAGGAATACATTCCATAGTGAGGAGATCAGTTTCTATTTTATCTTGTCATGGAGAAATTAGCCATCAACATCCTTCCTAAATTCTCCAGCAAAGTAACTCCAATCCATTTTATATATTGTTCTAAGTTGCAGTAATGTTCCAGCATGTGTAATTGTATTTACATCAACTGTATGTTTGTTTGGGCTGTTTAAGAGGGATTAAATTTGCTTTTTATGTAGTGCATTGTGAGGGATTATCGCAACCTGACACTTTCTTTAATTTTTTGCCGTCCATTGTAGCCGTAACTCTACGCGAAGACAGTGCAAGAAGGTCGGCGAGGCGAGCCAGGCGAGTCTCAGCATGTCTATCCGATTATTCACTGGCTAGTGACAGTGGCGTGTTTGAAGCTTTAAGCAAAAGGTCAGGTGTATAAATGCACAATAAATTGGAAATGTCCTTTTTCTACCACATAAAGTCTGCAAAAATAGTTTGTAAATTTCTGAAATAGGTATCATTTTTTCTTACCGGATATGTGATAATGCCTAATATTTAATAATGTAAGAATATTAGGTTAAAACACTTTAGAAAGAATGGAGGCTGACTACATGCCATTCCACTGTCATCTTCACAGGTGTTCTATGTCACTTCCACCTTCCACCTCTCCTAACAACCAATAAGATTTTTTTCCCTTTTACATGTAAAATTCTGCTTTTTCCTCTTGCTGAATTATTTTGGCTGTCTCATCATATCCTAACACTTTTCTGATTTCAGCATCTGTCATCATGTATTCTATTTGTATTTTATCAACATGAAAACAATATTCTACAAAATACTATTTACAGTTCTGGAAACAGAAGGGAAACAAAAATGATTAAAAGGAAGGAATAATTGATTTTTGTGGAAAATTGTAAAACTAAAATGTATAGCTTGGCCAAATGATGATTAAGGGGAGCATGTATAACAATATACAAGTGTGTAAACACTGTAAAACAGCAATCAAGGAAAGAATATCTGGAAAAAAATCATTCTAAAAGTGACATCTCTTGGACTGTGAAATAATTTTTCCAGAGAAGCTGTAGAAGGCCCATTGAATCATTTAACACTGGTCTAGCGTAACCACTGTAGAACATATAGCTGAATGTCCTGTAGTGGCAGGAGCCTAACTATGGGTATGTCTACATCTCAATAATACAAATGTGGCTGGCCTGTGCCAGCTGACTTAGGCTTGGGCTACAGAGCTATAAAACTGCAGTGTATAAGTTTGGGTTCGGGCTGGATCCCAGGCTTTGGAACCTTTCCCACTCACAGGGTCCCAGGGCCTGGGCTGGAGCCCAAGCTCAAACATACACACGACAGTTTTATAGTCCTGCAGCCTGAAACCTGGAAGCCTAAGTCAGCCGATGCGGGCCAGCTGTGGGTGTTGGATTGCAGTGTAGACATACCCTAGATTACCTAATGAGCTTTTCCCATGTTTTCTGATTTGCAGTGTTTCAGGTCACAAAACAAGTCACAAAGCTTGTATCCATTTTTTGCATTTTAAATGGATATATCCATTTTAATCATAAAATAAACCCCTCCAAATCAGCGTGTAATTTACAGTTGGCTTTTTTTTTCCATGTAGGAATGAGGATGTTGAAGACCCTGTTTACAGTGATGTTGTTGCTAGTAGTGAAGAACCACAAATACATGTTGGATTCCTGTAAGTAATGCTACTTGGGTTCTTCGGTAGATACTGCCCACCAGGATTCTCCTTCTCGGGTCTTATCTGTTAAGCGTTGAACACTGAGGGCAGTGGTAGCTGGGTGTGGGCATGACCCACGCCCTTACTGGATATCATGTACCAACCACTGAAGTATATAAATACTACCATCAGGCATTCCATTCAGTTCCCTCTACCTTGGTTGGCAAAGGAGCACCTGGTTTGCCGCACTTTTCCATCCTTCCAGCTGTTTCAACAGTATCCTTTTCATTGTTTGGAATTCTTTTGTGAGTAAGATGATGAGGATTTGTCTCAGTACATGAGATCATCACCCTTTCTCTGGCCCCTTAGTGTCATGTAAGGCACAGTGGAAGACCGGTTTAAGGCTGTCTCTCAAGTATCCCCTTGCAAGCCCTGGTACTGGGGGGAGGGCTGGTCACAGCACACCGTGCTGAAGGGATTTCAGGTAGCACTGCCACCTGTATGGCAGCCACAGGCACCTAGACAGGCCACCAAGTCTGTGTTATGCCAGGGGCCTGTCAGCCCGCAGAGCAGTCCTGCACCGAGGCTATGAGTTCTGCTCCGTCTCTCTAAGAGGTGCATCACAGATCCTCAGCTAGTAAGTTTAACTTGTTTGTTCAGTTTCCAAATTAATGTTGACATGAAAAAGTTAACTCTTATTTATACAGCGCATGAATTAGCGAAAGAATGTAGACCACGGCAAACTGCAACTGATGTTCAGATGCTTTTATCAATCTAGTTACACTGGTACAACTCTTAGTGTGGATGCAGTTAAATCAGTATAAAGGTGCCTTACAGCTGTGTTAGCTTATTCCCCTTCCCATATGAAAAGAGCTCTAGTGGCATAACGCACCTTCATGCTGATACAACCTCATCTACATGAAGGGGGTTGTACTGCTCTAACTATAGCCGTATAATGAAAGCAATACCATGTTTGTGGATAGGTAAGCCCCAGTTGTAGCTGAGGGGTGGTAGCATGGATGAGATTTTTTTTTTTAATTTAATAGTACTTGATTCTTATGCTGTTGGTTCTAATAGGTTCTTTAGTGTAGTATTGTAATAATATTGTGTTTCTCTTACCAGAATGTGATACCCAGAATCACACTGGATGTCAACAGAATTTTAACTAACTTCATTCAACCGCATATACAGAAAAGATTTATCTTACTCTGAACATAGCTGTTTTTCTTCCTTGTAACATTTTTATTCTTCCCTCCAAATTTGGCAAGCTAAACACTGAGTTCTGCTAACTTACTCAGGTAATTTATTTTTCCAGGCATGATGGTGGATGTGAATGTCTCCTAGTCCATGTGTTACAGCTGAAGAACTTTATTGGTGTCTTTGTGAAAGAAGGCTGCAAAATGTAAGCTCAAATATCACTAAAGATCTGATTATTACAGATCGTTGCTTATTTTGTGCCCCAACCACAAATGTGCAATAAATCTGGCTACATGCTGTTTGTATAAAATGGTACAATATTTGGGGAAGCGTGAAAATTTTGGTAATTTTATATCCATCTAGTTGGGGGAGTGTGGGGAGGGCAGGTTGCATTGTGTTAATATTCAGGGACATTAACAAGTGACCATTAAGGAAATAGTTGTCTTAGAGGCCCAGTCATGGCAACCTTTACTCGCATAAGTAATGATTTATGACCGTTAGCTAATTGTAATAATCCAGCTGTAAAACCCAGGAGCACTGTGTACTTCTGTAGGTTTTGCAGCTATAAAGACCATTTGGGATAGAATCCATAAAGATAAACTAATTTTAACAAAGAAATTATCTGACAGAGTCTCAGAATGAGGAATTATAGTCTCTCTACATCTGGTCTAATAGTATGACAATTCATCCCTTCCATTTCTTTGCCACAATATATAGAACATATACCTACATTTCTAATTCGGTGTATTTACAATATTTCTTACCCAAAGTTACAGAAATTATATTTCTGTATTTAAACATCAGATGAAACTTAGCTGACAATATATCTCTAAATTAATGACAAACGATCGGGACCATGAAAATTAGGTGTCTGCTTTTATTTCTGCCCAATGAACTTGCCTGAAAACTTTGGAAAGTTTAAGTACTGTAGAACTGTTATGAGCGTTGTAAAGTAAATCATTCCAATGGGATTCTTAAATTAACATAAGGCCTCTTGATCATAAAGCTTGTTCTTTCCCCTCTCCTCCAAGCTACAGCTAAAAATAATTCAAAATAAGCTGGGTCACTGTCCTAATGTTAGTCTGCTGCCATACATAGAATACAAAGGTTTGGTTTTCTTGGGAATAGAAGGGGATGTAAGGATCATCTTGTATTGTTTAACGCATGCTCCTATGTAATGAGAGAGATTTTCATAGTCTCTAGTGACGGTCATCCTAAAAGGTAGTGACTACTAATTTGGGCTTGGAGTTTCATCGGTGAAAGAAGCAGGTAAGGGATTGTCAATCGTAAGGCACCCTCCGTGACCTTTCTTTTCTTCCCCTCCTGCCTCACTTCTCCAGCAAAACTCCAAGAGGGCAGGGAGGGGGGGTCAACAGGACACAATAACAAGAGCTATATTGTAATGTCTCCGGGTTAATCAGTAGAGTTGGAAAGTGGAAGAACTGCTCAACCTTGTGTTTTTTTCACTTAACGAATGCAAGACTAAACTCCATTAATGAAGAGTTGCAGGCGTGTGTCGGTAATGTAGAAATTACATTTATTTTTATTGTTCAGTTTAAATTTTAGAAACTTAAAAAATAATTTGAACCTAGCTTTCTTTATTTCAGTTGTGCTGGTTTTTGCTTGTTTTTCTGTTCCCAGACATGTTCGAGTTTACTTACCTCCACTGGAGTCAGGCACACCTACCACTTACTGCTCTAGAGCTTTGGAATTCCAAACCCCGTTAATATTTAATGACGTTTTCCGAATCCCGGTGCATTCAAGTGCATTGAAATTAAAATCGCTGCAGCTGTATATTTGTTCAGTTGACCACCAGCAGCAAGAAGAACTCTTGGTAAATGGTCCATTTTTCCTGGAAAAAAAAAAATGGTATTGTGTGCTCTAAGTTCCTTAATAAAAGTCACTTCCGTATCAGCAAAGGACACCAAAAGGACTAATTTTTTTCTGAAGCATAAGAGAAATGTAGCTGGAATCTGAAGGGAGTGTATTGATACAGAGCATCTCTTTGGAGTAGTCATCATCAGGGGTATTTTTCCATGTAGATAACAAGAATAACTGGTATAATTGTCTGCCTGAGGTCTGTCTAACTAACAAGAAATACAGGCAGTCCTTGGACTTAGGACACAATTGGTTCCTGAAAATTGTGTCATAAGTCGAAACATCATAACTTGGAACCACAATCCATTTCATTGCAGGGCCCAGCGTTGTAAAGTCAAAACCAGTTGTCATGAGTCAAATCAGGGTGTCAATTCAGAAGTGTCATAAGTGCCGTTCGTCATAAGCTGAACGTCGTAAAGTTGAGGACTGCCTGTAATTTAAATATAATTTAAGGATGGGATTTTCAGAAGCCATTTTCAAAGTCAATGAGCTCGTGCTTCTCATTCACTTAGGAACTTTTGAAAATCCCTCTCTAAATGTTCAAAGAAATTAGCTAAAAATAGAGTGTTACAGATCTTGGAGTAGGGGTGGGCAAACTTTTTGGCCCGAGGGCCACAGCTGCATGAGGAAATTGCATTCAGGGCCATGAATGTGGGGTTGGGATGTAGTGCGCAGGAAAGGGCTCAGGGCAAGGGGTTGGAGCGCAGGAGAGGGTGCGGGAGGGGCTCAGGGCAGGGGTGCAGGGAGGAGTGCGGCAGGGGGTTCGGTGCAGCAGGGATGTGGGCTGCAGCAGGGGGCTCAAGGCAGGCAGTTGGGGTGTAGGAGGGGTGTGGCAGGGGGCTCAGGGCAGGGTGTTGGGATGCCGGCTGCAGCAGGGGTTCGGGGTGCAGTTCCGACCCAGCGCCGGTTACTTGGAGCAGCTTCGGGGTAGCAGCTGTGCGCACCAGGGCCATGGCAGGCTCCCTGCCTGCCCTGGGCCCGCACTGCTCTGCTCCTGGAAGCCGCTGGCACCATGTCCCTATGGCCCCTGGGGGAGGGAGTAGCAGAGGGCTCCACATGCTGCCCTCACCTGTGCGTACTTCCCCCAAGCTCCTATTGGCCATGGTTCCCTGTTCCTGGCCAATGGGAGCGGCGGTGGGCGGTGCCTGCAGGCAAGGGCAGCGCGCGGAGCACTCTGGTTCCCTTCCCCCAGGGACTGCAGGGACGTGGTGCCGGCCGATTCCAGGAACAGTGGTGGGGCCCGCGACGCTATGGGGTGGCAATCCCATGGGCCGGATCCAAAGCCCTGATGGGCCAGATCCGGCCCACAGGCTGTAGTTTGCCCACCCCTGTCTTGGAGAATGCCAAAATTTTAATATTACCTGCTGTATATTTGTGGTGTTACAGGCAGTCCTTGACTTCACAGCATTCGACTTACGACGAACGGCACTTACAATACTTCTGAATTGACACCCTGATTTGACTTACGACAATACTTTACAACACTTGGTCCCGCAATTGTGTGGATTGCGGTTCCGAGTTACGACGTTTTGACTTACGACGCAATGTTCAGGAACCAATTGTGTCATAAGACCGAGGACTGCCTGTATTTCATCACTTTTTCAATGCAGAGCCTTATTAAAATGAATAGAATGCTGGTCCACAGATTCCTGAGAGACTTGGTCGATTAAGAATACTAATAATATATTATTACTTAGAAAGTTATTGTGTTGGAAAAAGTAAAAGAATTATAGTTGCTGCTGCCACCAAAGATTGACAAAGGAACAGTTCAAAGTGTTGCATACAAGTCATCCTTTCTTAGTGGCCTGAAAATGGATTTTCTTATATACTCTTTTCGTTGTGAACTGGTCCTTCATACTCATAGTGGTGATCTCCTGTGTAATCATTCCGAAAACTGTTCCAAGAAGAAGATTACAGCCTTCTCCATGCCTTTGATCCATGTATCCTATTCATCTTTCTGTGCCACCATTGATGGCTGCCTTCGCTTCACCTGTACCACCCCAGTTAGTGATTTTCCCACAGAAAAGATTCAAAGCTCAATTGGGCCTTGATTAAGCAAGAGAGAGAATCTAAGAAATGTTCTCCCAAGTAGCCCTATGTTTCACCGATATAGGAAAGAGTAAAGATATGAAAGTTATTGTATAGCTTCCATCTTGCAGTCCTTGTTTGACTTAACTAATCTGTCTCTATCAGAGCTTACTCTGGAGGAATGTTTGTGTCTTTAAAAAACAAATACAAACCTCTCTAATAGAACCCTCCACCTTTTGATGTTTAGTGTCAGTATCTGCAAAAGATGTTTCTTTCTCTAATATTGAGCCAAAATAAATATCAGCTGTGGAACAAGACAGTCCTTTTTTTTGGATGATGCAACAAATATACCAAATGAATCGTGTCTTACTTTGTGGTATGCAATATTGACATAAAATTGTTATAGTCTCCATAATTTATTTCCCAATATGTTATTTTATTTTGTTCATTGCAATCATTTGTCCCTTGTCCACCTGTTCAAACAGAGCCTTAGGGAACTTTTGGCATGGAAACAAATAAAATAAATACTTTACACATTTTCTAATTAAGTCTTTTTTTTTAAAATCTGCTTAAAGTTAAATTACAATTTCTGAACACATTTACTAACTTACTGTACTGTTAGATACACTTCTTCAGCCAACCTGTATTGTGAGAGATCTAAGCCATACTTTTTACATAACCCATTTCAATGAAAGAGACCCCTGCTGGTAGGTTCATAGCATAGAAATATGAAGTCCCATGGCTAGCTAGATAAAGGCATAAGTTGCAGATGGGTGAATTAGGCTAACATTTAATTAGGGTCACTTCATCCCTCATTCTTTGTTGCCCCCTTGAATTTTGGGACTTCTAAAGGTGACTTACAAAGGAAACAAATTTGGTTTATTTCTAATTTGGCTTCTTTATGATGTATAAGGAAAGCTTGAAAGCTTTTACTACTTGTTTTTTACATAGCAATTCTGGTCTTATCTATCTTTTTTTGTTTTTCACCCCTGGAAGACTCGATTCACTGAGAACAGTAGTGATTTTTATTCAGATTAATTTTTTTCATTAATGACAATTTAACTCAAATATATGAATTAACACTTGAGCGAAAAGCTGTCTTTGTAAAAGATAAAGAGCTGAGCTTTCTAACATAGTATCCAGTAAACCTCAGGAACATCAAACTTAGCAATTAGATTCTTAATTTAAAAAAAAACAAACTTCTCTTTTGTGGGGTTGGGGTGTGGGAAGAAAGGTGTTTTTTGTTTTTGTTTGTTTGTTTTTTTGGTATACATCATAAATAAGAAAAACAAGGGAGACTTTATACTTTTTTCCATTGCCGGTCACCCATAACGTGTACTATTTTGATGCAGTATTTCTATTAAATGAGAGAGTTCTGTGAATGGGAAGTATATTCTTTGCTCATTTTGGCCTATCGTTTTTACAGGGCATCGCTCAGATTAGCCTGGCTGATCATGAGAGTTCCACTGAGATGCAGCTTCACTGGTATCCTGTCCAGATATTCACTGGTTCAGACCCACAAAGGGTGAAGGAGAAAAACCAGTGTGAAGAAAGCACTCCACAGAGTTCTGGAAATACAGCTACAGTGAAATCGGTATGGCCAGTGAAATCGGTATTAACTTAAAGTGGAGCCTCATCCTCTACAAGTTTGTTTGTTTGTTCCTGTGTGGAATTTGTATACTATCTGCACACACAGGTGAAATTTTAACTTTGTTTTTGTTGGAGGGGTTACCATCAAAAGAAAAAAATGAATGTTTCTTCTGTTATAATACAATGCTCATCATATGTGCACGAATAATCAAAGCAGAAGAAATGTGTGTCTTGAAAAGAGGTCTTATTCCCCCCCCCCCCCGCTTAATTGTTCAACTAATCTGCAGCATTTAGGCTGCAGAAAATGGGTGGTCATACAAAGTTTCAGAACCACTGAATTTTAGTAGAAAATATAGCTTTCTAATATGGGAGAGTGCTTTGTGTTCTGTTAATTGCAGTATTTGATGATGATTTAAAAAACAGTATTTTGAAAGTATTTTATAAAATAGAAGTATCAAACTTACGTTTTCATTGTAGGGAACACTGCATTGTAATTGGTTAATTCCTTTCTCTGTGAAGGACAACTAATATTGGGCTGTATTTTGTTCCAATTGTATACACTGATACTCCTCAAGAATCTGAAAATATCTTACATTTTGCAGTATCTTTAAAAGAAATCACAAATCTTATCCAGTTTTCCACACTTTGCTAGAATAAAGGCTGAGATCCTGCAAGCACTTATGCTAGTGCTCAACCCTAATCCTATTATTGCTATTTAAAATAAATGTAAAACATTCACCCTTTCCCAATGAAAGGCTGCCACCTCTCTGGAGCGTTCCAGTGACTGAACAGCATTTTTGTTTTGGTCACCTGGTGAGTATAAAGTCATGATTCAGGACACATTTCTTTTATTCTGAATACTCCATAAAAGCTAAGTCCTGGTTTAAGCTGTTTCATTTGAAACCCGTTTTCTCTTTCAGGATGCAGTGACAGCCCTATTAGCTAGGACCACAGCTCAGCTGGAAGCAGTGGAGAGAGAGCTGGCAGAAGAGAGAGTGAAACTGGAGTACACAGAGGAGGAAATCCTAGAGATTGAAAGAAAGGAAGATCAGGCAGAAGCTGTATCAGAGAGGTAAAAATATTAGATTAAACCCTGATCAAAAAGAATTTGTAAGATCTTGGCTGAAGTTTACACTGTGGTTCTGTCCTCAAATATGACTGTAAAAACAACAGATCTTACTCTGAATTCTGCTCCCTGCCTGTATTCAGTGTATCAGATCATTATAGCCTATCATCAGTGCAAGTAGAAGGGAACCCAACTTACCTCTCAGATCCCAGGTTGAGTTTGCAGGGATGGCAGCTAGGAAGGGGGTAGAAAATGACTGTTACAAACTGAGTACCTTTTACATGGAGATATTGTGAAACAGAAAGCAGGGAACCCTGTAGTGCCATTGTTACAGTCACTTTCTAGAATATAATTTGCACTTTAATTAAAATTCTGTTGTATTCATGAAGGAAAGTTGAAATAAAACTGCATGTTGCAGAGGAAACAAAATTGAAATGTAGATAGTTCATGTGTTGACCTTGCAAACACCTATACATGTGTGTTCAGGATTGGGCCATACACATTTATACGTTTAAATTGTTTATGTATGACCTTGTACAAAAATTAGAAATGAATTGTTTATCCTATAAAAGGATGCATTTTCTGGTGGAAGGGAGAGGGAGGGATTGATTTTGTTATACATTAACAATACCACAGTCTTCTATTTTCCTAACTACTCTCACTTACAATAAGAGCAAAAAGATCCAGTTTGGACACTAGAGACAATACAGTGCTATCAACTGGACAGGGTGGGAAATGTGCAAAAATTAAGGACATTCACAACACTGATTCCACGGAACATTTTAATGAATTTTATAAAACCCCATAACTATCTTGTAAAATGCAGCATGGCTGGATTACAATTCTCAGCAGAGAGTCATCATGCTTTTGAGAGTTTTCTTATTATGATGATTCCTTTTTGAAGTACTCAACTGATCCTGAATTTATTCATATGTAAGGTAACATTTCGGAAGTGCCTGAGTGACTTGAGGGCTTAAGTTCTTACTGAAGATATGTTGTCCACATGGATTCCACTGTTGACACGCTTATACCCCGTGTACATGAGATTGGATTCTTTTTGCCAGCAGTGTCCAAACAGGCTGTATCAACCCTAGATGTCCTCACACCCTCCATCTGAGGATATAAAGGGCAGAGTGGGCCCAACTATCCCTTAGTTCTTTCTTATCACCTGTGGCAGTGAGATGGAACCCCTTTTCTCTGCACACTGAGCTAGTGTTACTTATCTTAGTTAATTGCCTGTTGGCAATATATATACTATTAAAAGTTAATGACTTCTTAGATAAGATTCACATATGCTAGAAAACTTCAGTTAGGCTAGCGATATGTAATAGAAATGTGGCAGAAGCGAAATCTCTAGGATTCAAGACCTATCCCTTGTACAATATTTTGATGTCTATTGACACGGGCACTCCCAGTGTCTACTGTGCAGAGGAGAGGGACACATCCAGTGGCAATGTTCCATTTGTCAGTCTTTCTCCAAGTGCACTCCTCAAGAGATCAATGTGAGCCTCTTCAGACACTGAGTGGAAGACTACTGTAAGGCCTCAGCCATCCGGTCAGTCTCTCTCTGTTAGTGCCTGGAGAGCCAAGATTCCACCCTGAGCTCTCAGGCCAGATCTTCTCAGAGTTTTCATGAGTCTATCGCTATCTTGGCATCCTCTGACAGGCAGAAAGGAGCACCGCCCACCTGTTCCTATCAATCCTATCCTGTACCACCTATCAATTAAAAATGCCTTTTTAATAGCCTTTATCTCAGCTCAAAGGGTAAGGTGGACTCAGGCCCTCATGTTCTCCTTGTACAGTGTGTTTCATAAGGACAGGGTCACTGCCAGGCCTCATTCCAAGTTACTGCCCAAAGTTGTCTCCGTGTTTCATATAAACCAATCCATTCACCTCCCATTTTCCCCCCCAAGTCTCACTTAGCCCCGGAGGAAGCCAGCCTTTACATACTAGATGTAGTAAGAGCACTGTCTCTTTATATTGACAGGACAAAATCATTCAGGAACATACTTAGACTATTTGTCATCTTTGCAAGTAGAGCTAAAGGATATCCTATATCCTTACAGAGGTCATCTAAGTGGATCTCCAACTGTATAAGGACATGCTAGGAGTTAGCTGGGTTGGATCCACCTGATCATATTAGAGTTTATTCCACTAGTGCTCAGGCACGTTCTGCTGCCTGTTTGAACAATGTCCCTGTACATGAAATTTGTAGAGCACTATATGGAGCTTGGTCCATGCCTCTACAAGACACTATTCTTTGGTAGAAGCCTCCAAATCAGATGCATGTTTTTTGGAAGGGCTGTCTCACAGTCACTGTTAAGTAGGTCTCCAAACGAACAGATAATGACTTGTTAATCACCAAGAATAGAATCTATATGGACAATCACGCAAAGAACAAATAACGGTTACTTACCCTACGATAATTGTGGTTCTTTGAGATTCATTGTCCACATGCATTCCATGACCCACCCTCTCTTGAAAGAATAGTAAGTATGGCAGGCGACCAGCTTGGCTTAACGGTGAAATCCTAGCGGATCTTAAGCATAAAAAAGAAGCTTACAAGAAGTGGAAGGTTGGACATATGACCAGGGAAGAGTATAAAAATATTGCTCGGGCATGTAGGAATGAAATTAGGAGGGCCAAATCGCAACTGGAGCTGCAGCTAGCGAGAGATGTTAAGAGTAACAAGAAGGGTTTCTTCAGGTATGTTGGCAACAAGAAGAAAGCCAAGGAAAGTGTGGGCCCCTTAATGAATGAGGGAGGCAGCCTAGTGACAGAGGATGTGGAAAAAGCTAATGTACTCAATGCTTTTTTTGCCTCTGTCTTCACGAACAAGGTCAGCTCCCAGACTGCTGCGCTGGGCATCACAACATGGGGAATAGATGGCCAGCCCTCTGTGGAGAAAGAGGTGGTTAGGGACTATTTAGAAAAGCTGGACATGCACAAGTCCATGGGGCCGGACGAGTTGCATCCGAGAGTGCTAAAGGAACTGGCGGCTGTGATTGCAGAGCCATTGGCCATTATCTTTGAAAGCTCGTGGCGAACGGGGGAAGTCCCGGATGACTGGAAAAAGGCTGATATAGTGCCAATCTTTAAAAAAGGGAAGAAGGAGGATCCTGGGAACTACAGGCCAGTGAGCCTCACTTCAGTCCCCGGAAAAATCATGGAGCAGGTCCTCAAAGAATCAATCCTGAAGCACTTACATGAGAGGAAAGTGATCAGGAACAGTCAGCATGGATTCACCAAGGGAAGGTCATGCCTGACTAATCTAATCGCCTTCTATGATGAGATTACTGGTTCTGTGGATGAAGGGAAAGCAGTGGATGTATTGTATCTTGACTTTAACAAAGCTTTTGGCATGGTCTTCCACAGTATTCTTGCCAGCAAGTTAAAGAAGTATGGGCTGGATGAATGCACTATAAGGTGGATAGAAAGCTGGCTAGATTGTCGGGCTCAACGGGTAGTGATCAATGGCTCCATGTCTAGTTGGCAGCCGGTGTCAAGTGGAGTGCCCCAGGGGTCGGTCCTGGGGCCAGTTTTGTTCAATATCTTCATAAATGATCTGGAGGATGGTGTGGATTGCACTCTCAGCAAATTTGCGGATGATACTAAACTGGGAGGAGTGGTAGATACGCTGGAGGGCAGGGATAGGATACAGAGGGACCTAGACAAATTGGAGGATTGGCCCAAAAGAAATCTGATGAGGTTCAATAAGGATAAGTGCAGGGTCCTGCACTTAGGACGGAAGAACCCAATGCACAGCTACAGACTAGGGACCGAATGGCTAGGCAGCAGTTCTGCAGAAAAGGACCTAGGGGTGACAGTGGACGAGAAGCTGGATATGAGTCAGCAGTGTGCCCTTGTTGCCAAGAAGGCCAATGGCATTTTGGGATGTATAAGTAGGGGCATAGCGAGCACATCGAGGGACGTGATCGTCCCCCTCTATTCGACATTGGTGAGGCCTCATCTGGAGTACTGTGTCCAGTTTTGGGCCCCACACTACAAGAAGGATGTGGATAAATTGGAAAGAGTCCAGCGAAGGGCAACAAAAATTATTAGGGGTCTGGAACACATGACATATGAGGAGAGGCTGAGGGAACTGGGATTGTTTAGTCTGCAGAAGAGAAGAATGAGGGGGGATTTGATAGCTGCTTTCAACTACCTGAGAGGTGGTTCCAGAGAGGATGGTTCTAGACTATTCTCAGTGGTGGAAGAGGACAGGACAAGGAGTAATAGTCTCAAGTTGCAGTGGGGGAGGTTTAGGTTGGATATTAGGAAAAGCTTTTTCACTAGGAGGGTGGTGAAACACTGGAATGCGTTGCCTAGGGAGGTGGTGGAGTCTCCTTCCTTAGAAGTTTTTAAGGTCAGGCTTGACAAAGCCCTGGCTGGGATGATTTAATTAGGGATTGGTCCTGCTTTGAGCAGGGGGTTGGACTAGATGACCTCCTGAGGTCCCTTCCAACCCTGATATTCTATGATTCTATGATTCTCCTTGCTACTATGGAGTCCTACTTCTCTGAGATTCTGTATTCTAACAAAAGGAGTACTTTTTTCTTGAATTGTTACCACTTTTCTTGACTGCAGACTTGTTCCAACTTTAATCCTCTGTTTCTTAGACAGCCATTCAGATTTAAGGACCTTCATACCAGAATTGCTACTTCATCTGCTAGTTCTTTTATTTTTCAGCTCCATTCTGCTTTTACATCATTGCAGACTAATCTGTTCAGTTCTTTTGTGGTCCTGATGAGATACCAGCTGCTAGAAAGTGCTAAATCATGACTCTTTTTCCAGGCATATATTACTATAGCAGGATCCTTTCACTCTCTGCCACCCACAACTTTGCTAAATCAGTACACCCTGGAGGTGGAGCCTAGAAATTCCCAGAGAACTCATTTTAGAAATAGATAATCCATCCAGATCTGGTTCTGAGGACTTCTCACATCTCAAAAATTGTGGTAAGATTTTGTTTGCAGTAGAGGGCAAAATTTACTATGCTTTTTGGGGAACAGGGGAATACCAAGAAGATTGTTATGGAGTAAAGTTAAACTGCATTTAATTGTCCTCAAAATAGAGAGCTAGCTTTTGGATAACCCAAATCATTGCTAAATGAAGGTAAGCAATTTAATAGAATTAAAGTGCAACGTGCAGTCTGATATGTTTTGAGTGACTCATCTGGTCATGCACTTCAAATGGCAAACTCATGAGATCATGCTTCTGTTTCACAAGCTCACACAGCTTTTTCTGTTGTTAGTACTTGGTACAGTATTTGCTTCTCATTCAGATTTATGGGTATCAACATTCTGCATCAGGTGTGCAGAATGGGGCATCATATCCATGGGCAAAGATTTTTGCTATTTTTATTGCTATTATATTATATGAAGATTTTTGCTATTTTTCCATGGCTTTTGAAAGAAGGGCATTTCAGAAGTTAGCACCTTAAATATGTTGACATGCTTTGACATTTGTCTTTTATATATGAGTGTAGAACATAGCTGATAGGTGGTATGAGTTCCAGGGTTGTCAATTTTTGAAACACATTGTGACAACGTTGAAATTCCTCTTGGGAGCAGGAGATATGTGAGTGGTCTGTAAGACCTCTGCCCTTTTAGTTGCTTTAGGGACATATGGGCTGAGAATCCCAGTTAGATCAGCGCAGCTACTTTAAAGCTGAATCTTACTTCTCAAGAGTCAGTAAGTGAACAACTTATTTTAGTATTACTGTTTTCCCATCAAAAAGTTGTGCAGGTTACTAGCTTCGTCTTATAGAAACCTTATATTTTTTTCACCTTTCCTACCAACAAATTAACCATAAAGGTTAGTCTTTAACATTATTTTCAAAACTAGGACCTCCTTTCATATAGCAAGTACTTTTTCAGTCTCACCTCCTGGAATGACCCACTTTTAAGAAAAGAAAGCTTTTGCCAATGCCAAGGATAGTAGAGGCCCTTAAATATTGCTTATCCATTTTTATTTTTGCTTTGGCTTGTATTAAAAAGATATTTTTAGGTTAGGGTTGTATTGTCTTAGATAAAAGTTGCACGAGGGAGGCTGTTTCATTACACAGTGCATGATCAACCTGTATTTATTGATGCAGAAATTCTCAGCAAAAAACATTGTGGCTGGACTTTAAAAAGTGACTGCATAGTTGTAGATCTAGTAACAATACTTGGAGTTATTCAAGGTAAGATAATGACACGTGCAACCAAATCTCATACTATCGGGTGTACATTGCAAGCGTCAAGAATTGTCCAACTTCCAACTGGCTAAGGATCTGCTGCTGGAGGCATTATACCAGATTAACTGTACCAGCAGCCTGATCTGGTACAGCTATATCTATTTAAGAAAAGGGGTAGGTCCCGGAAAGATGGACCTGAACCATTTAAAAAAAAAGAAGTTTGTTCCCCCAAAGCTAGCCACATGGTGTGATGAATCCCTCAGAAAACAAACAGCGAGATTTGATACCACCCTCCCACTGCCCACTTTATACAGAGTCTTGATATTGAATATCACATCACAAAATGCCCTCATAAACTGCATAACTAAGGAGTTCTGTATTCTTCTTCCTTTTAATTACACAATGTTCCTTTCTTTTCATGTTATAAGAGAGATTTTAAAAAGAGGAACTGGCCGCTTTCTTTATGGTGTTCATAATTTTGAATACCTTCACTTAGTGCTCCTCTTGCTCTTCTGTTTTACAAGCTAAATAATCCAACCTTTGCAGTCTTTTATTTTATACGTCACTGTTTTTCATGTTGTTAGTTTGTTGTTTGAGAGGCATTTTGTCCTTTTATTTATTTTAATGTTCTTTTCAAGGCTGGGAAGTGACTGGCTGGGAGGACTAGAAAAGCTGGTTCTTACATGAAAGATCTGAAATTAATAGTTTGTCTGTGTACCTTAGAGGTCCAAATAGGATAATCACCTCATTCAAGTGGAATGAATCAGAACGGCAGGAACAAAATTTTTTAAAAGGCAACTTATCCTTGAAGATTTGGATGTTGAAATTCATTAACACAGCATATATTTTTACACAGTTCCATCACATTTCTTAAAAGTTCCTTGAAACGTTCTGTCCTTAGGAGTTGGCAAGCAGAATCTGTTGACAGTGGATGTAATTGCACTCAGACCAGCCCACCTTATCCAGAGGCATGTTGTGGCGATTCGTTACGTGGACATATGTTTGCAGTTCAGGCAGGTCAATACAGTTCTGGTAAAGTGCAGCCTCCACCCCTAAAGGTAAGAAGAGAAAACACTATACTCTTGAAGACTGGCAAATGCCTAGCGCACTGTGCATTACTGGCACTAGCTGAACTTGTGTCATTTGGTCAGAAAATAAAATCAGAGCTGCATCAAGAACCCTGACCTATTGTTGTGTGCAATGCTGAAAATCATAATCTATATTGAGTTGTTAAACTTACTCTTTTTAGTTACTTTTGGGGGAAAACTGCGTGTTGTCTCTTAATTTTACTTCCTATAATGGGATGCTTGTCCAGTTTCTTGTTGAACAGAATCACTTTGTCAGCTCGTAAGGTAAAATATTTTTGCTCCTGCATAATGAGTGAGTATAGACTTACACTCAGTAACTGTGTTTCCTAGAAGTGTTTTGGAGAAGGCCATTCCCAAATGCAAATACTCATACCAATGTCGCATTCGTGGAAGATTTTTAAAATGTAAAAACTGAAAGGTTAAGTTTGTTACCTTGCTTTCACTGTGTTAAAATAAACGTAGCTGGTTTTCAGACCAAATTTGGTGTGTTGAAGGCTGTACGTCATTTAAATCAGCTTCTGGAAACTCACAGAAAGTCAGTGGAACTACATCTATTTACACGTACTGAGAAACTTGTCCTGTCAGAGTGTGGTGCACCATTCAGTGTCACATTGTGGTTGGGTAATACAGAACAGTTAAGTGAGCCATCTAAAAGTTTGGAGGCTTGGTTCAAAACTTACATGTTCAGAATCTCCAAATGCTTTGATTTTTTCTGTGATATCCTCAAAGTCTCCGGGTTCCTCGTGATTGACTCCTCTCCCTACCTTTGTACTGACTTAGTGGCGGGGCTGCTCCCTTCCCGAGAATCAGCACAGTTTTCTGAAAAGTGATTTAGTTCTCTCCGTCCATTGAGGTAAGAGCTTAGGCAGCTGTCCAGTCCAGCAGATTTGGTGATGTGGCTACAGAATGCTACATGTTAATCTCTTGATGGTTTAAGGCCCAGCAGAAAGGCTGTTAGCACTTGCAAACCAGTCCCACTATTTTGAATTGTGTGGTTTTAGAATTATGGTTTCTTAAATGAGAGATGATTCATGCACTGGACATATTAATTACAACTAGATCATAACTAACAAGTTTTTCTGCTTTTGTTGTAGAAGAGGTCAGTGGAGTAAAAGTACTGTTTTTGGCTGTGATTCTAGGTGGATAAAGAAACTAACACAGAAGATCTCTTCCCAGAAGAAGTCGCTATTCTTCCAAAAGAGAGAACCTGCCGAAGGCCCCGTGGTTCTGCTTTTGTTCGTAGTAGCACTATTGTTCGATCACAGACCTTCTCACCTGGAGCACGAAGTCAGTATGTTTGCAGAGTGAGTAGAAATTTTTTGTGGTTTTACGTTCAGAAGCAGAAAGTGTATTAAAGTGTGCTTTTTCAATACTTACATAATATTTACACGAATTAGGATTTATATTTTTTTTAATGTTCAGCCAAAAATTCTACACTGCATTAAATTATCATCACTGGAAAGAGTTCACTGATAGGAACCTATTTCTCTATAAAATACTAAGAATTAAATGATAGAATAGTCTTTTGGGGTCTTATGCTAGATACTGCTGACTTCCATAACATAACTCTTCTTTGTTTTTTGTCTATTTGGTGTCTAACATCGTGGAGTTCTGATCCTTGTTCAGAATTCCTTCTTGCTACCATAATACAAATAATAACTCACATAGCAGCCACTTGACACGCCTTGAAAATGCATTGTTATCGCATTCTGCAAGAGGCTCAGATAAAATTGCTGCACATTTCTATCCAAAGTGAAGCACTATGTAATGCTAGATACTATTTTAATATATACTGTTTAAAGCAGGCACCTCACTGAATCTGAAAAGCTAGTAATTTAGTGACATTGGTGTAAGTGGGGGAATAGTCCCACTATTGTGAGGAACTTTCCTGGCTCATACACCACCCTGATGGAATTGGTGAGCAAAAGGTCTGAGTCCTCGCTCCCACTCCCTTTATACAGAGGCCTGCCTTATCTCCGCTTCCACTCTCCTGTGCGGCAGAATCCCATAACCCCAACAAGGCCGGGGCAAGGTTTCCTGGGGGGCTCAACCCCCCCCCCCACCTTGTTGTGCTCACTTAGGACCGGGGATAGAGTGCCCCACACCGGGGTGCTCTCTCTGCACTGGGTGCTTCCCTGACCCACTGGTCATTGCATATAGTTCAAAGCAAATACAATTTATTAAATAGCAACTAATTAAAAAAAATTAGGAAAAATATGGGAAAGGTTAAAGGAAAACTTATAACCCTACCCTGTGAGTATGGGGGAACCACAAATAGCTATCCCTGGAATGTCCGGGAAGTTCACAGTCTGTTCCTCACATGTCCAAGGCCGCCTTCCCAGGCCGTGGCTGTGCTGTGGTGATACACTTGCTCTGGAGCGGCCACACGCCCTCAGGCTCTAGGTGGCAGGACCCTTCTTCCCAGCGTTGCCCCCGTCGGGGTTACAATCCCCTCCCAAGTCCAGCCTGCAAGGCCTCTTGGCCACGGGTGTCTCCCTGCGCTGGGCCCCCTGCCCAGGGTCCCCCCTCACTCTCCCCAGCTGCTCACTGCACCCGGCTCCGGACTGCTCCACTTGCAGCTCCACTCTGCCTCAGCACAGCTGCTGTTCTGCCTCCAGCTCTGCTCTCTGGGCTGCTTCTCTGGATCTCTCTGGCTCTGGCTGCTGCTCTTTCCTTACCTCCAACCCACTCTGCTCCTGGAAGCTCACACCGAGGGACGGGACTCTGGACTCCCAACTCCCTCATTGGCTGGCCTGCCCTGTCAATCAGACTGACCTGGAGCATTGGCCCTGGGGATTGTCTGTCTCAGGGTCTTGATTTCTCATTGGCCCTTTCTTTTGATACTGGGAGAGGGCCAAAAAAACCCACTTTCAGTAAGGGGCCAACAGTCCCCTTACATTGGCATGGATCACTGTTCATGTCGCGCTCGCTGTCAGTACCCAGCTTTGGCTGGGAAAGCTAATGATCTAACCAGCTCTCAAGGTTCCTTCCCCACCCTGAACTCTAGGGTACAGATGTGGGGACCTGCATGAAAACCTCCTAAGCTTACTTTTACCAACTTAAGTTAAAACTTCCCCAAGGTACAAACTATTTTACCCTTTGCCCTTGGACTTCCACTGCCACAACCAAACTTTATCTGGGTTCCTGAGAAAACGTAGTTTGGAAACGTCTTTCCCCCCCAAAATCCTCCCAACCTTGCACCCCACTTCCTGGGGAAGGTTTGGTAAAAATCCTCACCAATTTGCATAGGTGACCACAGATCCAAACCCTTGGATCTTAGAACAATGAAAAAGTATTCAGTTTTCTTACAAGAAGACTTTTAATAGAAGTAAAAAGATCATCTCTGTAAAATCAGGATGGTAAATACCTTATAGGATAATTAGATTCAAAACATAGAGAATCCCTCTAGGCAAAACCTTAAGTTACAAAAAAAACACACAGAGAGGAATATTCATTCTATTCAGCACAGCTATTTTCTTAGCCATTTAAAGAAATCATAATCTAACACATACCTAGCTAGATTACTTACTAAGTTCTAAGACTCCATTCCTGTTCTGTCCCCGGCAAAAGCATCACACAGACAGACACAGACCCTTTGTTTTTCTCCCTCCTCCCAGCTTTTGAAAGTATCTTGTCTCCTCATTGGTCATTTTGGTCAGGTGCCAGCGAGGTTACCTTTAGCTTCTTAACCCTTTACAGGTGAGAGGATTTTTCCTCTGGCCAGGAGGGATTTCAAAGGGGTTTACCCTTCCCTTTATATTTATGACACCAGCGGACCAAATTCAGTGATGAATCCTGGTCACATGCCACCTTCTTGCAAATACACTAAGGAGATTGGCTTGTTATACACAACAATAAACACTTTTGATGGTAGATCACTGTTGCCAACCACAACAAACTGTTGGCAATTTAAAAAGAATCATAGTGAAGCACGTGCACCGTCTTTTAACAAATAAACATTGTTCAGAAACTGCACAACAGAATTTTTTTAAAGTGAAGGCAAGTATGAATTTATGATGCAGTCTGAGAACTTTTGTCCATTAATGTAAGTAAATCCCAAGTGTCCTAGAAAAGTATTCTGTTGTCTAGCATTGTTTCCAATTAAAAGCTTGTAACATTTGTGATTCCAAAGCAACCATGAATAAATGTCCATTTATGTTTAATATCTTTTTTAATCAGCTGTATCGTAGTGACAGTGACAGTTCAACCCTGCCAAGGAAATCACCCTTCATCCGCAATACATTGGAAAGGCGTACTTTGCGCTATAAGCAGGTATACTACAGTATATGAGCATGTGGATTTTTCTCTGCTGAGACCTTTTTTACAAAGTGAAGCAGCAGTACTTTGACCTGGATTTCAAAGGTGTATTTAAGACAATTTTTATGAAGCATCTGATACTGTAATGTAATAAATTAATTGGGTTTTTTTTAGGAGAAGAGACAGATATTTGAGATACAGTCATAAACAACTGCAAAAACTTGCTTGTCACCTAATGACCAATTTAAATCAATTCTGATTATGGATTGGTTTAATTATACAGTGTGTTAAAATGCTATCGGTAAGACTGTGCTTGGCTGCATACCCACAAAGTGCGGTGAGACCAATTAGAAATCCCGGTCACAACCCTATGTGGTCCACCTAGACCTTGGTCCTAGGTGTTCAGAAGTAAGCAAGGTTAAGTGCCCCTTTAGTCTCTTACCAGAGTAGGGGGGCAGGGAGTGTGTGGAGCCTTGTTTTCATCCCTCATACTTTCTGGCCAGTGCAGGTGTCGTAACTTATTGCTGGAAGAGATGAGTAGCAAATTGCTACCACCTTCAGAGCAAGGAGGAAGCTTGGAAGGAATTTTTACTCAGGATTTGTCTCCTGAGTCACAATGCATTTTGAGTTTACTCCTGAGTGGTGTAGTTTGTACATCACCCTTTGCTGAAAGCTATTCCTGAAGTCATCATTTAACAGTAAGAATTTCATGATGGCAGCAGAAGGTATGTAAATAAGAACACTTGGTTCACAACCCTATGCATATTTATGGACTAAGACATCTTACTTGGAAAAGGTGGTTAGTTTTTTGAGACCAAAATTTGGATCTACCATCAAACACGAATTGAAATAGTATACCTGAAATACAAAATATGTTTAGTCTTGTCACAGTGAGATTGGTACGTTATTTCCAAAACTTCCATGCCCATGCCAGAAGAGTTAAAGACATGCATGAAATGTCTGCCTGAATCAGCTAAGAATATATCAATATAACATGTTCTGAATAACATCTCTGTTGTGTGTTTTATTTGAATTATAATAATCCAGCAGTCCTGTAGATCTTCTTTGGCTGAGCTTATGGCAAGGACATCCCTAGACCTGGAGCTGGATCTCCAGGCATCCAGAACTAGACAGAGACAACTGAATGAGGAGATATGTGTTTTGAGAGAGTTGAAGCAACGTCTGGAAGATGCCCAACTCAGAGGGCAAACTGATCTTCCCCACTGGGTCCTTCGGGACGAACGATTCCGAAATTTGTTGAAGGAAGCAGAGAGACAGGTATGGTTTCTTGGGCTCTATGTTGGGCATACTCAGAACCCTTGATTAAAGCCTGCCTGATGGTAAGTATACCTTGGAAGTGCTGAAGTTGAATGAATGGACCTCTATAATGTTACATGATTTCAAATAAACAATTTCACCCCAGATGCCCTTGTTGTTACCCTCATGAAAACATCAGTTCATTGATTATTATTGAATACCACATTGGTGACAATTACTGGAGGATGGAACTGTTTAATGTGTCTGAGACATTAAAACTCTCCATCAAAAGTTTGATTTTTCTGGTATTTTTAAAAGCATTTTCTGATATTTCTGTAAGTTATAGATATTTAGTAGGGGAATCGCAATGCATTTTTCCCCACGTGGCCTCTGGATGAATATCCACTGATTTGATATTTTATCATAAATGAGTGTTCTGCATAATTTCCTCTTACTGTGTATGCATACTGTAATTGCCATTGATGGGAAAGGGAAGTGTACCAAAGCATGCTGGGGCAAACTACAAAAAATTGCCATTGGATTTTCAGTGCCCACATAGAGCACACATAATGTCTAGTTTATGGTCTCATTTGAAAGATCGATATACAGTAAACTACGTGGAATTTAACACATCTTTCTCAGGAGCATTAGGGACTAAAACAGTCCTGTGGCTCTGGGGAGTCTAGCTATTTCAGACCTTGTGTTTGGCTGGTTTCACTGAGATGAAGTGGGAAAGCATATTATTTAAACAGATGTCTTCATTTCCATATGTTTCCAGCTATTCGTTTTTAGTTTGGTTTTAATACTTTTCAGACAAGACAGACCAAATTTGAACATCACCAAGAACAAGTAGCTGAAAAAATGCTAAAGAAAGCATCCAAAGAAGTATACCTACTGCGTGGACAAAACCAGAAAGAGCCTATTCAGGTGCAGACTTTTAGGTAAGCAATAACATCTGTATTGAAAATAGCACATGTTTAATCTTTACCGGTCTCTGTTGGTTGTAATGTACTAATGTATTACTATAGTAGCTCCAAACCACCTAGCTTCACTGTGCAGTGTCCTATGTATCTATAACCTTTACTTATATATTGATGTGGGCCTGTCTTCATTAGAGTGCTTTTCTTTTGAACAATTCATGGTACAAAGACTAAAAACCGAAGTGAAGAAGCGCTGTCACCCAACGTGCAAATAAAAAAATGCTGTAGTACAAAAAGAGAATGTCCAAATTTATGTACACACATTTTTAGGCTATAATTCTAATTCGGGCAGCTACTAACACCACCATATTCTTTGGGCTCCAAGCTAACATGGTTTAAGTTCTCCAAGGAACCAGTTGCATCCCTATATGCACAGTCAATTAGTTAATGTTCTATATGTACTCTAGTAAACAGCATTGTCCCCATAACTGTTTGTTCTTACTATTCAAACCAAAGTCCTGTTTCCCAACTGCTCTTTCCAGAAATCTCTGTGCTTTGTATCCTTCTTCATCCCTTCCTCCTCTGCTTACAGTTCTTATGTCAAATATACAGTTTTAAACTTTGCTTACCAGTGACTTTGGTAAATATTAACATGCATTTCAGATGATGATTTTTCTGACTGTTAGTATTAAAATAGCAGTTTGTTTTGTATATTCATATGTGTACTCCATGTCATGAAGTGTTTAAGAGTAAATGCTTGCAATGCAATGACTGTGTAGGAAAACACAGCTAGTGTTTCATATTAGGCAGATGCTCACAGAACACTTTGGTTGTTAGAATCTCTTTTTATTGATTGTAATTATTGAAAAATTGTGCTATAATGGTAACAGGAAGGCTTAAATGAAAATTAAATGAATCAGGTCTTTAATTTCATTTTTCATTTGGGAGATGCTGTCAAAAATCCCTTTCTCCTAGGCTGACAGGCAGGACCTCAGGAGAGCAGAAATTGCAGGGTTGGTTTTTGATAGCTCTCTAATTCCCGCAATAATGAAGCCAACTTAAATCCTGCATATTGGGGAACACAAGGCAGGGAGGAAATAAATCAAATATACGGGCTGGTATGCAGAGATGAAACCATGGATAGTTTCTAATCGCATTTAATCTGCTGTCTGTGGTGTTTGCTCAATAAAAAAGTGAAAAGAATAAGAATTTCCTTATTTTAGATATGAATGCATCCAGAAATAGTCTGTTACTTTCTGTATGAGTTGTCAGTAAAAACTGAAACAGTGCAGTTTTGTCCAGTGAAGAGGAACTATGCAAGGCTTAGCTGATGTGTAGAGCCTTGTGTGGTTCTGTGTACTCTGGGGCAGCTTTCATCCAAAAAGTAATAGTGTCTGTGGTTTATATTGTCGAGGAATTTGTCTGTATTCCCCATTTAGTTCAATCGTGTATAGCTAGTAGTGGATACTAGTTCTTTTTTTTTCTTCCAAAAGACTGATTCTATGATGCTGACCTCCTTTGCAAAGCACTGAGAGCTACTGATGAAAAGTGCTATATAAAGGGCTAGGTGGTATTTATTATTATTTATTTATTATAGCTATACAATATGAGCCTGGTTTACTATGTTTATAAACACCTCAATAAATATTTGATCTGAAGAATTTAATGAGCTAAATAAAGATTGAAACAATTTCAGTTTCTTGAAGTCTGTATATAAGCATTTGTTTGACTACTTTTTATCTCTATTTTTTCAATGACAGAGAGAAGATAGCATTTTTTACAAGACCAAGGATTAACATACCTCCTCTGCCAGCTGATGATGTGTAACAGGTTGCATTGTAAACATGAAGTATTTATCTGTCTGTTTTATTTTAATGAAATTATTAGACTAGCTAAATTTCTTTTAAAAAGTTTGTGCAAAATACTATTAATATACACCTTTTGTAAAAAATAAAAACGTAAAAAAAGTAAAAGTAAAAAAATATATAAATATATATATATATATACACACACACACACACACACACACACACACACACACACACACATATATATATTTTATAATAGTGACTGCAACAAGGCTTGGTTTTTCCTTGTTGTGAAATTGACATCTCTGAAGACAACTTATTTTATAAAAGATCAGCTATCCTGTTAAGAGTGTGTACAGTTTTTATGCTGTTTTATTTGATTTAAAGGCTGGAAGACAGAAACAAAGTGAGTTCAGGCAAATTCACTGTATTGTAATTTATTTATAGCACATTTTTCCTTGAAGGAAAATACCTACTTTAAGATGTATTTTAAGACTGAAATTTTGTTCTTCAGTATTCGTCATACAGTAGAATGGAACCATTGAGCTGGTTTTGTTTCTGATACCTGAAATGAAAATACTATGTTCTAAATTTGTCACTTTTATCAGCTTTACTATCTGTATCCTATCATGTAAATTGTATTCTTTAGCACTGTCTGTGTTATAGCAAAATATTATCACCTGCAATGTTTTTAATACTGATTAAAAATGCCATTCAACATTGCAGAACTCATTTGCATGTTCTTACTGTGCACTAACAGATTGTTCTCATTTCAGTTGTGTTTAATGTATCTTTATATTTTTAATTAGATTCTCAATTTAAACGGGGGAAAGGAAAAGGGTGGCAGGTCTTTGTTTTGCTATGATTTAATAAAGATGGAAATGGGGGGGGACGGGACTTCCCATATTAATAAAACCAGTAAAAGAATATAGCATCCGAGTAGTTTTAAAGATTGTGGCCCCATTCAGGAAGTACTTAAGTCCTATATTCTGGAAAGCATCCCTATTCAGAAGCGGGGTTAAACACATGCATAGCTTTTTAAGCAGGTGCTTTGAGTTAGGCACATGTGTAAGTTTTTGCTTTCCTGATGCTTTTCAGAAACAGGGCTTATAACTCTGGAAGAAATAGCTCACTTGGTTGGCAGCTGGGCCAACTACAACTTGGCCAGGAATGATTTTATTTGTTACCATTTGCTTTAACATAGGACTGTCACCCTAAATTCCCGACAATGCCAGTTTTGTGTCCTTGCATCTTGCAAGTATGTAAAAATGCTTCTTACTGAGCTACTATAGGCAGTTTCTAATATTTTCTAATGTACATTACCTAAGGAGAAGGGCACCCCACACAAGACTTATTTAACCTAATGTTGGAACATCCAGTGTGAAAATCAAGGTCTCTCTCGGTTCAAGGGACATCGTCAGGACAGATTTGGCCCCAAATTTAGGTTTTGTAAAAAGCTAACAAAATTGCAAAATCTCTGACCAGTAGCTTGTTTTCATTTATTTTTAGAAACAAGTAAACATTCCCTGCGGTGTTAGGACTCATGTACTGTAGCATTATGTAAGAGTATGAGAACGTAAAAGTTAAACTGACTGGGTCTATTTTCATTGTCCAAGCTGTGGAAAGTAAGCAGAATATAAATAGCAAAAGTATGTTATATTAAAAACCCAAACAGATTAGTAATTGAACATTATTAGTAACACAGACATTTGTGTTTTTAAATTATATTCCTTTTTACCTGACATAGTGTTTGTAAGCTTCCTATTCATCCAGTTTGGCATGAAAAAAGAATATTTGGCTTTATCATACTAACTGCCTTCAAGCCTCTTTTCTTCACAGTGGTATTGGTAGCTGTAGATAAGGGTCTCAAGCCTGAATAAGAGAGATTCAAAAAATGAACAGAATATAAGCCAACAAAAATAAATACTTACTAAAATAAATAACTAAAAACCAATGTTTTAGTCTGTGTTGGGATGAAAGTCTGAGAACACCAACTCTTTAAGTGCTCATTACCTGAATGTCCCAGTGCGTGAGAGGGAATAGATCTGTCTCCTTTACAGTGATTGCCATTAAAAAGGCAGTATTTACCAACAGGTATGCACTGTGATATCTGAGATGTCACAGACTTGTCCTATACCTAGACTAGGAAATAACAGTGCGGTATCTAATGGCGAATGTTCCTGTTGTTGTTTTTTTTAATGGTATAGTATCACCAGAATGTTTTGAGAGTCCAAGATTGACTGCTGTAACGAGTACTCTTTTGATGTGGTAATCAGTTATAATATTCAGTATTCATCTCTCTTGTTTTTGTCACAGTTTTGTACAATTGTGTCATTTGTATTATTTGGAAAGTATTTCTTTTACAGAATAAAATAATTTACTATAAATACAAATAGAGCTTTGTTATGTCCCACAATATAAGATGTTTTTGAAATAATTACATATAAGTCATTATAATACCTTTACAAAGCAATTTCGTGGGCTGTAGAGCATTATTTAGATGACATCACTATAATAAACTTTCATCTAATAGTTAAACCAATCAGTCCAGAAAGGTTACCCTGAAGGCTTGAAATGGATCCAGAGTGCCATGTATGGGAATAAAGTCCTGAAGCCTTAGCACTAATACCTCCCCTTGAAAACAAGCTCTCATCTGCATCAGAGGGTCACGGTTAAGATCTTTTCTGGGCTTATTTGCTACTTTTGTATTATGATGAGCAATTTCTCTGAAGAGAAAAGGCTGTTCAAAATTTCCTTGCTAAGGTTTAATTTGTGCTCTGCAGACAGCGTCATCATACTACTTACTACTACTTTTACTTCTTTAACAACTTATTGAGCATCATAGTTCCTAGATGGAAATCACTTCAAACAGAAGTAAGATTTACAGGATAAGTTAATTTTTGCGTTCCATTCCTAGCTTGACAGACCTATTACTAAGCCACACTAGGACATTTTCTTTGGAAGAATATGCATTCAATTTGAAAATGAATATACAATACACATGGAAGACAGTGGATCACTATGCTGCAGAAGCGTGGGGACCTGATTGTATCTGTGTAACCATGGGCAGCATAAGCACAGAGGGGATTTATAGCACTGGACGTACGCTGTTCTCAGTTCACTGTTTACAAGGCATTATGGGTATAATAGAGCTAGACTATTTTTAACCTGTCTACTGGAAATAGCCTTTGGAAGTTTTAGCCTTCACTCATTGCTGCCATTAAGATCAACAACAAAGTTAAAGGGGATATGTTGGAACTGCAACATGGTATGAGAACAAAGTTTTATGTATCTCTTTTACTCAAACAGTGGTAAATATATTGCAAGATGATCGTTCAAGGTAAGTGTTAAATAACGATGACAAGGTTCTTCTAAGGCTTAGATGATTATGTATGTTGTTAACTATAGGTCCTGTTGAGGATAATAAAATTCCAAATTTTATCCCAGGGAAGAACACTATGTTCCTTACGAATCCTGTATACTTTTTAAGTGTAGAGGAGCCTCACAAGTAGAAGACTGGAGAGATTTTAAAAGGTTCCAGTTACGGGTAGAAGGTTTAAAATACTCAAGAACTTTTGGTCTAGGGAAAACAAAACTATCCCCTACCGCACCCCCAAAAGGAAAAAACATTATGTATACAGTACTACTGCTTTTTCACCATTCAATATGAGACTATAAATTGAGCAGATTATTTAAAGCTTTTACAGGATATTTTAGCTGCATGTGTGTTTGTAACCTACAGAAACATCTAGCTGGTAGAATTTTATTTTTTATGGTGAATTAGTTATTTTGCCCCTTAAATCCTTCAGCATATTAGTAATGAGCCCATCATACTAAAAATACACATCAAGGATGTGATAGGCAGAGAATAAAACTTTGGGATGAGTTCAGTGAGACTAATACAGAAGAAGGGAAGAATCAGACCATTAATGTAGAAGCTTCTCTATACACAGAGAGCCCTTTGGTGTATGCTCATTTGATTGGAGCCATCCACTCCCTTGCTTATGGCCAGGGTTATGGTACTAGGATTATTTTGTATGTAATAGGATGTTCCTCAGCTGTGGCCCATAAGGAGCTGATGGGTCACATGGTACCTGCTCTCCTTATTTTGAACTGCTAAACTCCATTAAACGAAACTCCAGGTACCTTAATCATGGGATTTTTCAAGAGATGGGACAGCCTAGCTGCTTCCATTGAAATCAATTGGAGTTTTACTCCTGATTCCAGGTAGAGCAGAGTTAGGATAGCACTGAGCTCTTTTGAACGTCCTACCCTAAAAACTTTCCTACTGCTACTTTTCCATGGTCACAATTGTTGTAATTGGCACAGGGCTCTTTCATGATTATAAATGAGGATGGGGGAGAGGTGATCTGCCTGATCATGTGCAGGGAGGTGGATCATAAGCCAGTCTCTCTCTTAAGATGTGGTCCACGCAATGAAAATGTTTGAGAAAACCCAGACATAGGAGACTAAGTGCCAAGCTCTGCTCTTATGCAAAGTCCATGTAAATGGACTTTCGTCAGAGGATCTGCATGAGAAACCAGGGAGACAGGCACTTCCTTCAACCTGGAGCCCAGATTTGGAGCAGCTGTGTAGCCATTCTGAAGTCACTAATCCAGTTTGCTATTTACAGTAACTCCTGCTATGCAGTCCCTACCTAAGGATTTGGCCCAGTTGGGTATACATAGTTATGGACCTGCTGGCTATTTGTTTGGCCTGCCTCAGATGTTCTACATGAATGCAAAGAGAACTGCTGCAGAACTGTTTTGTCAACCCAAAAAGGTATGGGTGGAATCCCCCTGTGTGCCCCCCCTATAGCCTGCTAATGATTCCCTGAGAGCAAACATACTATTCTAGCCTACCTATTGTTAGGTAGCTAACTTTTCATAGGTATCACAATAGAAGTGGATTTTGAGGAAGGCTTTGACCATGAGGAGACTAGTGGACTTGAGGACCAGTTCAAAATGCATATTCCAAGTGAGTGAGAGACTTGTGGAGGATACAAAGAGAATATTGTAATAAAAGTGCAATACTTAAGACAACACCTTAAATGTTGCTGTGTTTACTCTCCTGTTTGGCATTGAAAAAGTCTTCACTGAAGATCATTAAGGCTATATTCAAATAAGGGAGGATGAATAATGTGAGCGTAATGCTATAATAAAACAAAAAATTTGGTAACATGCTCCTACACAATTATGTATATACAGTATATTTTGTAAAATTTCATTGGGAACTATGTACTGTGAAAGGTAAATCTAGAGGCGTACACAATTCTTACCAAAAAAAAGTTTATTTAGAACTAGAGAACTGTCAGTGTGCTCAGAATAGTACTGTAATTAGACTAAAACTCAGTCCAAACTTTTCCTTAGAGAATGGTTCTAAATGTGATCTGCTGGATGACCAATGATTTGGAAGTCGGAGCAATGAAGATTGTGGGTTTTGGGGTTTTTTTGTTTTGGGGTTTTTTTAAGCTATTTAATGTGTTTTTAGTGAATTGTCAGTAAAAGATTCCATGGAAAATAATTAAACAGAAATTTGACAAACAAGAGGGTAAACATGTGGCACATAGTAAAAGAACAATTTCAAGTACAAGGGGCAGCATGGAAGAGAGAGGGGAGAAAGATGAGTAGGAGAAGAATACAAAAATGAGAGGTTAGGCATGGGCAAGCAAAATGGGGGAATAAGAGATCAGAACATAGCTGGAGGGAGGTATTGAACTTTGGAGGTAAGGATAGGAAGCTTGAACATGATGCGGAAGATAAAGGGAGGCAGTTAAAGGGTTCAACTCTTATACCAATAAAATAAAAACCAGCAGGATCTTATTAAAGGGGAACAAGGCAAAACAGAAAGAATCATAGTAAGCAGTTAATTATAGCTATAACATTCCATTCAATTTCATATATATTCACACATTCATTCATACACACACAGGTTCTGCAAGGTTATCATCATAGTTACCAGCCTTAGAGTCGCTCATGCCGAGCCACTGGCCAGGTGGCCTGGACATGAGGAGGGAGCAGCGCCTTGTCAGGTGCACACTTGATGCTCCTGGAAGTTGGTTTGCAGAATCAACCCCAAATTTCTCACTTTCTAGAGTCCATTTTTATAGGAATTTCTTCCTATGCCAGTCTATGGGAATTGCTTCATCATGCTGTTGCTGAATCAATCAGCAGATGGCACATTCCTGACGGCTCCGTGCTGCCAGATGTTACCTTGTTCTTTGGTTCTCCCATTCTTGAGGCTGTTGGGTGGATTCCAGTATGCCCTCCGGGGGTCCTCTGGTTATTTCCACTTGACGCCTTCTTCAGCCGATGGACACTGGATTCTTAGGCTGGCACCTCCCTGATCATTCAGTTATTATGCACACCAAGCATCCATCCACATACATCCTCTATCTCTATTTTAATCACAATTGTTAACAAAGCAAGATGAATACAACAAAAGGGCGGGGAGTCTCTGTGTGCTGTTTCTGTTGTTACAGAGTATTGCTTTGAGTCTCTCTGTGTGAGCAGTTGTTGATACAAAGAATTGCTTTGAGAACAGACTCTGTCTTAGAATGTACTAACAGAATTAGCAGCTTGCAAGTTTCACATAGAGAGGGAGAGAAACAGTACCAAAAACCAAGAGACCTCTTAATTAGTAATACCCTGGAATTTAAACTATGGGGAATCAAACTCATTTGTGATTTTAATACAGAACTTCTTTAATATGATCCAACATAATGAGAGTGTGAAATGGTGGGAGAAAAAGATGTTTTTTGCAGCTGCATTTTTTGATAGACTTGGTAAGGGGTAAGGTGAGAAGCATGTCAGAGGATAGCAAGAGATTATGAAATTTGTGGTTTGTGCCATTTTCAAACTACTGTGATTAGTAACTTTTCATCTTTATGAAATATGTAACGAGGCCTTGGGGCACTGCTGTGAAATATACAGAAATATTGCTCATAACATATGGACACATGAGTTCATAGTTACTTAACTTTTCTTCATTAACAATGATTTATTACTGCTATGACAAAATCATAATCCTTTTTAGAAAAGCAACCTGGGTATGAAATAGCTAGTCATCCATTTTAATTAATAGAGCTTTGTAAATCACAACATATGTGTAGAAAAGGGTGATCGAGCTTTCACTGCCTCAACTGATTCTTGCAGGATTACAGACTGTCTCTCTCTCTCTCCCCCAGCTGATACCCTAGAGTGGGAGGATGCAGTCACATGACTAACTGCTTCCTCCCCATGACATCATTGCTTTTGCAGCCATACCAGTAAGGAAAGGATGCTATCAAAATCTGTGGGACTGGGCTAAATGTTGCTTTGCAGGTAAGAGACAATTCTCCAAAAGCTAATTTGCCAGTCTCTTTCTGTGTTGTCATCCTAGAGCTCAACCTCTATTAGGCAGATCTTACACTAGAAAATGGAGCAGAGCAGTTTCTGTGCAAGCAGAGGATTTGCAGGTACAGGGTCTGCTTCCTTGCACTTTACAGCTCTTCCGGCTGACATCTCTAGCAGCAATGCTGGCAGATGGAGCTTTAAAGCTGAAGAAGGCCCATTGTCCTGAAATGGGCCCTGTATCCTAATATGGGCCCTTCTTGTAAGTGCCAAATTATGTATTTACATTAGCAGCCATCAGCCTGGATCAATACAGAGAGGCATAGCAATATTGTCTTGGTTATGTTCCCTGTTTTCCCCCCACGCACAAAGCAAATTAGTATAGAGATGAAATGTCTCTAGTCTTTTAAAAGAAATGAAAATTGGACTAGCTGTTAGCAGATCTTAATGGAGAGGATTTTTATTTGTTTGCTGACAGTATTTTTAAGGACCTAGTATAGTAGTTTCTTGCATAATTAATTTGCATGATGTCAGACGGTTTTTGTTTGCAAGGATTTTGTCATCCGATAGAGCAAAACTTTAAATTCCACAATGTTTTCCCCTTCTGCTGTAATTGCACACAATGAAAATACGTGAAGAAAAATCATTCAGGATGGGGGGAAATGCTACTCTGTTATTTTCTAGTTGATTTTAAAAATGTATTTTGTTGGTAGCAAACTAAAAATAATGGCAAATGCTGGGAATTTTAGGAGACAAGACATCAAAATCGCTTACAAGCATCACTGTGAAAGAAGAGAATTTATTCTGCTTTCACTCGTTTGTAAGAACCTTGATGAATAATTGTCTGTCTTTGCCAGAGAATGGATGATGAATCAGCAGCAGCAGCAGGGAGATGGTCACATTAATTATTAGTCAGATTATGCAGGAAGTTTTCTGATGCTTGAAATTCTCTTTCTTCATACATATTTTTCCCACTACTGAAAATGAAAGAAAAGACATGCCATGAAAAATGTGTTTGTGGGTGTGCATTTACATCTGTCCGTCCCGGTGAGCGAAATCTGATTGTGTCATGTTTTTAAATGTATGGTACATCCTAGTGAAGGAAGAACTAATATACCACTAGCACTAATGGTTAAAATACCAGAAAGCATTAAAAGCTATGTGGTCAGATGTGTCTTAAAGAGACTTCAGCTCTATAAGCCTTTTTTTAAAAAACATTTCAGACAAAATCAAATCTGGTAGAGAAAAAGCATCTCCAGAGATCTTTCATTTTTCCGCACGTAGGCACTAAAAGCAATGCAAACACATTTCCAATTGCCATATTAACGAGATTGCACTAAGGGCTGCATTCTGTTGCTTCCAATACTGGGTTTATCTGTCCAAACTCCTTGAAATCTCAGCAAGAGAGTTGTATGAATTCTCTCTCACACTTAAACTGTGCTAATATGTTCCTGTTTAATATAGACCATAGTGCTTGGCTCCCACTAGCGTGGAGTTTTGCCTGTGTGAAAAATGCGCAAGGACTTCATCCCTGATCTTTTAAAGGTGAACTTTAATTTATTTTTCCAGTGGTAACACTGGAATTCATTAACAAAATCTGGTGGAAACAAAAGCTGTCAAGGCTGATCTGAGTCAGGCATTTTCCATCCAGCAAAATGACAAGATACCAGGCTAAGTACATTTTATTCCAATGACCCATGCAGATGTTTTGTGTGCATAACAGAAGCAGAATATTGCCATTAAATTCCACTTTCCGTTCACTTAGATTCTCCTTGTGCTGTATTGTTTGGCTATTGTGAAGGGCACCCACGAGTGTAGTGTTGTTCAGAGAAATGAATCATGCCATAGGTTCAGATACCAATTAATTTTTATGTTAAAAATTTTGAGAAAAAAGATTTTCATATTTGGTGTTTCTGGACAGGGGCGCTGGAACAATTTTTATAGTGGGGGTGCTGAAAGCCATTGAACCAAACTGTAAACCCTGGATATGATGGAAACCACTTCAAGTCAGGGAATGCGGCAGCACCCCCAACCCTCCTAGTTCCAGCACCTATGTTTCTGGACTGCAGACCGGGAAATTCACCCACAGTATTCTTGTCAGCAAGTTAAAGAAGTATGGGCTGGATGAATGCACTATAAATTGTGGGTAGAAAGTTGGCTAGATTGTCGGGCTCAACAGGTAGTGATCAATGGCTCCATGTCTAGTTGGCAGCCGGTGTCAAGTGGAGTGCCCCAGGGGTCGGTCCTGGGGCCGGTTTTGTTCAATATCTTCATAAATGATCTGGAGGATGGTGTGGATTGCACTCTCAGCAAATTTGCGGATGATACTAAACTGGGAGGAGTGGTAGATACGCTGGAGGGCAGGGATAGGATACAGAGGGACCTAGACAAATTGGAGGATTGGGCCAAAAGAAATCTGATGAGGTTCAATAAGGATAAGTGCAGGGTCCTGCACTTAGGACGGAAGAACCCAATGCACAGCTACAGACTAGGGACCGAATGGCTAGGCAGCAGTTCTGCAGAAAAGGACCTGGGGTGACAGTGGACGAGAAGCTGGATATGAGTCAGCAGTGTGCCCTTGTTGCCAAGAAGGCCAATGGCATTTTGGGATGTATAAGTAGGGGCATAGCGAGCAGATCAAGGGACGTGATCGTCCCCCTCTATTCGACATTGGTGAGGCCTCATCTGGAGTACTGTGTCCAGTTTTGGGCCCCACACTACAAGAAGGATGTGGATAAATTGGAGAGAGTCCAGCGAAGGGCAACAAAAATGATTAGGGGTCTGGAACACATGACTTATGAGGAGAAGCTGAGGGAACTGGGATTGTTTAGTCTGCAGAAGAGAAGAATGAGGGGGGATTTGATAGCTGCTTTCAACTACCTGAGAGGTGGTTCCAGAGAGGATGGTTCTAGACTATTCTCAGTGGTAGAAGAGGACAGGACAAGGAGTAATGGTCTCAAGTTGCAGTGGGGGAGGTTTAGGTTGGATATTAGGAAAAACTTTTTCACTAGGAGGGTGGTGAAACACTGGAATGCGTTACCTATGGAGTTGGTAGAATCTCCTTCCTTGGAAGTTTTTAAGGTCAGGCTTGACAAAGCCCTGGCTGGGATGATTTAATTGGGGATTGGTCCTGCTTTGAGCAGGGGGTTGGACTAGATGACCTCCTGAGGTCCCTTCCAACCCTGATATTCTATGATTCTATGATATGACTCGCGGCGAATGCAAAACTTCCAGATCTTGGCAAAAAATCCATAGAATGAAGCTCAGCTCTTATATAGCAGTTCTCACCTCTTAACCTCAAAGTGCTCCACAAAGGAAAGTGCCCTCTGCTTGCAGATAAGGAACAGGTGCAAGAAGAGAAACCTGGAGTGTAAGCTCCCAGAGGCTGTGTGTGGCCAATGACTCGTATGTTTACAGCCCTGATCTGGTGCTCAGTGTTGTCATCCCTAAGCATTCTAAAATCATGAGTCTGAACCCAAAAAGGAGGTGAAGTGACTTGCCTGAGGTCATACAGCAGGTCAGTGAGAGATGCAGCAATAGAAGCCAGGCCCCTGACTCCCACTCTGGTGCCATGCCGCTGGCCCATGTTGTCTCCTCATGACTGAGTAGAAAGGATTTGCTGCACACTCTGTTCATTCCCTGTCTCTGTTTCTGTTCGAATCAGAAGAGCTGAAAGAACAGAACAGTCTAGCAGTGGCCTACCTAGTGCAGGGCTGTCAAACCTGAGGGCTGAAGAGCCCTTTCACTCAGAGCTCCTGGGCCGGGGGTAAAAAGTTCTCTAGTGGGAGGCTAACTTTGCCATCGGCCTGCAGTGACGGTAAATGTTGCATTTAAAGGAGGGCATTTTTAGAAAGTGAATGCATTTATGAAACCTCCTTTCCTCTGTCCATTGATAAGGTAACCTCTCGCCCGAACCTAATAGTGAATTTTTTCTCTTTCCCCAACACTTGGGGAATTTCCCCTACTCCTCCCTTGGCCGCTTCCCTACCACTGTCCTCCTCCCCTCACTTTGGGCATATTCCAGATGCGGGAGGGAGAAGCAGCAGCAGCAAGCATTTAAGGAGAGACCAGGCAGAGCCTGTGGGAGTGGGCCTGAGGGGGAGGCTGGAAAACAACCTCTTCTTGGGACCCCTGGCTTGGGAGCACTGTGGCAGTAGTGGCAGCTGCTCAAAGAGCCACTGCTGAACAGCAGGGGGCGGCAGCTCAGCTGCCTATGCCCAATCAGGCATGACCTTCCTCCTCGGTTCCGCCCACTCCAGCCCCACTCTCTCCAGCCACGTGAGCTGCAAAGCAAGCAGCTGCAAGCTGGGGACCCTAGAAGTGCGCAGGGCGAGCTGCCAACTGGAGAGAAGGTCCTTGGGGCCAGATGTAGCCAGGGGCCCAGATGTTTTACAGTCCTGACCTACCGTTGCTATCCCCAAGCGTGCAACAATCATGAATTTGTTTGAAAATCACAAGCTTTTAAAATAATAAATATTGTGGGGGTGCCTCTGGGTTTTCAAGCCTTCAGGGGCCACATACTGAAGCATTTCTCCACAGCCATGGTGGGGGGGAGCGGGTTGTGGTGGTGGTAAAAATTTACTTTTTAAAAAGTCACAGCGGTGCAATTGTTTTAGCATTAATATGAAGACGAGTATGTTGCCCAGAGACATGTCTCTTGACCAGTGTAGTCCCCCTCCTATTCACTGGCTCACTAGGAGGTTGTTCAAGATAAAGTAAAAGGCCTTGTGCCCTTTTTTACACAACTTTGGGAAACTGGGCCTGAGGCTCCCCAGTGTGCGCTGCGTTGTGTGTCAGTGTGTGTTTTCCTCAGACCAGGCCCACTCAGACAAACCACCAGGAACAAGGCTTTATTCTGTAAAGAAACACAGAACAGCATTCAAGTCCAGCAGCCTCCTCTCTGCTCATCTGCCTTGTGCTCCCAGTTTCAGTCTGTCCTGAAACTTCCTGCTGGGAGGGCAGAGAGGACTTCCTGCCAGGAACCAGGAAGCTGTCCAACATGCCAACGTTTGTAGTCCACAGCTTGTATTTCCCCCGGCTGCTGCTGCTGAAGCACGCTGGACCTTGGGCTACACCAGAACATGTCTCTGCTAAATTTGAAATACTTCCTTTGTGACTGTATCCATTAGTCCCCTCTCTTTGATAAAAATATTTGCTGCCTAAGTTCAGTTGTACTCTTTATTTTGAAGGGCTTAAGTATGATGATAATTCTTAAAATCCTTGTTTGCTTTCAAATGAGCCTGGCTATTGTGTAGGGCACCCACAAGTGTAGTGCTGTTCAGTGAAATGAATCATGCCATAGGTTCAGATACCAATTTTTTTTTTTGTTTGTTTAAAATAAAAAAGGATGATTTTCAAATTTGATATTTCTGGACAGGGGCTCTGGAACAATTTTTTTAGGGGGGGTGTTGAAAGCCACTGAACCAAACTGTAAACCCTGTGAATAATGGAAACCACTTCAAGTCAGGGGATGCGGCAGCACCCCCAGCCCTCCTAGTTCCAGTACCTATGTTTCTGGACTGCAGGAGTCCTGGGGTCATTCTACCTCTCATCAGTAATATCCTTTGGCTTCAGCACACTAGTCTGTTGATGGATGACACCAAAATCTGTTTCCATAAAGAGGGTCAACCGGAACTCTTTCCTCTTCAAGCCCCATTTTGATTACTGTATACTGCATGGATTCCAGGCAATTGTCTTGCAGGTGACTCGTGAGAATGTGGACTGCAACCCACTGCTCATTTGGATAAAAGCTTCATGGAAGCAGTGAGCTCCGTCCAAAGAGAGAAGCAGTGGCCTGAGTAGGGCAGAGGTCATCATACATAGCTCAAAAACAATGCTTAGAACTGATTCAATAATGACATTGAATGTACTCTTTGGCTACAGATTGGGGGGTGTTGACATGGGAAATCTATCATAAGAATAAAGAGATACTCATGTGCAATAGACAGAGTACACTCAGAAAGATCCTATAGGGAAGGGAGGAATCAATTTAATTAAAGGTTCCTTGCTAACAATGTTGGAAACAGAGTTTCTCTGCTCATGGTACAGAGATTTGCAGTGGGAGTTTCTCCACTGTGCTCAGCTCATGTGTCTGAATCCTGATGTTGAGGATTCCATGCAAACTGAGGTAGTTTTGCAGAGAGAGCCAACTGAAGTATTAAATTAAAAGCAATATAAATCAATGAGCTCAAAAGCAGACCTTTTGAAACTGATGGTTTCTTCCAAACAGTAATGAATAAAGATCAATTTTAATGAAGAAAGCAAGACTAGAAAATAATATAAGTGTATCGTGTAAGAGTTAATGGTGTGTCAGAAATCCTAGCTTCTGAAAGCTGACTTTTGAGTGTTCATTTCTCGACCACAACATTGCATCATCTCCAGATTTTGTTTAATTAAATTTCCCTGTTTCCTTTAAAAGACAAAAGGGAGGAAGTTAATGCTAAACTACAGAGCTCTCTTCCCTGAATTGAACAAAAGTTAACTGAGAGATCTTCTTTATTAAGAAGCTTGAATAATACAACCAGAAAAACCCAAATAGAATAATTCTAAAATCTGGGTATGAAATTGCTGACTTTGCACATTAAGTTGAGATCTACAGAACCAGTTTTCTTCAGACTTGGGCTGATATTTAAGTCTCACTGGGAACAACAAAACAAACTGAGTTTGGCATTTTTAGCTTGAGCTGATTTTGAGTTATGTGAGTGCAAAAATTCCACGTGGAACATATGGGGAAAGTGGTTTGTTTTTTTGTTTTTTTTTTCTTCTGACATAATTCAACAGCTGAACCAATTTTGCTCAAACTTTCCAAGAAAACTCAAGCTGTGACCAAACACAGCATTTCAGACCAAAAGGAATTTGTTTGAAAAAAGACGACCTACAGTTAAACTGAAAGGGGGGGAGGTGCAGGGAGAAAGCTTAGGATAAAAGCTAGAAGTCAACCTTAAATATAGTGGGTGCTACCATCGCAGGTGAGGCTGTGTTTTAGCATTAGCAGGGCGAGCCTTATGATTTAAAGGGCGCCTAGCAAGAGGAGTACTATATAGCTAGAAGACAGGAAATCGGGCCATAAATTCTTGCTGCTTCCATTCCCATTGGCAAAGGGGAGTGAAGGCCTGGCAGTGAGAGACCGCCTCCGCATCCATTCATGCTGCCAAAGATGCAGATTGTTTTGGCGGGTGAGTTTCAGAGTGTCCATGGATTCCGAGGTGCCAGGTGGATACTTGCTTCACTCGTTCTTAAGACCAGCTCTATTACCCTCACTATGCTTTTGTCCGTATGTGGAATACCTGAGTGCTAATGGCTGGAGATCATGATTTAATTTGGAGCAGTTCTTTCCCTTTGTGCCTTAAGTTCCCAGTGATTATCCCATGTGTTTTTCCTTTCTTCCAGAATCTCTCCCATGTGATGCTATGCCCTATGTTTTTTTCATTACTGCTTCAGCTTCACATTTTTTTCCATGGAGATTATTCTGGCTAAAACTATACATCAAGGATATACTGCATTTAGCTGACCCACAGCATCATAGCAGGAGACTCCTTTACATGTGGTAACCGGCCCATATGCAAACGTAACACCATATTTTAAAGTAATGTTTCAAACTGCTTCATCCCTCTGTAGAGATGCTGCTGTTTTAAGTGACTGCTGTAGAATATAGCAGTATGTTTTCTCCTTAGGAAAGAGGTCTATCTGATAGTCCCAGACACATAATAATAAAAATACTGTTAGTTTTAATCTCCTATTTTTAACCTGGGTTGTTCCAATCTAACTGGACTCTACTTTCTTATGCTATATCATGCTTCCAAACAGGCTTGTACTGTTTTCTTGGGGGGGGGCGCACTTTTCTAATTAAATGACCTTTTAAATTTTTTAAGTTTATACAGAAGGTCAATAGATCAATCAATATGCTCATTTATGACTTTGAGAAGCAACAGCTTTAAATTGCCTGTGAATATTTTTAAACATGATTAAAATGCAGTTTAACATGCCAATGGTTCAATCATGCCTTTGCTAAACATATCCTGTAAATCATCACTCACTACCTTTCCTTTAATATTTAGAAGAATGTTCCATAACCTTTTAATTACCTTCAGGTGCACTGACAGTGATGCAGCATCATGTAGCTGTTATAATGTCATTTTCCTGTCTGTATATTTGTTGTTGATATGGAAAGATTTTTTTAAAAGGGGAAAGAGATATTTCTTGTGTCAGGGTTGTGGGCCAATTCATCATCATGATACCTTGAAGGTTAGAGTAAAGTAAGTATCTTTACCTGCAAGTATGAAAGGTGTTCATAAAATATTAGAAATTAAATATAGAAATGACTTTTTCTTTGTCAAGTATATGTCAGTGTGTACTCCAACGTAGGTGCATATGCACCACATGCATGCAAGGTCTGTTTTTTTGACTAGCTGTGTCTGTCAGGGCTGCACATACACCCTCTGCCTCCTTGTGCACCAGTGTGAGGTTATAAAGGACAGAGTCACCACAATCCCTCCGCCTTCCCCCATGGCAACAAGACAGAACTTGGAAAGTGTTCAACCTGCTACTACTCTTAGAGTCTTTAAAATATTTTTTTCACCAATTTTGTGAAGAAATCTTCCTTCACTCTTCATTAGGGCATTATCAGCAACTCCGCTGTACAGGGGTCCAGCCACTTCAAGCCAGCTACCATGCCCCATGGTGGACTCCAAACCCTGCCTGTCCTATTGTCAACTGATCCCTGTCAAAGATGGGCACAGTGGCTTTTCTGCCCAGTCAGATATGCTTTGTGTAAGTTCTTTTGTTCCAGGACCCACAAATCTGGGGAGGCTTGGCTCAAGCTACGCCTGCAGGTGCAGTCCATTTGGATTTCTTCAGACCCAGAGGTGACCATCGCTTCCTGATCAAGGCGAGATAAATCAGCATCAGCCAGTGCTCCTTTGAGTACACATTATTCTCTAGGATTGGACACTGGAAACAAGGCAAAGAGAGCACTGGCAGAACCAGTGCTGGTGACTTGAACACCAGTCACCTCAACATCAATGAAATCTTCAGCACTGGAAACCTCAGTATGGACGAACCTGGCACCAACATCCCAGAGAGTAAAGCCAGCATCTGTGCTCAGACGTAAAGTTGACATTCTTTCACAGAGCTGGGCAGAGCCCAGTATAGCATCAAATGTGAAGGAAAGTCCCCGAAGGAGGACCCACAAGATCACTTCTCAAAGTACAGAGCCTCTGAGTTCTTGATCAGAGCAGGAATGCCACAGAGAACAAAAGACCAGGCACCGACCTCAGTACCAGTATCTGTGATGGAACCCAGCAAGACTCTGAGATACACCTGGAGAACACTGGATCATGTCCAGAAATGTTTCCTATGCCAAAGAGACGAATGGTGCTGGAGATGGCCTTTGATATTTTATCGCCCTATGGCACCACTGTTTTGTAGAGAAGATATACCCTTCCTCACTGTCACCAGTGTACTCGCTCTTACTGGTGTCAAGCACAAATCTATCTTCTCTGCCCTCAAAGAAAGCACCAGGGAGCAGTTACTTACAGCTGCACCCCAAATGGGATGTGAGTGGCATTGGGTTGGCCAGCCACAACCAAGCCAGTGCCCATATGGCATGCCATCTTGGCCACATCTCATGAATCCAGGAGCAGATCACCCCTCTCACATTTCCAGAAAGAGGAGGAGATCCCATTCCCCAGTGGCATCATTAACCAGGCTGTTCGTGCCAAAATCAGATGTGGACCTCCAGGAGCAAGAAGCAACAGAAGAATTGCATCAACCTTGTCTCCACCCAAGGAGTGGTCCTCACTGCCAGATGAGGCAATGACACCATCCCTGACACTGGGATGGACAACTCGAAAGCTTTTCATGACTTCCTGTCCCATATTATGGAGACCCTGGATATTGAGACTACATTTATATGAGAGAAGCCTCACCAACTCTTTGACATTTTGAGTGCTACATGACATCGGCCAGAATTGCCCTCCCTATTAACAGTGTATCCTGGAACTGGGCAAAGGACCATGTAAAACCCTACTCTTCCTCCCACTTATAAAGGAACAGAAAAGAGAGATCAGGCACCCCCAAAGGGGCACTTTACAACTATCCAAAACCCAAGTTCCCTGACTATTTTGGCAGCTGAGGAAAAATCAGTACCCACACAAGAGACATGTACAGACAGAAATCCCAAAACATTTGACCTTTTTGGATATAAGGCACATTTTGTCGTACTCACTGTAGCTTTGGGTAGGTGAACTACCAGGTTCTGTTTAACAAATAGAATTTCCTCACTTGGAGAGGATCACTCGCTTCCTATTTTATATCCTACAAGGGAACAGGGGTAAGTTAAAGGAGATCATGAAGGAGGGTTAGTTGGTCATGAGAACATCTCTACGGGCAGCCATTGATGCATCTGATGTGTTCTCAAGGTTGATGGCTACAGCTGTCACTGTGAAACTGGTCTCATGGCACCAGGTATCTGGCATATGAAATACAGGATATTACAAAGGACCGCCCTTCAGGAGATGGAGCTCTTCCGACAGAAAACAAACAGCACTCTACTCCCTCAAGGACTCAAGAGCCACACTACAGTCCTCAGGGATTTACCCATTGGCCCTCTATAGGAAACCATAGAATTACCAGAGGACACTTTCCTACTCCTGAAGTCGACAGTCACAGTACCCACAAAGAAAGAAGCCCAGGTACTCTAGGGAGTGCCAGTTTTCTGCCTCTTCGTCTAACCCAGCTCCCTCTGAAGCAGCAGATTTGACTGGAGCACTCAAGTCATACTGGAGTCAATCTGGAACCTGCACCCCCATTTGGGAACCACCTTGTTCCTTTCCACCAGGCCTGACTGGCCATTACAGCTAAGTGGTTCATGGCTTTTGATCTGGAGAATGCATATTTCCATAAAGCTATCCACCTGACCCACAGGAAGCACCTAAGGCTCATTGTGGGACCAAATCGTTCCCAATACCAGGTACAGCCATCCAGACTCTCCATGACACGGAAAGTCTTCATGAAGAAGTAGCAGCACAACTCAGGAAGAAAGACATTCCCATCTATCCTTACCTGGACAATTGGCTGATCAAGGGCAGATCCCTGCAGGAGATGGCAACAAGCCTAGAATATACCCTAATCCTGTTCTCTCAGAGCTCCTGGTGAACTATGAAAAATGGTCTCTAATGCTATCACAGACGATAGTTCATAGGAGCCTTGTTTGACTCCATGGTGGCAGGAGCGTACCACCCCAAAGACTGGTTCCTGTTGATGCAGTCACTATTACTTGGACTAGAATCAAACCTGATTACGATGGCATGGACATGTCTGGGGCTGGTAGGTCATATGTTGGCGTGCTCATACATAACTCCACTTGCCAGACTTCACCTGAGACTGCCCCAAATCTATGCCTCTGTGAAACACCAAATGAGCAAGAAGATTTTGGTTACACCTTACATCATTGCAGAACTGAAATGGTGGAAGGAACCCAAAAATGTGTGTGGAAGGTGTGCCATTCCCTGCTTTTTTTTCTATTCAATGTCTTTAATCACAGACGCATCTGAGCCCAGCAAGGGACCTGAAGACGTCTGGTCCATATCAATGTCCTGGAATTCAGAGCCATCAGGCTAGTATGCCTGTTCTTCAAAACTCCATAGTGCAGATCCTGACAGACAACACGTCTGCAATGCACTACATAAACAAGCATGGAAATGTACATTCATCTCCACTCTCTCTGGAAGCCATCAAGCTATGGATATGGTGTCACCACACAGGATAGCAGAGATGCTCTTTCCCTCCCAGGAGTTAGCAACAACCTGGCAGACCTCCTGACCTGACAACTGGTAACTGCTTACAAGTGGTCCCTACAGAGATCCATCATAGAACCAATATCCCATGGCTGGGGGTTCCCAGGACAGACTGTTTATCACTGAGGTTAATGCCAAGTGGCAGAATTGTTGCTCTAAAGGAAGCATGAGCCCAGGCTTATTGCCCAACACTTTCGTTCTGCAGTGGAGCCCACACCTCTTTTATGCCTTGTCACTGTGATTCCCGATCCCCAGGGTGATTTCCAACATCAAAAGAAATTTTTCGTGTAGCTCCATCCTAGGTAAGACAGTTTTGGCTGACAGACCTGATGCAGATGTCTGTTCAGCAGCTGATCTAGTTCTCACACTGCACAGGCTTGATCTCACAGCACTATGGTCACATACTCCATAGAGAGCCGAAGTCTCTGCACCTGACATTCTGGGTGTTGGCTCATTAACTACCATGGATAGGAACTGCTATAGGCAAGTCCTAGAGATTCTGCTATAGAGCAGGAAGACATCCACCAGAGGGATTTATTTATCAAAATGGATGAGGTTCTAAATTTGGCTGGCCCAGCAGAGCCACGTATGCTTTGATACCATGGATCTTGCTGCATCTGTAGCACTCTGGCAAATCATTCTGCTCCATCAAGTTCGCAATGATCTTAGGATGCCATCCACCAGTACAGTCATGCTCCATCTTCACTCACTGGCAGTATCAAAGTTCCGCAAGAGTCTGTTATGTACATACCCACTGGTTAGAGAACCATGCTCCTGGAACCTCAGCATCATCCTCTTGAGACTCATAGGCCTCCATTCAAATCCCTTTCAGAATGCTCCTTACTTCATCTCAGGCTGAACACTGTCTTTCTACTGGATATCACTTCAGCAAGGAGACTGAATGAGCTTTAAGCACTTAAGTGCTGACCCTCCCAACATGACCTTTCACGGAATGAAGTAGTGCTGAAACTTCACCCCAAGTTCATCCCCAGTGTGGTCTCAGTATTCTACCGAAATCAATCCATTATCCTATCTGTTTCTTTTCCTGGAGCCCTACACTACACTGGGAGAAAAGAAGTTACATACACTGGATGTTTCCAGAATCTTAGGTCAACAGACCCAAATAATTGAGGCTGTCTCCTCAATTATTTCTGGCTGTAGTGGCCATTCCAAGGGCCAAGCCATCTCACTTCAAAGAATATCTACTTCGATAATACAATGTACCATACCGTGGAGAAATCCCAGGGCAAACTCTGCATGATAGCCAACTAGTACAGTGCCATCTTTGGCACAGGGCAAAGATAGGGTTCTGGATGCTTTAGAAAAGAAGATCCATACAAATATAAACAGCAGGAGTTTACAATGCCACCTCAGTCTTCACCAGCCAGGTCCCTTCTCCCCTCAGTCTCATTTATTTCTTTTGTTAAAGCACAAAATTAACTGAAGATAATAATGACTCAAAATCTGCAAGGGGCACAAATTCCATACAGCAAAACCAGATTATTATCTTTAAGACAAATAAGATAACAATTGAAGCAATAAAGCATAAAGGTGACTTTTCTGTAGTTGATAGCAATATTGTAGGTAGAGAAGTAATTGAGTTACTGTGATATGTTGAAAGTAACTCGAAACTTGTTGGAATTTCATTAATAAAACCACTGTCTGCTTCTCTCTGATTTGGCCAATTAAAACAGAAAACAGGATGAAGAGAATGTACCATGGAACTAACATGTCTAGTTGCAATAAGCTACAGCCAAGCATTTTCCTTTGATGGCTTTTCAACTAGTTGTTTCCAGTCAATATGCTTTTCAGTTTGCTTTGGGCTGCAAGACACTAGTCTGTCCTTGCTAGAGCAAATATACTTTGCATCAAATCAGTCACCATCCTACCTAGAACAATATTTCACTGATACGTCCCTTCTAGCTGTGTGTTGTTTCTACATTAGCACATATTGTAACAATGCTACAAAGCTGAGAGTTTGTCAGTATTTTCCACTCTAAACATAATTTTATCACCCATCTGTAAAACTTTGCTCCAACCAAATGGCAATTTAGTATACAATTGGCTTTTTCTGGAGTACAGAAAGATGAATTCACACACTTAAGAGTGCAGAAAAGCATCTTAAAACTCAAAAATTCCATGTGGTTTTATAAAACAAAATTTTAACAAATGATGAGTACAATACACACAGAATTTGATGTGCTCATTTGCATATCAACACCCAGAATGCACTTTTTAACATTGCTGTGCAGGTGTCTTGAATTCTGTCAGCTTGTTTGCAGGCACTGACCTCTTCTTTGTCAGCTTTACATAATGGGGCCTTCTGACTTTTTAATTTTTTTTTAATTATTAAAAATAGTCTGGTTTATCAGAACATCCCCAGGGAAATGCTGCCAGTCAAATTCACAGTAGGCACTTATTGAGGTCAGAAGTTCATCGGAGCATGCAGATTTCCTTCATGGATTGTTTTTAGAGCTGAATGAAACAAATGATCTACATGAAATTCTGTAAGGTGACTTCACAAGTGGTTGAAAGACTGTACTGAAAGAGTAGTTATCAATGGTTCACTGTCAAACTGGGAGGATGTATCTAGTTGGGTCCCACGGGTTCAGTTCTGGGTCTGGTGCAATTAATATTTTCATTAATGACTTGGATAATGGAGTGAAGAAAATCTGCAAATGACACCAAGCTGTGAGGGTTTGCAAACACTTTAGAGGACAGGATTAGCGTTCAAAATGACCTTTACAAATAGGAGAATTGGTTTGAAATCAGCAAAATGAAATTCAAGAAAAATAAGTGCAAAGTACTTAGGAAGAAAAAACCAAATGCACAACTACAAAATGGAGAGAAAGTGGTGCAGTGGTACTGCTAAAAAGGAGCTGTTAGAGTGGGTCACAAATTGAATCCGAGTCAACAACGTGATACAGTTGTGAAACAGGCTAATATAATTCTGGGGTGTGTTAACAGGAGTGTCATACATGAGAGACAGGAGATAATTTTCCCGCTCAATTTGGCACTGGTGAGGCCTCATCTGGAGTATTGTGTTCAATCCTGCGTGCCATGCTTTAGGAAAGATGTGATGCTGAGAATGGGGTGACCACCACTCTTCTCTAAACATCTAAGAGCATTTTGTTGGAGTCTGATGGTCTCGCTCTGATGGAAGTGGAGCTAAGGGGGAGGGATAGCTCAGTGGTTTGAGCATTGGCCTGCTAAACCCAGGGTTGTGAGTTCAATCCTTGAGGGGTCCATTTAGGGATCTGGGGCAAAAATGGGGGATTGGTCCTGGACTAGATGACCTCCAGAGGTCCCTCCCAACCCTGATATTCTGTGATTCTATGCTGTAATAATTTATTACTACAGTATGTTGACGTGATTATTGAGATGTTCAGTGTATAAATATTTTGGTTTAGTTTAATAAGAGCTGTAAGGAAAAACAAACAGGGAGGGAAAAGAATAAGATAAGCCACCCCTAAGCAAACACTGAAGGGTTGTTAAGAGATAATGCCAGGATAAGAAAAGGCCTGAAAACCAGAAGATCAGAAGGAGTATATCAATTTAAAAAGGAACACACACTCAAGAGGAGCAGTTGTTTGGAGGTACTATATGGACCCAGCTAGGGTATCTGAAGAAACTAGGCCTACCTCGGTCGCCATCACAGGATGATAGGGCTTTAGGTAAGATACGTGCATGTAGACTATTGTTTTAAAATCCTTTTTGTCTATGCTTTGTTCCTACTGTCAAAATAAACAATACTTTGGTTTAAGGAGGTGGTTGAGTCACTGTGTACACAGACTCCTGAGAGAAAAAATCACAGGCACTAACTCCAGTCAGACCTGCTGGGCAAGCACAGTTGATACACATTGTAGCTCAGGGTGCAGCCTAAGAGGGAGAGAACTGTGGACTTCTGCCCTCAGATTAGGTAAAAGCACAAAGCCTGCCTCCTGAGGGGATGCATTCACAGAGACAGGGAAGAGACAGAGGTGCAGCTGGACCTGAAACCATGACACTCGCCAGCAATCAGGCAATGAGAATAAACATGCAGGTTAGATGGAGTGTTGATTGTCTATGAATAGATTATATGTGGTGAACTAGCTGAAACAGTGGGCAAAATGTGTTTTTTTTTTTAAATACTTACAGCTGTGTGTTCGTTGTGAGTGTGATATTGACATACAGCACTGAGAATCTCTAGCAGCCAGGCACACATTTACAGGTAACAGTAAATAATGGCGTGGAACTATTTGACCATGGCCAACAATGTGATCACAAAACAAAAACACATTGAAATCTACAACTGGAGTCACATCCAGTTTATCATCCTTACAACTGTGGCAGGTCATGTACATCCAAAATTGTACTCTGCCATTACCAAGTCACAAAACACATGGTCTTTGGTTATGAAGTGATCAGTGTTGGATGAGGAGTGGAAGGATGGTCCAGTGATTAGGGCACTAGCCTGGGACATTAGAGAACTGGATTCAGTTCCCAGCTCTGCCACAAGGTCCTGTGTGACCTTGGGCAAGTCACTTAGTCTTTGTGCCTCAGGTTGCCAGCTGTAAAATGGGGATAATAGAGTGGTATTACCTAATGGGTGTAGTGAGGCTAAATCCATTAAAAAATGTGAGGTGCTCTAATACTATGATGATGGGGGCATATAAGTACCTGAGATAGATTAAGATAAGAGTTAAGTATGTGCAGGAGAGTCTTTGCCATCTGCTGGGTTATCTGCCATTATTCTCAGTGTCACTGTTTAACTGCTACTTTTACTAAAAAAGCCAGTCCAGCAGCAAATTATTCATGCATTGCACTGCTATGTTGGACACCTGGTCTGGGTTTCATGTCCTTCCTAAGCTTTGGACTCCCTAGGTTGATTCATTTTCAGATAAACATGCCATGGTGCTTGGAAGATTATTCAATTACTGCACTTAAAAGACCTTCTATAAATTTGTCATGGTGACCTGCTGCACTCCCTGTAAGATTATGCTTTTTTTTTTTTTTTTTTCAGTTGTCTGATCAGAGCAGATTGTCAATCTAGTATAAAAGTCCCTAACTGGCAGTGCTCAAAGGAACAGAAACTCAGAAAAGTGAGCTTTGGTACTTATGTCCTGTATGTTCCTACCACAAAGAATTAAAGGGATAGAAAAAGAGGGGTTAAAATAATACAGTTTAAAATATAAGCAGGTGGACTGGAAGGAGCTGAGCACAGCACCAGGGACAGGTCTGCCACATTTCTGCCTGTTTTAATAAAAGGAATCAGTAAATTTCCTAAGAAATTCATGGAGGCCAGATTCTGTCTTTACCTGCACATGTGTAGCTCTCATTGACACACATGTGGGATTTGTGATTTGATGTCTGATGGCAGAATATGATCCAAGGTGTTTAGGATTTTATTAACCTTATCTATCTATAGCAAAAGGACGTTCTTTCTGCTAAGGAATTCTAAATGCTGCAGAACGGCTTTGGTCAGGTTACCTAAGGATCTTTAAAGTCCATATTTATCTCCAATTTTTCCTTGTAAATTGCAGTTGGTGTCTACAGCAGTTTATTTAATTGGTACCGCCCCCACCACTTGTCAGACCTCATCAGGAACAGGGGCAGTCTTTTTTGATCTATCACCTGAGTGGCCACATAGGAACCTGCACTTCCAACAGAGTTTGCATCTTATATGTACTTGGGGAGAGAGATGTGCAGTAGTGCTGTGTGAACCTTATGCTTGGCTTGTGTGGGTTACATGAATCAAATATGGTTTGAGGGCTTGGTAGTAAAGAGTATGGCAAAACCCTGCCTTGGAAGGTAACTGAGACCATCAGCCCAGAACTGTGAAAGTTCTGTGGAGCTGGGCTGAAGAAACCACCCACCCTGCTTATAGTCCTCCAGGGCAGCCTCTACCCTGCAGCCTCCTCCCAAGCCCTGTACTTACCATTAAATGTTTTCTCGGGGCTGGGTGAGTCCTGTCACTTATATCCTGGAGTCAGGTGGCCCCTCTGTAATTCCTAGGGCTGCCAACTTTCTACTCACACAAAACCGAACACCCTTGCCCTACCACCTGTCCTACTCCTTCTCTGAGGTCCCACCCCCCGCTCACTCCATTCCCCCCCTCCCTTTGTTGCTCGCTCTCCCCACCCTCACTCACTCACTCATTTTCACCAGGATGGCTCAGGGGGTTGGGGTGTGGGAGAGGTTGAGGGCTCTGGCTGGTGGCGCGGGCTCCGGGGTGGGGCCAGAAATGAGGAGTTCAGGGTGCAGGAGGGGGCTCTGGGATGAGGCAGTGGGTTGGGGTGCAGGAAGGAGTGAGGGCTCTGGCTGGGGGTGTGGGCTCTGGGGTGGGGCCAGGGATGAGGGTTTGGGGTGCAGGAAGGGGCTCTGGGCTGGAAGGTGGAGTCAAGAGGGTTGGAGTATGGGGGGGACCTCTGGGATGAGGCAGAGGGTTGGGGGCTATGGGTTCTGGGCTGGGCGTGTGGGTTCAGAGGTGGGGCTAGAAATGAGGGGTTCAGGGTGTGGAAGGGGGCTCTGGGCTGGGGTAGGGGATTGGGCTGCAGGGGGGTGTGAGGTCTCCATCTGGGGGTGTAGACTCTGGGATGGGGCCGGAGATGAGCGGTTTGGGGTGTAGGAGGGTGCTCCAGGCTGCAACCAAGGGGTTCTGAAGTTGGGAGGGGGATCAGAGCTGGGGCAGAGGCTTGCGGTGCGGGAGGAGATCAGGGGTGCAGGCTCCTTGTGGCACTTACCTCAAGCAGCTCCCGGAAGCAGTGGCATGTTCCCCCTCCAGCTCCTATGCAGAAGCGCAGCCAGGCAGCTCTGTGCACTGCCTGTTCACAGGCACCGCCCCTGCAGCTCCCAATGGGAGCTGCAGAGCCAGCACTTGGGGCTTGTGCCACATGCGGAGCCCGTGGCTGCCTCTACACCTAGGAGCTGGAGAGGGGCATGCTGCTGCTTCTGGGAGCCATGCAGAGCCACAGCAGGTAGGGACCCTGTTTTCGCCCCACTGCACCACCGACCAGACTTTTAACGGCCTGTTCAGTGGTGCTGACCGGAGCCTCCAAGGTCCCTTTTCAATCAGGTGTTCCAGTTGAAAACCAGATACCTGGCAATCCTAGTAAATCCCCGAGATCTTCAGTGATTATCATGTTATGAAGATTTGTATGATGTGCTTTGAGTGACATTTTGTTTTGCCATTATGGATAGATAGAGCTGGGATTCTAGGTAAGCACCACCACTTATTTTCCAGTGTGGCCCCTTTGACTATAAAGTGTCCTGCAAGCAGCTAGTTTGTAAGGCTATGCTTGCTTTTTCAGACATGGTCTGATGTGCACCATTTCAATTGAATTCTGAAACCATCCTGGTTTAGTGGATTAGGAATTCTATGCAAACATTTTGCTCAGGGTGAATGTATTTTTTCTGTTGATGCAAGCTTTAGAAACCATTACTTTTCATACATACTAAGCTCCTTTAAACAAGAACTGTTGTCTTAGGCTCCCACCATTCTTGCATTGTGTGTGTAGTGGCAGCTCGAGGGTTTTCTGAATAATTTTGTTCTGAAACATCTGGAAATGTTGCATGAATTTTCTAAATTTGTGTTTTTAACTCCTACAGGTACTAATATGGTTAATGCAGGAGACATGAATGGTTCTGGTAATCTGATGGATTTCCTGGATGAGCCTTTCCCTGATGTTGGGACATATGAGGACTTCCACACCATTGATTGGCTGAGAGAGAAATCACGTGACACCGACAGACATAGGAAGGTAAATCAAATCAAGTCGTCAACTATGATCTTTAATTTTAAAAGGTCAGACTTTGGGGAATTATTTTAAAATGTCAGCTGGTCTGAGGAGCTCAAGGGCTTAAATATGGAGGAGGGCTGGAATTTTTTTCAAATCAACTATACAAAAACTATCGGAAATTTGCATCCCAAGTAAGGGGGAGAAACTTGGAGAGAGGTTGTAGACCCACCTGGATAAATAATCCCCTCAAAAAGGTTATTAGGAATAAGCAGACAGTCTATAAGGAATTGGAAAAGGTGTTAACAAAGAAAACTACACTACGGAGGTTCAAAAATGCCAGAATAAAGAGAGAATTGCTAAAAGTCAAGCTAAATGAGTTCTTTCCAAGGAAATTAAAATAAATAATGAGGTTTTTAAGTTATATAACTAGAAGTAGACTAAGGAAGGTTGAAGTTGGGCCACTATGCAGTGTGGATGGGAAGGAGTTGAAAGATAATTAAGGTATGGCCCCAAAACTAAATGAATACTTTGTCTCGGTTTCAATGATGATGATAATATGGAACGTGGGTATGAATGCAGTATGGCTGATGGAAATGAGTGTCTAGAAATAGAAACGGCCACATCTGAGGTGGAAGAAAAACAGAAAGAGCTTAATGTGCTCAAATCCAGGCATACCAGACAATTCCCACCTCAGAATACTGAAAGAACCAGCACATGAGATTGCTAGCCCAGTTGCAAGGATTTGTAATAAATCTATCTTTTCAGTGATCTGGGCAATTACAGACCTGTTAGTCTGACCTCAGTAGTATACAAGGTTTCAGAACAAATTATGAAGGAAAGAATAATTAAAGTCATAGAAGTAAAGGGGCTGCAGTGTAACAGGGTTTTACCAAGGGTAGATCACGCCAGACTAACCTGATTTCCTCCTTTGACAGAATAACTGACTTTTTAGCTATGGGAAATGCAGTAGATCTAATATACCGGTACTTGGACTTCAGTAAAGCATTTGGCACTGGGCCACATGGGAAATTATTTCTTAAATTAGGGATCGATACAAGCATTGTAAGGTGGATAAGAATTGGCTAAAGGAGAGCAGGCAATGGGTTGTGCTAAAAGATGAATTATCGGACTGAAAGGAGGTTACTAGTAGAGTTCCTGGAGGATCAGCCTTGGTCCAATCTTATTCAATATTTTTATTAATGACCTTGGCACAAGAAGTAGGAGTGTGCTAATGAAATTTGCTGATGATACAAAGTTGGGAGGCATTGCCAATACTGAAGAGGATCAGAATATTACATAGAAAGATCTGCATGACCTTGAAGACTGGAGTGATAGAAATGGGATGAAATTCAATAGTACAAAGTGCACTTAGGGTCTAATAATAAGAATGTCTGCTTCAAGTTGATGGCTCATCAGTTGGAAGCAACAGAGGAGGAGAGAGACTTGGGTATGTGGGTCGATCTCGGGATGACTATGACCTACCAATGTGATGAGGCTGTAAAAAAGGCAAATGCGATCCTAGGATGTATCAGGCAATGCATTTCCAGTAGAGATAGAGAGGTATGAATGCCATTATACAAGGCACTGCTAAGACGTCACTTGGAATACTGTATACAATTCTGGTTACCCATGTTAAAGAAAGATTAATTTAAATTGAAAGACGTGCAGAGAAGAGCTACTAGGATGATCAGGGAAATGGAGGGCCTATCTCATGAGAGGAGACTGGAAGAGCTTGGATTGTTTAGTAAAACGAAGGCTAGGAGGGGATATGATTGCTCTCTATACATTCATTAGGGGGATAAATACCAGGCAAGGTGAAGAGCTATTTAAGCTAAAGGACAATGTTGGTACAAGTACAAATGGATATAAACTGTCCGGGAACAAATTCAGGCTGGAAATTAGAAGGTTTCTAATCATTGGTGGGGTGAGGCTTTGGAACAGCCTCCCAGTAGGAGTTGTGGGGGGCAAACAACTGAACTAGTCTTAACAGAGAGATGGACAAATTTAAGAGTGATGGAAGGGGGGTAGGGCTCAATAGCCCTGAGGCTCACTTCTACTCATGCATCAGGGTTTCAGCAAGCCATTGGCAAGGGTCAGGAAGAGATTCCGCCCTCCCAAAATGTATTTTGGAAGCATTTTTTTTAATCTCCATTCTCTGAAGCATCAGAAGGTGGCCTGGCTGGGGATGGGCCAGGGCTCTGAGATGGTACCAAAAATGCTCTCTCTCTTGTACTTAGCTGGCTGGTTCTTGCTCACATGCTGCATGTCTAATTGATTGCCATATGTGATATTAGAAAGGAGTTTCCCTGCAGGCTAGATTGGCAGTGCCTATTGGGTTTTTTTCACCTTCCTCTGCAGCACGGGGGTGCAAGTCAATTGCCAGAATTACCTGGAAATATCTCACTTAATCCATTTCCTGCCATTGCAGAGGCCTTGGGCATTGGTCCATCTCACTCCCTCCTGTTCTTTCATGGTGGCACACAAGAGTCTAGTCTCCTGTGGGCTGTCATCCTTTGGTTTAATTTCAGTTGTTGGGTTTAGCGTGTGGGTGGCGTTGGTGTCCTGTAATATACAGAAGGTCAGACTAGATGATCTAGCTGTGCCTTCTGGCCTAAAACTGTATGACTTTATGTAAGAGATGCAGACTCAAGCACAAATGCACTCATCAACAAAAGCCCAAGTTATAGCCATCCGTAAAGCAGGAAAATGTCGTTTTCAAAACTGTTGTATCTCAGCTCATTGTGCACTCCCCGGTTCTTGAGCAGGACCTACAAAAAGATGGTCATAATTTGCCTTTCATTGCTCATGATTTCATCTGTCAATATGAGGGGAAAAAAAAAGAAGAAAAACTGTATTGAATCTGGTGGATTAGAGCTGAAATAATAAGTAAAACTGTTAAGGTTGGACAAATTCACTTGATCCCGAGCTCTGTAAAAACAATCAGTCTTTTTAGTGTTCAGTCCATCTGTGTTCAAATAAGAGTCTTGCCTTGTAGATGTGACACAACAAAACCGACTCTTATGAATCAGGGTATGTATTTTTTCAGATTACAAGCAAAAGTAAGGAATCCATATGGGAGTTCATCAAGAGTTTGTTGGATGCCTGGTCAGGATGGGTTGTAATGCTTCTCATAGGACTTCTGGCAGGTATGTGCATAATAGCAGCAGTGCTGCGTCAGGAACTCTCTCTCTCAGTCTTCCTGCAGAGCCAGCTGCTTATGTTTTACTTACTTTGTCTGGTCCCCAACTTTTCGAGATGGATGAGATAAAGAGATAGTTATGCACCCACACAGCTTTAATGCTTCGCTTGGAAAATCTCACACTGAGTGCTGACCTAGAAAAATTGCTATTAACAAGTAATGTGATTTTTGTATTGCTTTTGAAAACATGCCTCTGAGTGAAAGTGCCTTACCCTTGATGAACTGTTTTGACTATCTCAGCCTCTGATTCACTTGTTCCTTTCTTGATCTTGTGAATTTAATTCCAGGGATAGATATTTTGATGCAGGAGGAGAGTACTATTAGAGTACAATGAAAATATAGTTCTCTAATGCACTAGATTAATTGTAGACGGGGTTATCTCTTTATGCATGCCTAAAAAGGCGGGGCGGGGGGGGGAGACCTGACACACAACCAATTTCAGACTGACTTCCAGATCTGCTCACAAGCCAGACAGACATTACATATTTAACAACAAACTCAGATGGGAAATTCATTAATTTCCTGAGTTGCTCCTGTCTCCTGCTCAGTTTAGCATGTCTTCCAGTTTGGAAAGCTGCTCTCATGTTACCAACCTAAAACAGCGGCCTTGAATAGTTTTTATGCTGTCTCGATTATGTCAATGTGATTATGACTGCTAGGAAATAGCATGATGCCAAGTTTTACACACCATGTTCTCACCAAAACTAGTGTGAATCTCCTGGTTTAACAAATGTAAAGTTAGTATATTTAATATCAGTGTTTAGAACTGCGAGTGGAAGCTGTTCTGGAACATTATGGCTAAAGTTATCTGGAGCATTTTTGCTGAAGTGAAATTTTGACAAAATATGCTGTTTCATGGAGACATATAAATTTACACAAAACTTTTGTTGGGAAGATATGAGATATGAGACACCCACACCCACCCACCCCTGGGGATTAGAGTACCAGCCTGGGAAATGTTCAAGTCAGTGCTCTGCCTGAGTTGGGATGAAATAGCTCTGCTCTGAATCAGGGACTTGAACCTGTCTCCCCCACATTCCAAGACAGTACCCCAATTTCACAGCTATACAGTGAAAACATATGCTCGTTCACTCTCTCATGCCAATGTGGAACCAAAATATTTTGAAACCTCAAAATTTGATGCCAAATGGAATTGTTGGCCTTCAGGTATGTCGTATGGGTACGCTGAGGTTAGGTTGGAGCTAGTTAACATGTTAACTAACTCTACCCTTTTCCCTAATGTGGAGGAAGGTTAATACCTTTTATCTCAACTGGTTGCATTGAAATAAAATATGTTATTCTGCACCTATGCTAGGGAAAAGGTTGTAGTTAGGTTGGGCTTAGTTAATAGATATGAACTACTCACAGACATACACCTTACCACTTCTTTGACTACCGTACACCACAGACAACACACAACGCGTTTAATTCTGCCCCTCTAGGGAAATGTGCCTTCCAGTATCCCCTTTACCAAACAATCCTGTCCCAACACATCAGACTACCCATCAAGATTGTCTTCTGCACACTTCTTCATCACGGTGGTGGCCTGAGGTAGTAGAAAGAAAAGACCAGTGGTTAGGGAACTAGCCTGGAGCCCAAGAGGCTCTGCCACAGACTTCTTGTGTGACCTTGGGAGAGCCCTGATTGGTAAAGGTGTTTAGGTGTTGTTTCACTCAGCATTGCAAGGCCTAAGGGATCTAGATGGCTAAGTTCCATTTTCAAAAGCGATTTAGGCACTTAGGAGCCTAAGTCTCACTGAAAGTCAATTAAACTAGCTTGACTTTCTGAGGTTTCCAAGCAGCTGCATCTCCATTGACTTTCTTGGAGCGGTGAGTTTTCAGCACTTATGGTTTTCTGGCTCACAGGTCTCTACCTAACCTGTTAGCCCATAGTACTGCCCAGGGCGGTCATTCAGTCTTTCCACGTCTGTTTTTTTATCTGAAAAATGGTGCTACGTGTGTAGCACTTTCATCTGTTAGCAGGTCTCAAAGCACTTGGCCCCAGCAGCCTCATTTTACAGCTGGCATAACTATGCAGTTTCCTCAGAGGCACCATAGTGTAATGGATGAAATGTGAGCCTATCACGTCAGAGGCCTGGACGTGTGTCCCCAGCTGTGCCTCAAACTTTCTTGACCTTGGGCAAGTCACTTTATAAGGTTAAAAACAATCTTATAGTCCATGGGTGGCCAAACTGAGGCTCACAAACCACACGCATCTCTTTTACCATTTAAGTGAGGCTTGCGGAGCCCTCTTCCTCCCATTCTTCACCTACCAGACTGGGGCGGGGAAGCTCAGGGCCTCTGCCTTGCAGCGGGGTGATGGGGTAGGGGCTTTTGCCCGGCAGGGAGGAGGGTCTTGGGGCTTCAGCCCTGCAGGATGCACCTGCTGGGGGTCATCAAGTACCTTCTGAGGCAGGTGTGCCCCGGCTCTTGAACTTCTGAAGCTTGTCGTATGCGGCTTGGAGGGCCAGTAAGTTTGGCCACCCCGATATAGTCCTTATTTACTTCACCTGTGAAGTGACATGAGTATTGATTTACCTGACAGGGCATGGTGGAAGGCTTCACTAAGGATCTGTCTATACGGCACATCACGGGCAGCAGCATGTAGGGTACGTGTAACTACATGCCTCAGTGAAAAAGCAGGCGGCATCCACACTGAGATGTGTAGCTACATGTATCAGTGAAAGGCTCTGGGGGGCGGGGGGAGGCAGCGGTGCCTTAGTCTACACTGCTATTTATACCCATGCTGGGGTGTGTGCATAGTGTATGTACTCGACATGCTGCCAAAAGCAGGGTGCAGGGTAGATGTACCTTAAGCGAAGCTTGGGAAGTGTCGATAAATATGGAGGTCCATCAGAGGATGAGAGAGGGATTGAACTCTGCACATTTTGGACAAGGCAGAGGTTTCCTTGGGCCAATCCCAGGTCTTGTGTTTCCTTGAACCAGTTAGAGATTCTGATCAGTAGGAGGTTTTTCAGAAAATCATAGAGCTTACAGAGAAACTCACTTAGCTAGGCACATTGAGGTCAGTAGCGTTATGGTGATTTACACCAACTCAGGATATGGCCCACTGTTTCTATAGAAACTTGAGCAACTAGAAATGACAAGCCACAAAAAAACCCAAAACAAACAAACAAACAAAACCTAACTCTTTACAAAAGCAAAAACTTGGATTGCTACACCAGCTTTCCCCTTTGCTTCCCTAATGATCTCGCATACCTCTCATTGGCATATCTGTGTTCCCCTTCAGTTTGGAGACAGATTCTTCCCATATCACATGAAATCCTTCATTGTTGTCATATGGCCTTATAGTGGTGACAAGTATTATCCCTCTTGCTGATGTGACAATAAATGTGATGTACTTATGAAGTTATTGCAGAACCTTTCAGTTGTCTTTAAAGAGTTTGTTTCTAATTTAACTTTTGAATACGATTTTAACAGTTTGTCAATGACAGCATCTGGAGACATCAGTGTAGAATAAGTCCAAAATAGACCTTCAGAGATATGAACAGCTCGGGAATGGAGGTTGTTCATAACTCTGAAATGTTCATAACTCTGAACAAAACATTATGGTTCTTCTCTCAAAAAGTTTACAACTGAACATTGACTTAATACAGCTTTGAAACTTTACTATGCAGAAGAAAAATGCTGCTTTGAACCATCTTAATTTAAATGAAACATACATGGAAACAGTTTCCTTACCTTGTCAAATCTTTTTTTAAACTTTCCCTTTATTTTTTTAGTATGTTTAACACAGTACTGTAATGTGTTTGCTTCCCCCCCCCACCTCCGTCTCTGCTGTTGCTTGATTGAATCCTTCCGGCTCCAAATGAGGGGTGTGGTTAACCAGGCAGTTCGTAACTCTGGTGTTCATAACTTTGAGCTTCTACTGTACACCAGTGGACAGGCTTTCACAGTCTTATGCACAGTCAAATGCACAGGTGCTAAGGTGACTTCTCTGTTTTCACAATACTAGAGCTATGGCAGATTATGATATTTGATTAGGAATTGTACAGGAAGGTCAAGATCTTCTCTGGGAATCCACAGCATAGGGCATATACTCAAGCATTGTTTGGCCACTGGATGTCACTGTTGCTCTGTATAATTATTTGAAAAAGCTGGCTCCGGCAATGAAGGATGAAGTTCATAAAGAAAGTATTTTAAGGACATTTTTATTCTCAGGCTTGAATTACTATTAGGTATCTACATCAATGTTTAAATGGTAGTCCCATTGATCTTAATGACTAAACTATCATAAAATTCAGTAAATCAGGATTGGGCCTTACATTATTTGTATTACTTAAATTGCTCATTTTAAAGATCTGTGTACTGGGACCAACAGAAATGCGTGTGTCTGTGCGTGCACGCATATGCCCCTCCTCTCATCTACCATGAGGAACAATTTCCCTGATCCTGCAGTCTGATATGTATACATTGATTTCTCTGCATGTGTGAAGTCCCATTAACTTCACTGGTATGCCAGCAGTCAAATGGCATGCTGACATGGATCAGCTTGCAGGATTGCGGCCTGTGTCTGTATTTGGAATGTGATGTCCCATTTTATCGGGGCAGAGCCAAGATGAGAATTATGGTGTTCAAAAGAAGCATTGCACAATAAAATGTAGAAGAAGAGAGGACATTTTTGGAGAAGCTCAGTTCCTCCCTACTAACTCACAGCTGTTCAGTCTAATTATTTGGCCCATTTTTATGCTCCTGTTGTAACTGGTCCTTCAGATCATGTGTTTTGTTTCAATATAATTAGATTAATATGTGTTCCACTTAACATTATTTTTTATTTCCTGATCTTTTTTTAAGGCACGTTAGCTGGAGTTATAGATTTAGCTGTAGACTGGATGACAGATCTGAAAGAGGGTGTCTGCTTATCTGCATTCTGGTACAGCCATGAGCAGTGCTGCTGGACATCTAATGAAACCACATTTGATGACCGGGACAAATGTCCCCTGTGGCAGAAATGGTCCGAGCTTCTGGTAAACCGGTCTGAGGTATGCAAGACCTGCTTAGGCTGTAGACTGGGAAATACTAACCATTCCCAGATTATTCTTCCCCCCTTCCCGCACTACTCTGTGATATTCTCTTCAAACAGTCTGTCCCCCAACCCCCGAGGTAGAGTTATGAACTGCCAATATTGTTACCGGGGTTCCCACAAACATTTTCTGCTTAGCCTGTTATAAGCCCCAGGTCTCGTGTGTGTGCGTGTGTGCTGCAGAGACAAAGTCTGCGAGAATGGGGAAATCTCTTATTTGTATCCTTACTAGAATAAAAGAATTACCTCATAACTAGATCTGGGTGAAAATTTTCAGACAAGTTATTTATTTGCTAAAAAATGCGCTTGTGGTCAACCTGAAACTATTAACAAATTTGACCTGATTAGTTTCGGCTCAAAAAACTTTCTCCAATCTCTCTCTTTCTCTGTGGAGAACAGAGTATGGGAGTATCCTCCACCAGCCATTTTTAAAAAAACACCTGATGCTTGCTGTAATCTCATCCATTCAGGAAAAAAGTGTTTTGGATGTGCTGTTACGGGCTTCTGGATAAGTCATCTTTGGTTTAAGGGATTTAGCGGAATAAACAGAAGGTTTGACTCCACTAGGGAGAACGCCACAACCTTCACTTTAATTTGGCAGTGGAATTTTAACCTGGAACTCCATACAGTCTCTAAGAACCCTGTTGTTGCTGTACAACAAGAGGTTGGTCATTCTTAACAGTAACCCCAAAGCTGTTGTTTTAGTTTTAGCTGGACTGCACTGTCTGTGGACATGCATGGCCTAATTTTCCAGAGGGGATGTCTCATTGACTTCACTGGCACTTGTGTGTACATGCCGTGCTGTTTGATACCAAGCAAGAATCTCTCCTGTACAGTGGGTGGTACACAATGCAATGCAATTTGCATGGCATTTCAACTGTCTTAGTCAGTATTTATAGACTGATAGTTGTTTCTTAGGTTTCAGAGTAGCAGCCGTGTTAGTCTGTATTCGCAAAAAGAAAAGGAGGACTTGTGGCACCTTAGGGACTAAATAAATAAATAAATAAATTTGTTAGTCTCTGAGATGCCACAAGTACTAGTTGTTTCTTAGTAACATTAAATAAACATTGTCCCAGGATAAATTGCTGAACTGGAGTGAAGTTGTAGATTATTAGAAAATCCCTGGATGGAGAAGAGGTGGGAAGGAAGGAGCGTTGCATTAAGCATAACAGCTGGATGGGTGTTTTAGTTCACACGTAGTTAATATTTTCACCATATTCAAGCTAGGTTTCTGATCCTTAAGGATTACAGTGAAAATAACTATTAGTTTGACTTGATTCTGGCGACTCCCCCAGACCAACGGAGCTTCTAAGATCTGCAGTCTTCCCCTGTCTCACTGACTTCTACAGTCAGTAGATCTAACTGTATTAATATTGTTATATTATGGTAGCATCTAGAGACCCCAATCAGGCACCAGGGCCCCACAGGAAATGTACACACATACATCAGAAAGTCAGACCTACCTCTGTACAAACTCTGCAGGCTTCTCAAAGCCTTGTAGAATTTCTAAGAACAATCAAGATTGATTTAATTACAGTCAGTACACAGAGAGATTTTTGTTCCCATTCATAAATTACTACACCTTGCAGAAGACATCCAAACAACAGACACAAGCACAGTGAAAAGAACTGGTTGCCTTGAGTGTGCAGAGGGAACAGTTCACAGAACATTTTACATAAAAAGTTCTTGGAGGATTTTTCCCAGATGTAATGTGTTCAGACTCTTCTATTTTATGCACAGCTGTGGCTCTGCTTATCATGTCTAACTGAATTTGACATTTTGGAGCCCTAGATGTACATAGATATTGTTTGCAAAATCATTTCTTCCCTGTGGTTTTGGGCATCATGGCTCCTTTCAGCCCCTTAAATATGTTGCCACTATGAATTCTGACACATCCTATGGGATCTGTCAGTATTCTTTTAATTATAGTATTTCTATGAAACCTCCCCCCCAAAAAGCAGATTTGATTTAGAGAAAACATGAAAATAAATCAGTCTATGCATCAGATCATGTTTTCTTCCCGATTCCTCATTATACAGGTTACCTGTGTTGGCCATCCATTCAACCCTGTGCTCTTTCCTTCTTCTATTCCAGTGGCTTTCAACCTTTCCAGATTACTGTACCCCTTTCAGGAGTCTGATTTGTATTGCGTACTCCCAAGTTCACTTAAAAACCTCACTTAAAAACTGCTTGCTTACAAAATCAGACATAAAAATACAAAAGTGTCACAGCACACTATTACTGAAAGATTGCTTACTTCCTTATTTTTACCATATTATTATAAATCAATTGGAATATAAATATTGTATATACATTTCAGTGTACAGTAAATAGAGCAGTATAAACAAGTCACTGTATGAAATTTTAGTTTGTACTGACTTTGCTAGTGTTTTTTATGTAGCCTGTTGTAAAACTAGGCAAATATTTAGATTAGTTGATGTACCCCTTGGAAGACCTCTGCATACCCCAAAGATACACATACCCCAGGCTGAGAACCACTATCCTATTCCAGTGCCATTCCTTAAAACAGCCAGCAGAGGATGCTGTAAAAGTAGGATACGCGCCATCCTCCTTGTGGAGACTAAACTTGCCTCTGGTAATACACTGGAGCCATCTGTTTTGGCCTAGAGTGTTGACTCCAACAGTAGACCTGTAGGCTTATATGTAAGCATGTGAGTAAGTGCCTTCCTGAATCAGGGTCTTGGTGATGGCAGCTAAAGGTGTGGCTGAGTCACTAGTACTTCCCTTCTGAAAGACTATTAATCTTTAGAAACTGTTATTTAAAGTTCCAAAAGTTTATGACTATAAGTGTTCAAAAAAGAACTCAATCTTGCCTGTGACCACGTGTCTAGTTCATGGAGGATAGGTCCATCAATGGCTATTAGCCAGGATGGACAGGAATGGTGTCCCTAGTCTCTGTTTGCCAGAAGCTGGGAATGGGCGACAGGGGATGGATCACTTGATGATTACCTGTTCTGTTCATTCCCTCTGGGGCACCAGGCATTGGCCACTGTCGGAAGACAGGATACTGGGCTAGATGGACCTTTGGCCTGACCCCGTATGGCCATTCTTATGTTCATATGTCAAATGTTTGGAGAATGTGAGGATGAATGTTATCCCTAGGGACATAGTTGTGCAAAAAAAGTGGGATCCCAGTAGTCTGACCCAGTATGATGTAGTATGTGTGTCTGTAGCAAATACCTAAAACAGATCTGCAGTCTTTACATCTGAGATTTGAAAAAGGAGTCTGTCAAAAGAAATGAATATGGTGCAGCTTAATTGAATTAAGAAGCAAAATAGCTGCTTTAGCTCAATGTTTTAGAGCCAAATTCTCACCAGATGAGCTGGAACTGCTGCAGATTCACACTAGTGTAGCTGAGATCAGAATGTAGCCCTGGGACTGCAAACGCAGACTGTCCTCTAAGGCAGGGGTTAACATTTTTCTTTCTGAGGCCCCCCACTGTCCTATTAAAAATCTCCATGGCCCCCTTGTGTTCCAACAACTGTTTTTTCTGTATATAAAAGCAAGGACAAGCATTAGGGGGTAGCAAGCAGGGCAACTCCCCGGAGCCCCACGCCACAGGGGGCCTCATGAAGCTAAGTTGCTCAGGCTTCAGCTCCAGCTCAGGGTGGAGGGGCTTGGGCCTCTGGGCTTCAGCTGCATGTAGTAGGGCTTCAGCTTTCTGCCCTGGGCCCCAGCAAATCTCATGCCAGCCCTGCTTAGCAGACCCCCTGAAACCTGCTTGCAGCTGCCTTTGTGGTCCCGGATGGCTGGTTGAGAACCACTGTTCTAAGGGAATAGTGAATATTACCATTGAGTCTCTAGTTGAAAGCACTAGGGAGAAGACATTCATGGGGAAATGAAATAAACATTCTTCAGTTGGAACAATAAAACTCCACTATGACTATGGATGGGTGTCCTTGATAAGTATGGAATTTATTACTTAAGTCTTGGGTCATGGGGGTTGATAAGACTCTGCTCTTCTGCTGTTATCAGCAAGGCCACTCATTGATATCGTATTCGGATAGAAATATCTAGGGATATGCTAGAGTTAGTTATTGTTATGGCATGTTTGGCAAACGGGGACCATCACATTGACCTTGCCTGCTTTGTCATTCATAAGATTGGAAAATAGGGTTTTTAGCATTGAGAACTGGAACAGAATAGGAGTAGTTGACACAGACTTCCTTGATGGTCACACATACAGCATGGTGTTCTCTTAATCCTCTGCCATCTGAAAAAGCACTCTCAGTGCTTCAAATACAGGTTATGGACACTACTAGTCTTCACTGAGGCTTCCCTTGTCTCTGTTCTGGACCATCAGGCAGTGGAGGGAGAACCTTCAAAGGTATGCATCATATTGTCATCTTTAGACTGATAAATCACAGCTCCATGCCTCCGATTGGATCAGTCCATTATGGGCTCTTTTTTGGCTATTGGACTGTCTAAGTGGCTTTATTATTTGGAGGGGACACATCCAATGGTAACTCAACCCCAAAAAGGTCAAGGTCATGCTTGTGGGTAGGGAAGAGTGTCTTGAGGAAAACTTGGGCAGTTTTTGTATGTCCATTCCAGGGAGAATGGCATCACTAGAGATGGGTGTGGAACTTGGAGGTAACCACTGACTGCTCACTCCGTAGTTACAACAGTGATTTAGAGTGTCTATTACCATTACCATCTGCATCCTGTCGGGAAAGCCCATCTCTTTATCTTGAGTACAGGCCTCAGCATGATTGCTTATGCTTTTGTCATATCCAGGGTAAACGACTGTAATACATTCATAATTGGGCATCCTTTCAAATTGCTTTGGAGGCCGCAACCACTGCAGAATGTGTCCTGTACCTTATACCTTCAGATAGGAGTGAGGAATTCAGTTATACCCATCTTCTGTGAAGTGCACTGGCTGTTAATACACCAAAGAATATAATTTAAGGTATCAGAGTTAGCATGGAGAGCCTCTTCATAATCTAAACCCTCAGAACTGGACTGATCACTTCGCATCCTACGTTCCTGCCTGATCATTACAATTAGCCGGGGTGATTCTGGTCTTGCCCTTTCTATTAAAATTAATGGAGAAGTGTTGCTAAATCCCCGGCTTTGAAAATCTCAGCCAGCATCCCCAGAGAGGCCCACCGCCGTCTCTCGTTGGCTGGCTTTAAAGTACATTGCAAATCCCTCCTTTGGGGTATTTTTTTTCTGGCTGTAACTGGGTTTGCCCCGGTGCTAGGTTTGCTTGATGTTGTTTGGACTGTGTATATGTGCTCAGCTTTTCTTTCAACTGTTTAAGTGTTTAGTTTGGTATTTTGTATAGTGCGTGAGAAGCTTACAAAAGGCACCATGTAGATTGGTTTAAATAAACTAAGATGCTGCATCTATGTATCTTTGCGGAGCACAAAAATGTGCAAACATTCACACTTACTGAGGCAGAAGCAGCTTCAATCATACCACTAGTGTTGCAGTAATTGAACAGAACCTGCTCCACCCCACTCCAAATCCTAATAGGAACATAAGGTTATTTCATTGCATTTGTCTAACAGTGTTTTTGCTGTTGTTTTTCCAGGGTGCAAGTGCTTACATTCTAAACTATTTTCTGTACATTATGTGGGCTCTATCTTTTGCTTTCCTGGCAGTCTCCCTGGTCAGGGTGTTTGCTCCTTACGCCTGTGGTTCTGGGATTCCAGAGGTGAGTTTCTTCCAGATGGATGCATATTTAAAACCTGAAAAGTCATTTCATGTTCTAGACCTGTGCCATCATATAGCTATGCCTTTGGCATATGAACAAGCAGAAGCAAGGCATTTTAATATTTTTTTTTTCACCTGACATGTCTTTATATTATGCCTTTTGCCTAAGCTGTGTTCATGTTTCCTGTCTAAATTCTTCATCTTAGACTCCACTCAAAGGCATATGCAATGGCTGCTGTTTTGGTCAACAACCCAAGGACTGAACTGGACACTTCCAGAGCTAAAAGCATGAACTGCTAGAACCTGAGTTAAAGATCCAAGGCTCCCTAACTGGGCTGTAACAATTCATATTCTCTGTGGATTGGACACAGAGGGGGAGCCATAGTGCATACTCATCAGTGGGTTACACATGAATATTTGCCTGGAAGTCCACCAGATACAATTACATGTTCCAGTTATAAGGGAGAAGATAAAAGTTTAGGCCAAGATTTAAGGGTTGGGGGGCGCAAAAAAAGGGAAGGGAGGAAGATTCAAGACCAAGCTTTCCAAAGTAACTAGTGAGTTTGAGCTCCTCAATTTTGGGGGGCCCACCATTTGGAATTCCTTTAAAAGATCTGATTTTCTGAAAACCAGGTGTGTCAAGCTGGGTGCCCAAAATTCAGGCAACCAAAGTCACCAGTCACTTTTGAAAATTTGGCCCTAAATCCATCTTTGGGTTCTTAAATTAGTGACCTTGAAATCAAGAAGAGCTACAGGTTACTTAATACTTTAATAAAACATGTCAGACGCTAAAAAAAAAAAGGGGGGGGGAGGCTAAATAACAGCTGGGTATTATTAAGAGCCTCCATATGGATTGTGGAGTCTAAATTTAAGCTTCAGTCTTTGAAAGTCTGATCCTTGTCCTTCAAATTTAATTCATTGTACAGATCTGTTTGCTCCTTTCGTCACCCCTAGGAGAGCAACCCAAGAAATCTAAAACTGATTAACCAAAAATCTGGAACTGGTTGGAAAAAATAATTGCAAAACCCTCCTGAAATATTGACATTGTTTCCATTGCTCAGGTGTCAATATGAAGCTATTTTTTATTTTATTTTTTCAATTTTTGTTATAACTTTTTAATTTTTTAAATAAAAATATTATCAAACATTTTGACTTACAGAAAACCTGGATTTTAATAAATGAAAATGTCTACTGGTTTTGATAACATTTTGGATAAAAATTCTGATAATGAAGTCAGAAGTCAAAAAAGGCCACTTTTGGATGAAAAACTTTGAATTTGCAAAATTGTTGCCATGTCTACCCACTACTCATGTTAACCACTAGTACGATATCACTGTAGAAGAGTTGTCTTAATCTTTCGCTGAGTGCATCAGTGGCTTCTTTCAAGCAATGATTTGTCTACTATAGTCGTTAAGTCATTTTTGCAAAATTGAAGTTGCAGAAGTTTATTTAGTTCTTCAACCTATTCTTCCTGCCTTCCAGATAAAAACCATCCTGAGTGGTTTCATTATTAGGGGCTACCTGGGGAAGTGGACACTCTTAATCAAAACAGTCACCTTGGTTCTCGTGGTGTCTTCGGGCCTCAGCCTCGGCAAAGAAGGTCCTTTAGTGCATGTGGCTTGTTGCTGTGGTAACTTCTTCAGCAGCCTCTTCTCAAAGTACAGCAAGAATGAAGGAAAGAGGAGAGAGGTGAGCTTGGACTCAGATTGACTATATTTAAGGGGAACGAAATGACAACAACTCAAAGGGCTCATGCCTTGTATGCAAATCTTTGTGTTGCAGGTGCTTTCAGCTGCAGCTGCTGCAGGAGTCTCTGTTGCTTTTGGTGCTCCAATTGGTGGTGTACTTTTTAGCCTGGAAGAGGTAAGAGCTACCAGTGAATCAGCTGTGTTTCACTTTCATGATATATGTTTGCAGAATTTCATTTGCATCAGTAACAATACTTTCCCTTGATTCCTTCCTTACGAATCCAGAATTCATTTGCATCAGTAACAATACTTTCTCTTCATTCCTTCCTTACGAATCCTTTTTATTTTCCCAATATTGTTATGCCATATATAAGCATATATAATCTGTAATTGTTACCAATGAGAAGTTACCCTGTAGATTAGCATAATGTTGGCAGAAGAGGAGTAATAGTCTCCTGGAGATAACCAAAGGTGTGATTGTGCTGTGTGTGTGTGTTCAGCATTTGACTCCATACAGAAAAGGTGTATGCCTTGAGCATTCTAACAAAAGATTACAGAAACTTACTACAGCATGTCTAGAGATCATAACTCCAGTGTGTCTGTTTAAAACATCACGGTTCAACAGCTTCCTTTATGATTCATCTGATGTTCATTTTCCATTGTTCGCAATTTCCTCCTCAAGTCTGAAAATGCCTTTCCTTACAGATGTGTGACCATGTTCTGGTCACAGACACACCCATGTATGTAAAGTCACAATAACCAACAGAGGGAATGCAGTAGGGCAGGGGTGGGCAAACTTTTTGGCCTGAGGGCCACAGCAAAGTTCCGAAACTGTAGGAAGGGCCAGGTAGGGAAGGTTGTGCCTCCCCAAACAGCCTGGCCCTCACCCCCTATCCACCCCCTCCCACTTCCTGCCCCCTGACTGCCCCCCTCAGAACCCCTATCCAAGCCCCCCCCCCGTTCCCTGTCCCCTGACCACCCCCCCCCGAACCTCTACCCCATCTAACTGCCCCCTGCTCCTTGTCCCCTGACTGCCCCCCGGGACCTTCTGCCCCTTATCCAACCCCCCCCACTCCCCGCCCCCTTACTATGCCACTCCGAGCAGCAAGACTGGCAGCTGTGCCGCATGGCCGGAGCCAGCCACACTGCAGTGCTGCCCGGCAGGAGCTCGCAGCATGGCAAGCTGAGGCTGCAGGGGAAGGGGGACAACAGGGGAGGGACTGGGAGCTCAAGGGCTGGGCAGGATGGTTCCGCAGGCCAGATGTGGCCCGTGGGCTGTACTTTTCCCACCTCTGCAGTAGGGCCTGTGGTGCAACAAAAAAGAGAGTAACTAAATCAAAACACCTTACCTCCCACTCAGTTAAGCATTCACTGTTTCTGTTTGTTTTAGGTTAGTTATTATTTTCCCCTGAAAACCCTCTGGAGGTCATTTTTTGCTGCTCTTGTGGCTGCCTTTACTCTGAGGTCCATCAATCCGTTTGGAAACAGCCGACTGGTTCTTTTTTATGTGGAGTACCACACCCCCTGGTATATGGCTGAACTTTTCCCATTCATTCTGCTTGGGGTCTTTGGAGGTCTGTGGGGGACGCTCTTTATCCGTTGCAACATTGCCTGGTGCCGGAGGCGCAAAACAACCAGGCTTGGGAAGTATCCGGTCCTAGAGGTCATTGTGGTAACTGCTATCACTGCCATCATTGCCTATCCTAATCCATACACTCGGAGGAGCACCAGTGAGCTGATCTCTGAGCTTTTCAATGACTGTGGCGCTCTGGAGTCCTCACAACTCTGTGACTATATTAATGACCCAAACATGACCAGGCCCGTAGATGACATCCCTGACAGACCTGCTGGCTTTGGAGTCTACACTGCAATGTGGCAGCTGGCCCTGGCTCTGATTTTTAAAATTATTATCACAATATTTACTTTTGGCATGAAGGTAAGTTGGAGGGTGTGTAAAGTTCATTGCTGCAATCCATATTGTGTGTTGAAGCTAGACTTTTGCATGACAAGACCAGGTTAATATCAGAGCTTAGAGTGTCATGTTCAGGTTACATACGTCTAGCATAATACCAGGGATGTGTGTGAGAACATGCAAATTCTGAAGCACAAGGCAATAGAAAATTAGGGCTTAATTAGGATTCTGCTTTGATGGCAACAGATTCATCTAAAGATTCAGAAATTAGCAAGAGTTCCACAGACACTCCTGGTATCAGGGTGAATTGTAAGATGCTATCACAGAACCATCTCATGGTCTTTCATTCAGCGTTTGTATTTCGTAGTAATATACAGAGTAACTCAATTTAGCTGTAGCATGCTATCTGTTTTTGTATGTCTCACTTCCCCTGCTTCTCATCAACTTGCATTGGATACAAAGACGACCGTATTGGATTGAGCCCCCTTGTTGTATCTGCTAGGTTTCTTTGATTTTTCTTGGTTTAAAAAAAAAGATACAGTATTGTTGTTGAGCATTTACATTCACTATTGCCAGTAAGTCAATAAAGCATGATTCCCACTTCAAATGAAATTCAGCTCCCTTGGAAATATGGAGTATTTTATATTGCTGTATATTCTTGTCTTAATACAGTGCAGTGTAGCCAAGTTGCACTGATTGTGGGAACCATACGTTTGAATTTACTGACTATTTATTAATTTAAAAGATCACGAGATTATGCAAATATGCAACATTTGAAATAAAAGCTCAGCTGTAAGATTCCATCCGTGCAGGTTTTATTGGCTTGTTTTATTTTTTCCCCTCATTGTGTTTGTCAAGTTTTGCTTTTTAGAAAGAAAGGGGAAATAGAGTTCAGTACATCAGACCAAATGGCTAAAAGAAAAAAAGTGCTGTCTGAAGGTGAACCTACATCAAGCAAGGGTTATTTTGGTTTAACACCCCTCCACCCCAAACAAATAGGGGTTTTGTGGTCCAGATTCCATTTTATCCAAGCCCAAACTACACAAAGTGGGCAGAGGCAAGTTGTAGCTATATGGTTGTTGGTGGAGTCCATTTGTAAACATACATTTGTCTGTACAAACTAGTAGCTCGCATTCACATAAATAAATTCATGGTTTTATTCCAAAAAGTGAAACTATTGAAATAAACCCAACAGTTTGATTATTTTGCTAACCTAACCAACTGCTATTTTCTCAATGTCTAATTTAGGACCTGTCCATAGCAGAATGAATCAAGTTCTAATGAGCCACTGACTTTAATATGGTATTAGTGCTATATGCTAAGCAACAACCGTTTAAGTCTATCTTGCAAAATAAGCTTGAACTGAAGATCCAGCTTTGGAGCGGAGCCTGGAGCTGGAGCGCGGAGCAGCTCCAGGGCAGTGGAGCTGCAGGTTTTTGCCTGGAGCTGGAGTGGAGCCAGAGCACAGCTCCAAAGCCCTGCTTATGACACACACAAAAGCTACACCTTCAGAAGAGGAGAAATTAAAACTATGCAATGTGCAAATTTTGAATTTAAAAAAGAAGATTGCTCATACCAATATTGAGAAATAAAGTTGGTGTGAATTCAGGAACTAGGATTAGGTAAAATAGATACGCATGTATTTAAATTATATATCACTTTTTAAGTTCCTGTATAGTTCCAGTATTTGCAGAGGACCATCTCAGACCAAGGAGAAGATCCACTGAGACTTCCAGAGAGTTGTGGGGTCTGGCACTGGCTCCGATAGGGGATGTTGGTACTCTGGTACCATATTTCTTACATGCATAGTGGAGACCTTTTGGTCAAAACAGTCACTTGTCTGTTTTCATTTAAGATCCCTTCAGGTCTCTTTATTCCCAGCATGGCTGTGGGAGCCATGGCTGGTAGAATGGTTGGAATTGGAGTAGAGCAGCTGGCCTACCATCATCATGACTGGATCATCTTCAGGAACTGGTGTAGACCAGGAGCAGACTGTGTCACTCCAGGGCTTTATGCTATGGTGGGAGCTGCAGCATGTCTCGGTACAGTAAGCGGCGGTCTTTATTCTTTGTGCGTGTGTGTGCTACAAGATGTTTTCCAGATGTACTGTGGGGTTTTTTAAATTGTTAAGAGAATTTCAGGCTCGTGGAAGCAGGCGAGATTGCCGCTTTGACAATCCTGGGAACAAATTGTTCCACCGGGCACAGCACAGGCAGTAACACTAAACTCTTCCTTACGTTGCTCCACCGTAAACATGGTCTAGAGGAGAGGGGTAGCTAGTTGTCCCTGCCCAGTTACACTTGGTCCTCTCTGTCGAATCTGCCAAAAAGGATGTCAATTGCAAACCATAGGGGGGTGGGTGGGGGGAGAGTTATAAAAAGAACATGAGGGTTTTTTTTATAAAGAGCAGGAAAATGGTATCCCTCCCAAGAGGCTTGCTCATTTGTGATGGCTGTGATTTCCACCCTAATTGAACTGGAATTACCCACTGATTTAAAATATTCTACTGTTAAGCCAAGGAAAACAATCTTTGATCACTACCAGTTTTGCCCAAATTGAAATCATTGATCTGGACGTGAAAGGTCTGTATCCCATTACCAGTCACACAGGCTATATTCAGTCTTTCATCCCTGAGTATAGGTCAAAGCCTGGTTCCTTTGAATTCAACGTGAATTTTGCTATTGACTTCAATTGGACTGCCATTCAGTCCTAAATGCTAATTGTTAAAGCAAGGCCATTGATATAAACTAAATCTCATACATCAAATGCCAAGTTGTACATGGAAATGAAATGTGAAAACATCAACTCCAAGCATGTTATTTCTTCTTTCATTTTTTATTTGACCTGTATCTTACATAATTTCCAGTGCTGCTTGGTATTTGGACTATGCAGTAATGGACATATCTCACAAAATTAGGCCTTGTCTACAACGAAACCTTCTCATGTAGCTGTATCTTGTACAAGCAAAAGAGTGCTTTTGCCGATATAGCTTATACCAGCGCTCCGAACGAAATAAGCTATTCTGGCAAAAGGACTCCTGTGTCAGTATAACTGCGTCTAGCACTCAGGCTTTTGCTGGCATGGATATGTCAGTTAGGGTATGATTTTTCACACCCCTATGTTCATAGCTATGCCCACAAATTTTAAGTGTAGACCAGGCCTTAGTGTAATTGACTAGGCTTCCAATGAAAGCTGCATCCAGAGGAGCACTGGCAGATAAGTAGGATGATTTGTGAGACCAGTCATGGTAGGAACCTAATGTCAGAAATAGTAAACCAGCCTCAGTTGTCCTTTTTTATGCTTTTTTTAGCATTCCAAAACAGAATTTATCAGTGCAGACATTTTTCCTTTATATTAAAAAAAAGTTCTTTACTGTGCATCCATTAGCAGGCAATCCTATTCTGTTTTTACAGCCACAGTTAGCTATGTAATAATTGTAACTGCATAGCATTACCCATGCCATTACATAAAAACAAATTTTTAATAACCTATTTTCTTATTTCTCTAATCTAAACAATGGCACTGTATTTGGAGATCTAAGAATATCAAATTCTCACAATTATTTTTCAGACATATTACCCGGAGAAACACATACAATCGTTATACTGTGATTATATGATTCTTTATATCCTGTAATGTAAACTGCAGCAGTAAACTGATTATAAAATGGCACAAAGAAACTACAGTGGAGAATGTTGATACTAGAACTGATTTATGCACAGAAGGCATCACAACCAAGCTACAAGAACACATTTCATGGAAGCTGCTTACATTATGACAAGCAATTTACAGAGGTTGATCAAGGAGCGGGCTACATTTAATACAGTTCCCTTAATGCTTCTTTTTCTTTAAGAGTGTAATCCTTAATCAAGTATGTTTTCAAATTAAACCTTCAATATGATCAATTTTATATAAATGAAGACGTCAATAATGAAATTAAACATGTCTGCAGTAGTTACGCCTACACTTTAGCACTGATTTTCCCAGAAATACGGGCCTAGGCATTTAGATTGACCCCAATCCATTGAGTTTTGGTATGTCATGTATCAAATATAGTTCAGACGTGTGTGGGCTTTACTGTTGTGCCAGATTATTTAATTAAGGTAATCTCCAAGCATGCAGGTACCAGAGTCCGTAATTATCTGCTTTTCACATGCTAATAAACTTGGGTTGAGCGTGTCACTGTAACCTTTTCTGTTCAAAATTACAGCAGATGAAATGGAAGCCTGTAATTTCAGTGAACGACAGACAGTGAGGGGTTTGAATAATTTCATGCCTTTATGCATATAAGATACTAGAAAGTCCAAAGAGTTGGTACATTTATAGATTTTTGTTGTTGTTGTTTTTTTTTTAGGGGGGAACCTGAATGATCTTTTTCTTGGCAGGTGGAGTTACCAGAATGACTGTCTCCCTGGTGGTTATTATGTTTGAGTTAACCGGAGGCTTGGAGTATATTGTACCTCTAATGGCTGCAGCTGTGACCAGCAAGTGGGTAGCAGATGCCTTTGGGAAAGAAGGGATCTACGAGGCACACATCCACTTGAATGGTTACCCATTTCTGGATGCTAAGGACGAGTTCACACACCGAACACTAGCAACAGATGTCATGAGGCCTAGGCGTGGTGAGCCTCCACTCTCTGTTCTGACACAGGATAGTATGACAGTGGAAGATGTGGAGACATTAATCAAAGAGACCGATTACAATGGTTTTCCGGTGGTGGTTTCCAAAGACTCGGAGCGTCTCATTGGTTTTGCACAGAGACGGGAACTGATTCTTGCAATAAGTGAGTAAAGAGTACAATATAGATTTTAATGGGAACATAAAGGGTATTAGAGTGATACTGTGAAGCATGTACGAATAGGTAAATAAGAACAAAACTGAATGTTTACTCCAAAGGATGTGGAAGGCTGTTTCTACCCTTTCTGAGAACCAAGCAACCTCCCCACTGCAACATACCTTCGGCCAACCTCTGGGGTTTAATTCCTCACTCAGTTATGCTGAGGTGAATCTGAAGTAACTCTGTTAAAGCCGTTGGAGTTAAACCAGTTTCAAATTGGTGAAAGTCATATCAGACCATGGTCAGTAGCATTTCTAGTCTCCAACCAAATCTCTTGTCACTCTCAGCAGTAAAAGTCCAGAGATATCTGTAAACCCCAGCCACTACATAACAACGTGCAAAGTGCTGGTGCCACACTGTGTTAGTTTCTGTTATCGCATCATAGTTGTTCTAATTTGTAAGCATTTAAATCTTGCAGACCTTGGTGACCTGAAAGATCAGTGGTATGATTTTTCAGGTGATTGGAGGAGGGGAAGCTCCTGAGTTCTTTGGAAAATAAAATTTATAAATAAAAAATAACAGTTATTTTGGTGACAGCCTCTCCTGCTTACAGGGACTTTTTCATGAAGCAAAAATTGCTCTGTAAACCATGTACTCTTTACATTTTAAGCTGCTCTACTTAAAAGGATACTACCTAAAGCCTAGATTTACAAAGGGAAGTAAGTGCTGCAATGCTGAACTTTGTAATACCTAATTTCTCAGAGCCTTGCCTCTCAATTTATCCTTTTGTGGATCTATCCCTAAGTAAAATTAGACCTAAAATTAAATTACTTGTTCCCATCAGGTGTCAGTCTATGATTTAATTTCCCATCTCCCTTCTTCCAAAACTGATAGTTGGCGTCATGTTATATAGGTTAAGCAGAAGGGATGGAAAAACTCTTTGTGCCTACTTTGGAATCCACTTCATCATTGTAGGTTTAACAGAGTGCCATAGACTCAAAAGGTATCGGATTCATGGTCTGCATAGGGAGGGGGTGTTGAGGAGCAGATGAGAGAATAATTCTAGAGCCCGGTTTTCTAGCTATAATACATATTGCAGCCTTCCCTTAAGTTACAAGTATGTTTGTTTTTAACTGCATGACTGAGAGGTGGGTGGTTTAAATGGTTTGTGAATAGGATTGCCAACTTTCTAATCACGCAAAGCCGAACACCCCTGCCCCGCTCCTTCCCCAAGGCCCCGCGCCTTCTCTGAAGGCCTGCCGCCACTCGCTCCATTTCCCCTCCCTCCGTCGCTCGCTCTCTGCCCCACTCACTTTCACCAGGCTGGGGCAGGGAGTTGGGGTGTGGGAGATGAGTGAGGACTGTGGCTGCGGGTGTGGGCTCTGGGGTGGGGCTGGGGATGAGGGGTTTGGGGTGCGGGAGGGGGCTCTGGGCTGGGGCAGTAGGCTGGAGTGCAGGGCAAGGGATGGACTCTGGGATGGGTGTACAGGCTCCAGGCAGGGCCAGAAATAAGAGGTTTGGGAGGGGGCTCCCGGCTGGGGCCAAGGGGTTCGGAGTGCTGGAGAGGGTTCAGACTCTGGCTGGCGGTGCAGGCTCTAGGGTGGGGCTGGGGATGAGGGGTTTGGGTGCAGGATGGGGTTCTGGGCTGGGGCACGGTGTTGGGGTGTGTGTGCAGGCTCCAGGAGGGAGTTTGGGTGTAGGAGGGGACTCTGGGCTGGGGCAAGGGGTTGGGGTATGGGAGGTGCGGGGTCCTGGTAGCACTTACAATGGCTCCCAGGAAGTGGCTGCCGGGTCCCTGCAGCCTGGAGGCGCATGGGTGGCCAGGGTGGCTCTGCGCTGCCTCGTGCCTGCAGGCACCACCCCCGCAGCTCCCATTGGTCACAGCTCCTGGCCAATGGGAGCTGTGAAGTTGGCACTGGCAGTGGGGGCATTGCGCAGAGCCTCCCTAGCCACCCATGCATCTAGTTGTCGCAAGGATTTAGCAGCCACTTCTGGGAGCTGTGCAGAGCTAGGACAGGCAGGGAGCCTGCCTTAGCTCCGGGCCCCCGCTGTGCCGCCGACCAGAGCCGCCAGGGTCTCTTTTCGACTGGGTGTTCCTGTCGAAAACCAGATGCCTGGGAACTCTATTTGTGAATTCAGACTAGTTTTGCAATGATCAAAAATAGGCAAGTGCACACACCTCAAACTATAAGGTACCTGGCTCATCTAACTGTAAAAGACAATCAAGTAGTTCAAGGGAATCTGCTTTTTTGTATAGCATCAACTCAATAGCCCCCCCACTACCCCTTCTCTTCCCTACCCCTTAAAAAATCAGGAGGAAGGAATCCTCAAAGTAATAACTTCAATATGAGACAATGGTTAAGTCATTTACAGGATAATTAAGCCAACAACTGTGACAGTGTCCCTTTAAATCTTCGTTTTACCTCCAGCCTGTCACTTCCTCCGGCAGATACAAAAGGTACACTATATGGTAGGGTCAGAAGGGCAAAATACACCAGCTGTTAGAGAGTTGACAAAAGATATAAAGGCCAAGAGTTGGTACTTTTTAGAAAATGTACGAAGTTTGCAGTTTATATAATTTTCTTTCTAACTATTTTTAAGGTGCCGTCCATCCCCAACTCCCTAAATTCCCTTGTGAGAACTTGAAAATACAAATTAGATACACTGGGCCAGACCCTTGTCTGTCTTGTACCTTATGTTGTCATGCAGTGAGTGTACAGCAAGTTACAATGCTGGATTTCAGGCCTGTTGCACTAATGTGACCCCAACATCAGTGACCAGCAAGCTGCAAACAGGAAAGGATCAGACCCGTTAATTTAAAGGTAGAGACATCAGACACCAGCTGAAATTGGTATAAAAAGCTGAGAATTATACTTTTTGATGATCCTGCTAAACAGCAACAAGGCTGGTTTGTTCACAGGGAGGCACATGGATGTGTGGTCCTGTCTCTAAGCTTTTTATTACTAGTGCAGAGTTAATTAAGAATTAAAGCTGGTCCACATTTTTCAACTGAAATATTTTCCTCTCATAAAATGGTTTCTGTGAAATCCAAATTTTCCACAGGAAAAAATGTGTGGTTTCCGGGGAGCTCTAATTAAAATCTCTTCTCGTAGGCCTGGGGCGAATCAAGAATTAAAAATCAGCCAGGACTCGTTGGCTATATAGGACTCTGCTTCCACCCATTTCCGCTGAGAGTGGGCTGCAATTGGGAGTAATGGCAACTGTTTGGAAACCATATGACTGATTCTGATCTCATATTACACCAGTTTTGCAATAAACTGTCTCTCTTGTTAATTTTCATGGTACATGGTGATTCTATATGATTTAATGTGTGTCTTTTATAAATCAAAATCCTGATTTAAATTTTATAGCTCAATAGGATTCTATTCTATTCTATTCAGGCCCTGCACCATGGTATAGGAGAGCCTTCCAGAGGGCATGAAGTGCTATAACAAACATCATGTGTGTCTTTTCTCCTTCTTTATCTCTTCTTCCCCACAGGGAAAAAATTGCATGTTTTCTGGCATTTTTTATTAATTTTATTTTATTTTTCCATATTTTTATGTATATACACATATACACTGTGCCATGTCTGCCTATTAGTGAAGGCAAGGCTGAAGAATTGCACCTTGCACTTGGAAGGGAAGGTGATGAGGTTTGCGGTGGTTCACGTTCTGGAGCTACAGACAGATTGGGGTTTTTTGTTGTTTTTTTTAAGTAAACTGAGCCCATGAGCGCATTGAGGGTAAGATTAGAGATTGTGAACATAAATCAGTATTCAATGGGAATGTAGTGTAGTGAGCAGAGGACTGGTTGGATGAGTTCATGGTGGCCCATGATACTGAAGAGATGTTTTGCTGTGTTCTATACTGAGCACTTATGGTTGTATGCCAGGAATATTGCATTGCTGAAATCCATTTGGAAGTAACAAAAGTAGATATTACTGAGGCCAGGTCTTCAGCCAGCAGGATTGGATGGAGTCTTCTAGCCAGCTGTAGAAGACAATTGTGAACACTACTATGTGAAAGCTTAATGTCAGTAAGGAATCCAAGAGCACTCCTAAACTCCAAGAGCTTAACCCTTGTTGGGTGTGTTTTGTCAACCACAGGAGACTTCACTGTGGCTGTAAACTCCTCTGCCAACCAACATAACCTCCATCTTCTTCATCGATTTAACTTCAACCAGATGTTCTTTGTCCATGAACTGATCTCAGCCAAGTACTGAGCTAACTTAATGACAGTACAAAGGATAGATAGAGTTGTATGTCATCTGCATACTGTTGACATTTGAGCATGTAATGTCTTACTAATTCTGCTAGGCTGCATATGAATAAGGATGGCAAGAGAACTGAGCCTCCAAGTGAGGATACTGGTGGCAGAGGGTGTTGGTGCTTGTCACTGCACTTTGAGAGTGTTCCTGCAGAAAGGACTAAAGCCATGTTAGTGCAGTCCCCTGGACTTCCCTCAGGCAATATCTCATTATCCACGTCAGCGGCCGCCTCCTAATACACGTTTAAATACGACTGACCTTGTCCACACCTACAGCAACAGTTGTGTTTCACATCATGTTAGTTAAAACAGTTAACTTATTTTATCGTGGGACGCATTTCTCCAGTGTAGCTATACCCTGAAGAAATAATGCTTCTCTTCTGGTAGCAAAAGATGAAGGAGAGGCAAATTAGTCTGTCTAGCTAAGGAGACAAATGCACACTTTTAATGTAAAAATGGTATAATCAGATTGATTTTGCATTACCTAAGGCTAGCCGTGACTAGCTAACAAGTTTTTAAACCATTCTTGTGGACCAGGGCAAACAATGTTGAACACCATATTAGTTCAAACAAGATAACTAACAGGTTGGCTAACTCAGTGCACTTTTCCACTACAGCGAAATCCTCAGTATGGGATTTAAGCGCCACCTAGGTTAGACAAGCTGGGATTTGAAGCTCATGTGCGTAACTTGGATCTGAGAGGCCATGTCCATATCTGGAGGGATTAATTCACCTTTAAATCTGACAGGAGTCGTCTTCTGTGGATTACTCTGGTTCAGGGGAGTCAGCAAATATAGTCACCCTTCCTTTGGGGCTGCTTTGCTCCTTGGACTAAGTTTTGTACACTCACTGACTGAAATATATCTGTGCAATTACTATATTTTATCATCTCTCAAACTTCCCAACCCATTTATACCCTATGTATAAATTTCACCCTATTTATGGTACTACTGAATTTAGATCAATATTAATGTACCGTTTGCAAAAGTACTGTCTCTAGAGACACAAATTTTACATCCAGGAGTAAAATAATAGCATGGGCTTATCAGTGTTGTCCAGTGTCATTGTCATTTTGGGGTGAGTAGTACTTTTGGAAAAATAGTAACCAAAATGTCATTGCCTGTTGCTTCCTGTGTAGATAAAGGAGGGAAAATAAAGAACCATGAATAAATCAGCTAGTTATGTGAGGAACATTTCTTGACCTGGGTCAGACTAAATGAACCACCTTCAGCTAGATGATGTAAACCCATAGCATAATATATCAAAGACCTGTGCACGCACATTCATTTTTGAAAGTCAGATGTATAAATCAAGACAAGAAAAGACAAGATTAGCATAATTCCTGTAAATTTCAGGAGGATGTGTAATATATGGGGTGAGATGGTTGAAAGTCACATGACAAGGTAATATTAGGTGTGAACTGGAGCGTTCTGATTTCAGTGATATTACAACAAAATGATCTTTAAGAGAAAAGTAATGTGGTGGGAATGTGTTGGAAATCATTACTGTATGCACATTACAAGTCACAGAGCAGGTTTCTGCGATTTGATTGATGGAAATGAGCTCCAAGAATATATATATTTGCACTGACTGTCTCCAATTTCCTGTGCCTCTCAAGAACAGAAGCAACCTGAATCAATCAAAAAGGAAAATGGCTAGAATTAACTATGATTTCTTTAAAAAAACAAAAAACAAAACCAAACCCACAAAAACCCAAGATGTGTTTGTACTAGGGAGAAGGGATGTGTCTATCATCATTCTTGAGATTTCACCTCATCTGTTGTTAGCAACATACACTGCAGAGTACAAACGAACAGCCAGTGAAGAGAAAAGTGCAAAGGAAACCAGCCATTTCCACTTTAACAATAACTGTAAAGCAAATGGCTAGGGGTACACGTTAAGTGACAGGCTTGTAATAATAGTCATAAAAGCAAGGAGTAAACTTCACTTCGCAGCTTGATCAAGGTGCCAGTGAGAGGTTTTGATTTGAAACATGGGCAAATATGCACAGTTGAGAAAACTGAGGTGATCAAATTCATTTAGCTCAGCACTTTTTCCCCCGCTATAGCTCCTTTTCCTTAAAGACAAAACCACATCTCCTTCCAACATGAAGCCTAGGTAAACAAGCTTTATATGAAGAAGTATCCAGAGGCTCAGGAGACCGAATCTGCCCCCCCCACCTCTGGGCAGGGCATGTGGTGGCTCAGCAATCCTGAAATAATGGCTATGTCTCCTACACACACCCTGAATGGGAGTTTGTCACTGGATCAGAGCACAGACCGAGTAACCATGCCCATAGACTGCCCCTCTGTGGTGGTGTAGAAGTCACAATGTCCAAATCCAGGTGCACATGTACTGCAGAAGTTCCACATTTCCATTATCTTGGAGGTCTTCCATACCTCGATGCCCTGGGTGAATTTCATACAGAGACTGCATTGTGCTACCTGCTAAAACCAATAGTGTAAAACATTTGAATTTAAGGAGAATGACGACAATGAACATCCCAATACAAGAAATAGCATGTTCGTAAAGATATGTTAAGCAAAATAAAAGGGTCGGGGACTGTCTTTATATTTGATTTGGGATAGGATTCTTTGAATGACTGTGGTGGCCCTGTGAAATGCAAATGATTTGCTCTGTAATCCCATGTTCTGATATCTTGGCATATTAAAAGCAAATGTAACCGTTCATTTCCAAGTAGGGATGTACATGAGTTTGGTCTGCCATTTGTCTGATCTCCTTGTCCTCCAGAGAACGCAAGGCAGCGTCAGGATGGGGTGGTGAGCAATTCTATCATGTATTTCACTGAAGATCCACCAGAGCTCCCAGCCAACAGCCCTCACCCACTGAAGCTACGGCGCATTCTCAATTTGAGCCCTTTCACAGTAACTGACCACACACCAATGGAGACGGTGGTAGACATCTTTCGGAAACTTGGACTCAGACAATGTCTTGTCACACGCAGTGGGTAGGTATATATAGATGAACCAACGCGATTACGTACTTAAAGGGAAGGAAAGTGCCACACCAGCTTTGCTGTGGCTGTAATATATATAGCACTTTTGCTATTCAAACGAATTTATAAACAGTAGCTAACTCTCAACAGCCTATGAAGTCAGCTGGATAAGTATTATTATTTTCTCTAAAACTAAGATAGACAGGTCAAGTGGCTGCCCAAGGCAACAGAAAAAATCAGTGGCAGAGCTTGAATTAGAAGCAAAGATGTATTGGCTGCCATTGAGTTCATGCTCAGACCATGTTCCCTTCTCTGTAGTGTATTGTAATTTAGGTGCCATATCTAGGATAGGGGACAATAAAATACAAATACTATCAGGCTGATGTCCCAATATATTTTGTTTTTAAGCAAGCGCAAATGCAGAGTTGGCAAAATATCACTGTTTGTAAAGGGTTTGCTTGTTCCTAGGCTTCCAGCCAGACTGAAGTGCTCATGAAAAGCATGATATGGATGACAACTGAGGAAAATAAATCTGCTCAGTTTTGTCTGAAAGCAAGGAAAAGTGAGTTAAAACTCTATGAGAGCCAGATGACAAAAAATGATCAGGAACAGAAACTGAATCAAAAGTGTGAAACAACAGTTTTGTCTGCACTGGGGAAATTTTCCTAACAGCTCAAACTGATTTTAAAACCTTTTGGAAACACAGTCTAGCGTGGGCTTTAGTGACCGGAATAAACAGAATAATATAGTGGCCCAATTCCTGATAAATCTGGGTGCCTAAAGTTTTGGCACCTAAATAAAACCTGCTTGCTTTTTCACAGGTGCTGAGTATCCACAGTCAATTTCAGTTCTGGGTGCTCAACATCTGTGAAAATAAAGCCTCTGATTTGAAATATGGATTTAGGTGCCTACTATTAGGCACTCTGTCTTGGAACCTTTTGGTTTTGGTTTCTACCTCTAGCAGTTCTTGAAGCATCAGCCACAAATATCATTTTACAACTGAATTGAAAGGCAAATGGTTCTAAGAATGATGGGGTTCCAAAGTCCAGTATCTAACTATTTTCAAGAGTTGGAAAGGGAAGTATTCTGGCCCCTGAGGAGTCGTGAGATATTGGATATTAAAAATGTCTCACAACCAGCACTTGCATTGCTAGTTATAGCTTAATAAGGGGCAGATTCCAAAACTCTCACTCCCGTTGGATGGTAACTTCTTGTTTAGTTCCATTAAAGTCAATGGGAGTAAGGCGCTGTGCGGTGATGAATAAGGGCATCAGAATTTTTAAAAAGAACACACTCCCTGAAATTCAGCCTTGTGCAGAATGCCAGGACAAGTCATAGGCCGCACTTAGCCCCTGATTAGATGGTTTAAATGGTTTTGTGTTGCCTAGATCTTATACTGGTGGCCCTCTGCTTGGGAGTGAATTTTATTCTGATAGAATTTAATTATTTTCTCAAACAAAATGGTGTTGTATTAATTACAGTTCTCACTTGAACACAGTGTGGAATAGATTCTCCACAAAAGGAGAGAGAGAACCAAAGCACTTCATTTTTATAATGGACATGATTTTTATTGTCTTGGTGGTGGTCATGAGGTGGGAATAGTTTTTTTGTTTTGCTTAGTTTCCAAAATGATGATTAAAAACAAACTGGAGATCTACAGCTGCATATGGAAGCTTTCGAAACAGGACCCTGCAGCAGAACAGGAAAAATAGATGAGAGATAAGATGATTCACCTTTGCTTTCTTTTTCTCTTCTAGAAGGCTGCTGGGCATCATAACTAAAAAGGATGTGTTAAGACATATGGCTCAAATGGCAAATCAGGACCCTGAATCTATCATGTTTAACTAGACTGGTAACAGAAGATGGGAAGAAATAACCTTGAAGGAATCTCTCCTAGATTAACACAAAGGCTGCATACAGTATTTTGTTTTGTTTAAAGAGAAAAATACAGTGATGAGGAGTGGCCCAAAACTAAGCTACAACAGAGAGGATTGGATGCAGGATGAGACTTATTTAATCAGGTAGTCAGGTTAGACGCTGTCTATAGCTGCAAACATCAAGCTATATTTCTTCAGTGAGTTTCCTAACAGCTCTGCTGGTATATGTGATATGGTTTGAAGTGATATAGGTTTAAATGATATGGTTTGAAGACAAGGAGCCAGGAGTACTGGAGAACACACCAACATTCACACTAACTTATTAGACAGGTGCGAAGACTAGCAGATATTTATAAATAAGTTAGTACCAACTGTAAACCTTTGTGTTCCAAACTAGATAACCGAGCATGTATGATTCACATTGATTTACTTGTTACTGATGTCATGGTTATTTATTTGCTACTGAATTATACTAAAATATTTTCATGGAAAAAAATTGTCCTATTTACTGAGAAGTTTGTCATCTTCATTTATTTTTGTAAAAGTTAATTGAGACTGGAGTGGAACTAAAGCTGTAGAATACACTTTTGTTGACTTTAAACATCCTGTCCTTTGTTTCCTGCTTTAAGCCATTCAGGTTTACTCAGTTTAGCAGTTTTGTCAATCAGCTCTCTTCTGTTATTTTTAAAATGAAGAGACTGATTTGTAAGGATTCTTTATTTCTCTGTGCAAAAATTGGCAAATTGGTACTGTAATATTTAGTATGATGTAGTTTGCTATAACTATGGAAAAACCGTAAAAAGCTCGGGGAAGATTTTCAAAGGCACAAAGGACAATTAGGTGCCCAACTCTCACTGAAAATCAATGGGCACCAATCTCCCACCATGTAAATAGAAAAACAGACAAATGAAGCTCTGCAGTGATTTCTTCCCTGCTCCAGTTTATTCCTTATTCCTCCCTGGCAATGGTTTGCACTTTCTAAGAAATCACTTAAATTAACATAGTGTAACACTGACAGACCCCAGTCATCGGCAGGCAGGATTGAACCTGGGACCTCTGGAGCTTAATGCCTGAGCCAAAAGTCACATGGCCTTTAGCTAAGGCTGTAGGGCAGACTCATGAATCTCTCCGTAATGGTCTTGGTGCCATTAGATGGGAAAAAGCACCACACCCAGGGGTTGTGTGGGTTACATACTTCCCTTAGCTGAGGAAGCGCATTCTGAGCTTCAGAGACTTCCCAGTTGAAATCCTGGATGATCCCTCACTTGTAACACTGACAGACCCTGGCCCAGGAGGCAGGATCGAACCTGGGATCTCTGGAGCTAAATGCATGAGCCTCTAGTGCATGAGCTAAAAGCCACATGGCTATTAGCTATGGCTGTGACAGACTTATTAATCTCTAAGTGGTCTCGGTGCCATTAAATGAGACAGAACACCACACCCAGGAGGTATGTGGGCTACAATAGAATGGCTGAAATATTTATTTTCTAGCAGAGCTTCTCATTCTTTAAGCTGCTTGTACCATGTACAGGATTCATGCTGCAACCCTCCATAGCACCAAGCTTGGACAAGGGTGCAAGAAAGCAATTGTTGTTGTTACCTTGTGTCACTTATGTCCCCAGAATGTGAAGTTTAAAAGGAAACAACTCCAGGTATGTTGGGGTAATGATGCTAACCTGGTCCTAAAGCCTTCCTATTCAGGTGCTCTGTGGGATGCAGAATGTAGGTATTTTTTGTTTTAGTAGACTGTAATAGTCTGAATGCAGAAGGCCAAATGCTGTCATCAGTTACACCCTCTATCTCTGAAAGAGAGGAGGCTATTTTTAGAGTCTTATTAGAATTTCAGTCCATGGCAAGGACTGCCTCTGAAGACTGTCACCGATAACATTAGGCACCCAGTGTGATTATCACAGCTATAAAATATGTCTTACGTAATGCCCATAGCACAAGCACTTTATGGTATCATCAGTGTTTTATGTCCATACAGTATTCCCAAAAGGCATAAGAACGGCCATACTTGGACAGACCAAAGTTCTATCTAGCCCAGTATCCTGTCTTCCAACTGTGGCCAATGCCAGGTGCCCCTGAGAGAATGAACAGAACCGGTAATCATCAAGTGATCCATTCCCTGTCACCCATTCCTAGCTTCTGGAAAACAGAGACTAGGGATACCATTCCTGCCCATCCTGGCTAATATCCATTGATGGACCTATCCTCCATGAACTTATCTGGTTCTTTTTTGAATGCTGTTATAGTCTGGGCCTTCCCAACATCCTCTAGCAAGGAGTTCCACCGACTGACTGTGTGCTGTGTGAAAAAATACTTCCATTTGTTTGTTTTAAACCTGCTGCCTATTAATTTCATTTGGTGACCCCTAGTTCTTGTGTTATGAGAAGGAGTAAATAACACTTCCTTATTTACTTTCTCCACACCACTCATGTTTTTATAGCCCTCAGTCATATCCCCCATCAGTTGTCGCTTTTCAGTCTGAAAAGTCCCAGTCTCATTAATCTCTCTTCATATGGAAGCCATTCCATACCCCTAATAATTTTTGTTTCCCTTTTCTGAATCTTTCCCAATTCCAATATATCTTTTTTGAGATGGGGTGACCACATCTGCACGCAGTATTCAAGATGTGGGCAAACCCTGGATTTATATAGAGGCAATATGATATTTTTTGTCTTCTTATCTATCCCTTTCTTAATGATGCCCAACATTCTGTTTGCTTTTTTGACTGCCACTGCACATTGAGTGGATGATTTCAGAGAACTATCCACAATGACTCCAAGATCTCTTTCTTGAGTGGTAACAGCTAATTTAGACCCCATCATTTTATAGATATAGTTGGGATTATGACAGGTTTCAGAGTAACAGCCATGTTAGTCTGTATTCGCAAAAAGAAAAGGAGTACTTGTGGCACCTTAGAGACTAACCAATTTATCTGAGCATAAGCTTTCGTGAGCTACAGCTCACTTCATCAGATGCAGACAGTATGCATCCAATGAAGTGAGCTGTAGCTCACGAAAGCTTATGCTCAAATAAATTGGTTAGTCTCTAAGGTGCCACAAGTACTCCTTTTCTAGTTGGGATTATGTTTTCCAATGTGCATTACTTTGCATTTATCAACATGGATCTCAGAAGTTACTGGACAAACCCTGAAGTATAGATCCCAACCTTAATTAATTCGGCAGAACCTAAAAAGTTTCACAGAGCTTGGTTAATTTAAGAGTGAGGAAGTTACTGTAGTATATAACTCAATGAATGCAACTACAGTTCAATACTTGCTTTCAAGCTGTTGGACCTCTGAGGCTGATGTCAAACCAAATGGGTGAATAAAACCTTTGATGATGAATGATGCAAGTTCAGTATTACAAATTTGTTATGCATGGACTGTGTTGAGTTAGGCTTAGCTTCTGACATGTATGTGAAGTGTTCTGCACCAGGAGGCCTTCTGTTAAAGAACAGGACAAAGCTAACATGCCCCAATCCCTTATTTGACTGTCACTGTAATAATAACTGCTTTTTGTTTTCGTGAAGCAGAAAATAAGACCATTCAAGCATTGTAGAAGATCCCATTTAATTCCATGTTGGAATGACTACATACTAATGAATATTGTTTTGCTTTGTTTTTTAATTGTAGAAAGCAGTCTATATGTTGCACCTTATTAAAAAGTTATGTTGGAGTTTATTTTTAAATAAAACAAGCTTACAGTTCTACCCACAAAGATGAACATATTGTTAAGTAAGAGAAGAAGCATTTATATCATGTGTACCAGTATGACTTTAGATTTCACCACATACGACCACTCAAGTTTGTTGGATGAGTTGGGATATCTCTAATTCAGTTTCGTGATTGCTAAAGTTACATATTGAGTTAGTCAACCCCAAACAATGAACTTCAGACAAATAGTCTTATACTGTATTTGGAGATCAACATTGCAGTACATTGTCTTGATAACATGAACTCTTAATTTATTTTTAAAAAACAATTAAAGAAAGAAGATAATTTATTCTCCCTCAAGTCTGTTCTGTTTGCTGTCTTCCTTAAGCTAGTTTAAGGCTGCTCATTCAAATTTCTGGGCAAGTTCAGTTTTTGGTTGTGGATCATGATTACTTTTTTGGATTGGAGCTAGCTCAATGAATGAAAATGGTAGACTTAATCCTGCATATGTAACTCAGGCAAAAACTCCCATTAATTCTGTGCCTGAGAATTGATTTCAGTGAGGAGAAAGAATGTAGGATTGGGCTCTTCCTGGTTAATATCCCACACAGTGGTAGATATTTCACTATGTTTTTATGCTGATGTGACACTAAATCAAGGGGTTGACCACAAAAGGCTTTAAAGATACCATGGCACTTTTCCAGAAAGTAAGTGTGTTAACCCTGACATCTTGGCAATATTCCAATTAAACTAATTGCTGTGTGCCTGGCCTAAGTGTTTCCCTGCAGTCTCCATTGGATACAGTATTCTTCATTTCCTCCTCCTTTTTTGTGCAGCTGAGCTGTGTATTGTTAAACACCTTTGAGAGATGGTTGTATTTCAGAAGCAGACGACGAAGTCCCTGGAGACTTTGTAAGTGGACCATAAATTGCTGCCAACCCATTTGGTGTTGCTGGCTCTTCCCATGCTTACACTGGTGTCCAGAAGCTGAGAGGAAGAATCATCATAGCAGAAGACTCCAGGAGACTATAAAAAATTACAGCAGGACCCGTAAACGGAAACTGGCCATCATAGAGCCTTGGAGCTACCTCCAGGTACGGTGGCAGTCTTAGTGCCAGAAGCTGTCAGTCACCACTTGTGAGAGCAGAGCCTTTCTTGAAAGGTAATGCACAAGGTATGTGTGAGAGATCTGGTACTCTCCTCTCACACCTGTGCGTCACCAGCCCTGGGCCAGGTTCTCTCCTCCTTCCCTGAACCTTGCCTGCCCTGGTTCAAGGCCCAGACGAGCCAGCTGCCACATGGCCTGGTGACAGCCCCATTCCCTATTGTTCACCCTTTCAACCTCTTCTTTAATCTCCAGACACCACTACTTCCCTCTCCTGCCCAGATTTCTTGGCTTAGCTCCAAACAGAGAACGGGGGTGGTATCTTCCCAGGTCTGCTCTACCCATGCTGGGGCAGGTTCCATCCAAGCACAGTCTTAAAGACAGGATATCCTGCCCAAGGAAAATTATTCCAGGGTAATGAAGAGCCTTTGGGGGGCTATAGAGTCTTGCATCATTTCCTGCTGCTGGCACAGCAAGGGGAGGGGGATTTGGCTAAAAGAAAGGGGGTGTGCCTGAGCATTCTTATATTGCACTGATTCCTAGCTCTGCTTTGGCCTCTTGGGGCCATTAGCAGCTAGCATAAGTTAGGCAGCTTTCAGTGCAGGGGCAGTAGCCTGAGCTGCAGCTGTTGGTCATCTTTGCCTGCCTCCTCCAATCCAGCTTGTACGATGTACAGTTTAGCCAAGGCAGAGGATCTGGACCAAAGTATATATAGCCAAGAACAAAGAAAATAGAGAATTCATGCTGTTACAATTCTTTCCCAGTCCAGAGGTGGTTAACTGGCTGGAAAGACACTGCCATATGTGAAGGCAGATCGGGGATAGCCAGTTTTTGGCATCTCTTCAATGTTAGGTTTCATTAGAGAAATAATTCTGCAGAAGAAACAATAAGCGCGCAGCACCTTGTGGGGATTTCCAAAAGCCTCAGGAGTCAGTTCCAGGCTTGCACAGTGAGATGAACAATTTATGCACAATCCAGACTTTGTTATGGAACACATATTTTAGTGATTAAACAGCTTTTCTTAATCCAAACAGATTCAGTAAGGAGAGAAAAAAATCTAACTAAATTCACTTTTCTCAGATTGCTTAGTGGGCTAGGCAGAGTCAACTGCTTTATATAGTGAACAATGCTTTGTTGTGTCAAGTGCATTTATTTATACAGAAATGCACGTAAAGCCCAACAGGAATGTCACCTGTTCAATGCTGGCTACCTTCATTCCTAAGAATGAGTCCCATATTGCTCCCCTAAGGAAATCTGAAATTCTTTTGTGGGGAGTGGCAGGTAACATAGCCACTGTTGTTTTCCTTTCCTGCTGTTTCCTAAACGACAACATATTTCCATCAAGAATGAATCCTTTCCCTAAACAGTTAGTAGGCTGGATTGGGTTATGGACTGGGTCATTAACAAAGTGCTGACGTGCAGTACTGTAGGATGCTAGCGTCAACTGATTAAGTGGTAAGGAATTCTTTTTGAGAAAGACTAGAAATTAGTGGACTGACTGGAGTAACTGTACCATGGAATGAGACCATCCCAAATAATTAGGGGGATGAAGGCTTTTGGCTGAATATGGCTGTAATTTCATATTTTTGAGGTCAGCCACAGAAAGTTTTCCAGGCACTGGATAAGGCATTTCCGGATGGTACTTGGATTATGTGATGAAGCCTTGTGCTTTAGAAAACCAAGTACAAACTTCCCATTTTTGTATATTTTTAGATAATTTGTCATGCTTCTAAAATAAGAGGAGGCTAACACAGCACAGGCAATTATACATTGCACTTCCATAGCGACTTCCATCAGAAGGAGCATGCTAATAAATTAAGCTTCAGATATACAGTAGTACTACGAACTCACATATAGTACTAGGGATACTAAGTATTATCAATCTTATGTTATAAACAGCATAGAAAGGCTGTGTGTGGCAGAGGTGGCATAGAACCCGGACGACTAGCTGTTCCAGCTTCACAGCCCTCAGTATCTCACAAAGTTCATCGTTATTTATCTGAAGCCATTAGGAGAGCAGACTGAAAAAACCAGAGGCTGCATTTGCCTCCTCTATACCATTCCCCACTATAAAGGGCATTTAGATCCAGCTTGCTAAATAGGTCTGCAGCCTTGGGAATCTCAAGGCACCTCTCTGACACTGAATGCTCAAATAGTCATAGCAGGAAAAAACACCGGCTGTTATTGACTATACTATTGCATCGTCTCTCATCTGACTCAGACCTGATCATGTTAATCCATGATTTGTGTCTCTATCCCAGGAGTGCACAATGGAGCTGCTAAGCAACCATTTAGTTACATTCTCTCTCTCTCTCCCCCACCCTTCAAGTGAAATTGTAATTAGAGGTAGACACAAAGTCAAGAGACGTGGTTGCAGATTTTGAATGCCCCACATATTTGAGGATCTGGGTTATGGTTTAGACACATATCAACTTTTAAGTAATGCCATCACAAATCACTAGTTACAAGGGCCTGGGAAGTAAGTCAGTGCCATGCAATCCTGGCCTATGCCTCTCCATTCCAAACCCAGAGGAATCTGCCTAGGACACCAGGCCCCAAAGCCTCCCTTTCTTCTCTGCCTGGAAGAGGTTTCAGGGGTTGGACTATAGCAGTCCCTAGAGTCTTAGGGCACCAGCAGATAAGTCACAGCAGTCATGTGCCCCCTTTCCAGACTCAGAAAGGCCAGTTCAGGACATGCCATCCTTCTTCCACATGAACTGCAGCAATAGCCCAATTACCTGCCTACCTCTCCCTTTGTCCACTCCCCTGCCTTAAACCATCAGGCTTTTCCTTTTGCTGACTTTAACCGCGTGTACCCCACAGAAATACCCATCCAAGTTTTTGTAACAGAAATAAAACTAATATATTATCATCTGTAACTTAAAAAAACCCCCTGTGCTTGGTACCACTCTGGTCATGTTTTGTCTTGTGTGTTGTATCTTTTCCTACTGTCCTGTCACCCCCTTTGTTTTGCATTTTTAGAGTATAAATCCACAAAAAGACTGACTTAGGCACCTAACTCCCATATTGGGAGTTTGAGATTGTCAAAACCCCTGTTCAGCTGCTGCCAATTCTGGAGGTGTTTAAAATCCCTCACTGCCTAACTTTCCCTTATAAAAGTCCCCTAAAGTTTCTGCTGCTGGACATGTGTACAATGCCTCATGTTAGGTGCCACTCTCATAGCTCAGCCCAGCATGAGCCTCAAACTAGGTAAAGATAGGCCTTCCCCCACAGGGCTTTATCCAATAAAGTCTCAAAGCATACCTAACACCACAGACAATGGCTGGGCAAGGAGTAACAGCAGCCTCACTTCTAGCCCAATAGTTAGAGCACTCACCCTAGATGTGGGAGACTGTGATTTAATTCTCTGCTTTGCCTGATGAGGACAAGGGATTCCTTAACCCATGAGCTCAAGGTTTTAACTGAGATCTCATCCTCCTCCCCACATTGGGCGATGGGATATGTTGATGTGGGGCACCCTCAGGATCTCCTGTTAAGCTGTTCCACTATGGAGAAATAATTAAAGAAGTCATTGGAGCAGGAAGACTGGCTCTTGGCCACCTCCCAAGGGAGTGCTCGAACCCCAAGGCTATATCCTTATTTTAATGCTTTTTCTCTTTCTCATATACCTAATATGAGCCTTTCATTATTTAGCCACAGTGGAACAGCATCAGCAGGTGAGCATGAGGGAACCCCACATCATAATTGCCCATCCCCTAGTGGGTAGGGCACACACCTGAGAGGTGGCAGATCCCTGTTTAAATCCCATTGCCTCCCACCACCAGGCAGAAGGGGACATGAACTGGGGGATCTCCCGTATCCCAGGGGAAATGCCCTAACCAGTAGGCTAAAATTGATGAGGGTGGTGGTCATCATCCTCAGTTTCTTTTGGCATCTAGCCTGAGGTGCCTAAATACCTTGAAAATCTGGGCTTAGGGACTGTGATGTCATATATTTTTAAGGTCTCAAGGGACGACTATGACCCTGTAGTCCAATCTCATGGATACCACAGACATTGTAGAGGGCCACCATAATACAAATAATTATAAGACGGCAAGCCAGTGACAAATCCAGGAATGTCCCTTAGGGCTCTTGCCTCCCAGGCTACTCTGCCTTTCTAGCACACACCTCAAAATACAAGCGGTCTAAATAATTCTGAAAGTATTTATTTTTAGTAAGAATTAGAATTAACACACAGGGGCCTGTGCAGTGGCAGCTGCTGCCCAAATAAGCGGTCACAAGCTGCCTAACTCCATTTCTACTGCATCCCTAACCCTTCCCCCTCTGCAATGGGGGGTTGATCATATGTTCCAAAGAGACAAGCTGGGCCAACACTGGAGATCCTGAGGGAAAGTGAAGGGGGAGAAAACATCAAAGGAATGCATTGTGGGGCGGGCAGAGTATGAGTGTAAGGTGGTGGGGATGTGTAAAGAAAGCCTACCCCTCTGCTCCTCCTAGATCCAGTTGCTCATCCATGAATGAAATACTGCAATACTATATAGGAAAGGGCAGGATGGACAAAAATAGTAATTATCCCCCTGTAACCCCTTTACCCTTCTCCTCTAATCTCAGCCTCTCAATGCACTGCTTTCCTAACATCATCCTTGGCCTCCCTCCCACACCCCAGTCCCTCAAGACATTCACCAAGTGACTCCATTCCTCCTTCTATTACCTTAGGTTTTTCTGAAGCTTCATGGGACCAGATGTGCCAAGAGAAAAAGGTGAGGAACAGTGATATTTGGCTGCAAATCCTCCCTTTGGGGACTGACCTTTTAAAAGGTCCTCAGGTGAACTGATTGGCCAAGTGCCATTTCCTTCCTGTCATTTCATCCTGTACCCTTTATGACATGCCAGGGGAGGAGTATGGACTTAGTGAGTCATCACTAAATTGCCATATACGCATCTGTAGTAGGAATTGCCATCAGTTTATTTTCCCACATATAAACACAATCTGCCTTACAATGGAAACCAAATCTGTTATTGCAGCTAGTACTGCTCTGTCTGCATAAAGCACGGCAAACTACAACTTGTCAGAGCAGTCAGCATTAATCTGTTCTTATTTCTGTACAGCAGCCCAAAGAAGGCCGAGTGTTTGACCTCATAGTTATATATTCTGTGAGCTTCAAAGAGAGATCTAATCTTTCCCTGTTACGTTCTCATAAGAGCATTCAAGTACTGTACCAGAAAGGGTGTCCTGGCCAATGTCCTCTTCTGCATTTAAGCATATAGGACTTACATCAGTGCAATATTCTTAGCTAGTACTGAGTTAGCAAATGACTTATTAGCAACACACTGGGGTGCATTCTTCTTGTGTAACTCCAATTAACATTAATGGAGCTTGCTAGGGATGCAGAATATACCTTGTTATGTATACACTATTGCACATACTATGGCACTCCTTGTGACGCAGCATATAAAATGCCACAGGCACGGTAGGATGCAATGGTGTCAATTTAGGGAGCATGAGTTAACTTCTTTGTTCCACTGGCTATAAGTTACATAGGCCCACTAGGTGGCATTCAAATACCCACTATAGGAAAGTCTCCAGCCTCAGAATGCCTGCAAGTCATGCCTGTACTGTTTTTTTCCCTTTTAACATTTGTAAGGGATTTTGTTTTATTTTTTTAACTCTGAAATTGTATCCTTGATTTGCCTTAGATACACTCAATATTTGTCATTTTCATTTATTTATTTATTTATTTCTAAAGACTGAGGTTTGCCAAAGATCTTTGTGGAGGGGGGTGGGGGGAAATCTCTGCATTGTTTGGACTATTGGGGCAGGAGCAAAGCATGTCTATTGGCTTTGGCTTGTTCATCCACACGTCACAGCTGTGAAAACATAGTGGCAAAAAAGAGGAAAAAATAATCTGCAACCTCCTTCCTGGTGGTGTTTCTGAGGCGGTTCACGCAACCAATGCATTTCCATTAGTCGTGCATTCAGTTCACAGAGATGATGGAATTCATAAACCCCCTTGCTCAGCCCCTGCCTAAGCCTGTAGGAACCTAACCTCTCTCCATGCCTGTGTTTCCACTTTTAAAGTCTCTGAAGCATCTAAAGTTCAGTAGCTGAGCATGTGCACAGACACCTAAGTCTGACCCTATCCAGAAGCTGAGCACCTGTGTAACACCTAAGCTTCAGCAGGATTAACAAATGAGGCATTCCCCGCCTATCTTGCTTTCAAGGTGTGCTGAGAGCATATCAAAATCCACACAAAAGATGGTTGCGTTCCCCCAGTCAAAGATGGTTACTTACCTTTACTAACAAATGTATTTGAGCATAAGTGAGCTGTAGCTCACGAAAGCTTATGCTCAGATAAATTGGTTAGTCTCTAAGGTGCCACAAGTACTCCTGTTCTTTTTGCGAATACAGACTAACACGGCTGCTACTCTGAAACTTGTCATTACCTTTACTGTAACTGTTGTTCTCCAAGATGTAGGCGCAGATGCGTATTCCACTCAGGGGCGTGTGTGTGTATGTCCCCGTGCGTGCGTGTGTGCACCCAGCATAAGGAAGCTGGAGAACTTTGCCTAGCAGTACCCACAGGCATGGTGCTCATGCTCTATGGCCCTGGCCTCTCCCATGGCTACATAAGGGTGATGCCACCCTGGCCCTTCTCCCCAGTTCCTTCACAACAAAATCCAAGGCTCGGGACTCCAATGCAGAAGGTGTGGTGGGTGGGTGGTGGAATCCATGGCTTTACCCACCTCTCAAAGAACAGTTACAGTAGCAGGAAAGTATCCAACTTTTCTTCTTCAGGTGGGCGCAGATGTATTCCACTCAGGCGACTCCCAGGCAGCTTTGCTAGGCAGTAGGGCTTGGAGTCCATTTAAACAGTGACTGCAGAACAATCTTCCCAAATTTTGCATCTGATCTAGATGCCATGGTAACAGCATATTGTCTAGCAAAAATGCATACAGAAGGCCAGGTAGCAGCCCTGCAAATGTCCAACATCAAGACATCACTGAGAAATGTGATTGATATTGCTTGAGCTCTTGTGGAATGGGCCCATAATGCCTGCAGAGGCATAGTCTAAGCTACCGTATATAAGCTGTGGTATCCACCTGGAGACCATCTGTGTGGTGATTGGCTGAGTTTTCATCCAATCTGCATAGGAGACAGAATGTCAAGATGATGAAAAGTTGTGTTTTGGGAGAGGAGAGAGAGTGAGCAGATTGCTCTGGGCTCAAACAGAGGACTCACAAGGACAGCCAGCATAGTATTAAGATCAATGTACAAGTCTGGCTGAAGGTGGAAGGGGAATGGGCTCGCTGAGTGAAAGTAGATCCAGAAGACCTCCTCCTATGGGACTTATTCCTCTTTCTGAAGTAGTCTGGTGCCTCAAATGGTATGGTACCTGTCTAAAATACCATTGGGGCCAGTATTGCTGCTGTTGTTGCTGACCTGTGAAGGGACCCCTTTTCATGGCTGGGGTATAAATCCCCAAAGAGTGCAGGGTTGCTTGTGAGTTTTCAACGAATATAAAGTCTTATCCATTTTATCAGGTCTCCCACACTCTTTGGATGCCTTGTGCTATTCCAGAGTTTTGCAACCATGATGCCCTTCTCATGATAACCACTGATGCCATAACTCTGTCAGCTGTATCAGTTATGCCCAGTGCTTATTGTAATGATGCCTTGGCAACCAGATGGACTCCCACGATAAATGCCCTGAACTCTTCCCTAAAGGATTCAGGCAACTTGTCAGTGAATTTGGCTACAGAGTCTCAATTCACAAAATTATATTTGGATGGCAGCACCTGCTGGTTTGGAATGCGCATCCTGTGGCCTAGAGGTATAGGAATTTGCTAGGTAAGCCATAGGCATAAGTTAAGGGAGTAGAGCAATGAGCCTACAGGCCTGTGTCCTGTAAGACATTGACGTAAGCAGTTAGCATAAGGCTTTGAGGCCTGCAAACTTTGACACAGATAAATGGCCTGACAGTCACCCTGAATTTTGGGAAAGAGTAGAAGTTGTGTTTAAGGGGGAAGTTTATATGACTTAACGACAAAAACCTTGAACTGATACCAGGTTTTGCATATTTTTAGGATAGGAACATCCACATACATGTGACCACAAGAGTGCCTTGGCAACGAATTGACATATATGATAAGTTGAGGTCAGTAATATACTAACCTATAGGATAAAGACACCCCAATGTTAGTAGGGTGAAGAAATACAAATAAGGAAGAAGGGAGAGACTTCTACTGAATATGCATTAGGCATAGTGGTGTCAGCATAACATATTATAAAAGTTGTATCTCAGCCTGTGTACTTGGGAAGAGAGAAATGTAGCCCTTGAGAGGTATCAGGACAATGGTCACTGGCGGTGGTGATGAGGAAGATCATGGCTAACATTTCAGGTTGCTATAAGTGGGATGGTGTGAGTATATGACTGTTCGACTGTGCATTCTGCATTCTAGCTACCTTGCTGAGTTACAGTGTTGGTGATTTTGCTAACTGTATTAATAAAACTATTCCAAATACAGAAGGATTTTTCGAAGTGTGAGTGTTGCAACAGTGCACACTGGGGCATGGGTAGCCACGGTGCCTAACTCAGGGCTGTGCATTCCACTTGGCTTCTGGGCACCTAAAAGTTAGGTGCTGCAACTCTCAGTATTGCAGTGCCTAAGCCCCCCTTTAGAATCCCACCCCAAGAGTCTGAAGAAAGCATTTCTTTGCCATTTCAAAGTGGCTATCAGAAGGAAACACCCCCAGCTGATGAAGTTAGAAAAAATGGAGTTATATTTTCAACATTTGGAGACTTGTTTCTATTTTTCTCTTTATGTTCTTCAACTTAACTTCTTTCTCAGTGCTTCATTTTCCCTAGAGCTTCAAAATCTATGTGATAAATGCATCATGATCCTAGAAGATCCTGCTATTTTGCAGCATCAACATGGTCAGAGAGCGTTGAATTAAAAGCCTTGTATTGTAATACGCTAAATAACTCTGAGAAAAGGGTAAAGAGGAGTGGACCATACCATACAAATCTGTAACAATTTTTATTCAATAGCTTTTGTATTGAAGTGGAAGAGCTGATAACATCTTCAAAGTTTAAGGTTAGGGAATCTCTACAGTACACCATGCATGCTACTGTTTACAATAGAGAGTCTTTGGGATCTCTAGATTCCAATGCAGCTGAAGCAAAGGATTCTTAGGTGAAAAGAGAGAAGTTCTGCTTTAATTTAATTCTAGATTAAAACTCCAAGAAATGTCTTATGTTTGCAAAAGGAAGTTCCTCCTCTGATGTTAAATCAAATTTAAAGGAGGACAGAAGCTGGATTGTTCTTCCTATACTGCTGCCATCACAAATAATGATACTTTAGCAAGCCTGATCCATACATGAGTGGGAAACATTCAGGGAAAAACCATCAGGCTACTTGATGTTAGAGGCTCAGCAGTTGATACATTTCCATCTATATGTCAGTACTAAACCAATGTCCCTGCGTCATGTTATGGGAACTGTGTTGCTGGCAAGCTCTCTCTTGAATAAGATACAAACCAGGAGGTCTTAACTACTTGTGGTTAATTAGAGTCAGATCTTACAAGTTCTCTGAGTATAAATCCCATTGAATTCTGGTGATGAAATCTGGACCCCATTGAAGTAAATGGGCAAATCTTCCATTGTCTCCAATTGGATGAGGATTTCCATCCTGGAAGTTGAGGGCTTGCAAAATTGGTCCGTAGAAGTCCTATAGCATATTTTTCAACAGCAGCAATATTAACTCTGGTGTCGTCGCCAAAATCATTATTCTCTGCTCTGAACAGTTTTGCAGCATTGCAATAGGCTAGCAGCTACCTTTCACCCTAGAACGATCTATTTTTTCCAGTGTTGTGCAAAGTATTCATCGGTATGCATATGCTGAGTGCTTTTGGATCTTTGGTTGAAAGGTTCTATGTAAACATTAATCATTGATATGATTGCTGAAAGCAGTAGGCTCAATTTAAAACATTAAGCAAAACACCTAATTTTCAAATCCATTTCAGTCAATGCATCGGGTAAAATCCTTCCCACAAAGCCAGCTTTGAGACTACTCTACTAAACAGAATGAGGATGGTTTAATCCATGTTGAACACCCACATTTACAGTCACAGTTGATTTGGTTTCAAATGCCTACCTTGAACACCTGGTTCTGGGTGCATATGAACTAAGTGTTTCAAGATCAGGAAGTCAGAATGTCATCTTAGCTACTATTCAGCGCTCTTTTTTTGTTTAACATGACACTATAAAGCACCCTGAAATGTTCAGCGAAGGCGGGGGCAGGGAAATCAATCCGACACATCTGCATGGGAAGAAGACAATATAGCATGTATCAGAATGTCTGTTCATAGGACCATTCCTTTGTCACTGTTCAGCAGCCAGCAAGGTTTTAAAAACTATTGAAAAGAAAAGCAAGTTCAGCCAAATCTCAAAGAGGACAGGTGCTGTATAATGTATGCTTGAGTGTTCCTTCCTGACTGAGATGCTTTTCCCATTAGAGTTTTGACCCATTTTCAGTTTGCCTCCTGGTCTTTTTCATTTCACTTGACCTGCTCACACAAAGGTACCCAACTAGAAAGAGACAGTCATTGCCATGGTTTGAGCTCTAACTCTGAATGTCCTGGCTTTTATGAGTTTTAAAACATCCCATCATGTCCTGTTGTTTCTCTAGAGGAGTAGAAGTAAGTAGAAAAAAAGGAGGGGTTTACTTTGTCCATAGTCAGACAGAAGCCAACTTTCACACGTTAAGTGTAACAACTAATCACCCATAACATTTCCTAAAGGTTTATGGTGCTGGCAGACAGCTGTTTTCATTCTGATATGATTGTCTCCTAGTAGGCTCCTGCTGCCAATAGTCCGTCAGCCTCTTTACTGGTGTTCTGTAACACTTCCTCACTAACTGCCTTTGTAACCTCTTTCTGACTTACTGATAAAACCAGCACTAGACGGCTGTTGAACACAAGAGCTGAGAAATAACCATCAGATTATTTCTCATTTGAGAAGTTTATTAATGTATAAAAGTAAACCTGGGTTCCTGATCCGTAAGAGCTGAGTGAATAATTATTTTTTTGGTGGCTGACATGAAAAATCTGAAAAAAAAAAAATCCCAAACGTGCTTTGTTTCAAACCAAAAATGAATGATTTTTTTCTTGCTGAAACAAAAAACAAAACAAAACACGTTTCTGTTTGGGTCAATTCAAATTTACATTTTTGAAATGAAACTGTTCATGGTGAAAGTATCAAAATGAACCCTTTTGACTTTTTTGAAATTATTTTCCTCATTTTTTATTTGGCTCAAACTATCGGCCAAATTTGACGTGAATTTGGGGATAGTTTTGATTGCTCCAAATCTACATTTTCTGAAAAATGTATTATTTGACAAAAATTTTCACTCAGTTCTATCCAGAACATTAAAGGTCAAAGTGAAACTGAAAACTAAGGCTTATGCATGTGCTTAACTTTCAAATACAGCCACTTAACGTTAGGTTCCCAAATCCATATTTAGACAATTTTGGGATTTTTGGGTCACCAGCAATTTTGGAAATCAGGCAGGTGCCTAAATGGATTTAGGAGCCTAACACTGGGCTCCTTTTTTTTGGACAAACATGGCCCTATGCAGGAAAGGGATGCATACACTATCTTTCTATGATATGGCTGATTTTGAAAAATGAGACTTATATTCTCAAGACACACTGACAAATTATTTAGCCTGTCTGCTTTTCATGGCAGGGACTATGCCTCTGATGTGCAGTAACGTGTCTAGAGAAGTTTTGGCATTATGTAAATAAATAATGATAATAAATAATAGTATGTGCCTTATAAATATTTAATAATTCTATCACACTAGACTTGGTTAGGGTGGAGTTTAAGAGGCACTGGTGAAGGCTTGTTCACTCATTTTATCTGCACCAGTTTACCTCTTGCGAATCACATATCCCGTCTCAGTGGTCTATTATTCCACCTGTAGTCTTGATTCAATGCTTTTCAGCTTCTTGTCCTGAATGGCCATTGTGATTGAGATTATGTCAAAATCTTGGTGGGCAGCCAGAGGAGAATTTGTTTTTAAACAGACCTAGCACTGTTAGAAGACTTGTATCTAGACCTAGACTGTTAGAAGACTGGATAGCATGACACTGAATTCACAAAAACTAAGCTCCCAGCTGATGCCAGGTGCCTGAGATTATAGGGCTACCTGTTTGACAACCTTTGATAGTCATCCTGAGGAGGTAATCTTCTCCCACTGATAGACAGAAAAAGCTGCAAATTGCTGAACAACCACCAGTTACAAAATGGGGGAGAAGAAACTGGCAGATTGGAGTGGAAAGTTTTCTTAATATATCCGTTGATTTGATAATTAGCTGTGTAATGAGATATTTTAAATTGAACATTTAATTTACATTCCCCCCCCCCACCGCGCCGTGTGGTTTTTTTTTCCCTATGGGAAGTAAACAAATGATCATTACAACATTTCAGGCTCCTCTCCTTTCGACTGATCAATACCCTGGAGTGGTAGTACAGCCTTTAACATGTATCCAATTATCATTATTTACATTTGTACAGGGCCTACCTGCTCAAGTCATGGACCAGGACCTCATTGTGCTAGATGCTGTACAAACGGAACAAAGATATGGTCCCTGCCCCAAAGATCCTATAATGATCTCACTGGTGGTTTGTCCAATGAGATTGTTTTGTTTGTTCATCTTATTGAGTCTCTAATTATCTACAATTTACAAAGACAGTAACAAACATCATTTGTTAAAGGTAAATGCTAACAGAATTTAAGCATAGCAAGGATGCTAAAATATCTAAAGCTACATATCTCTTTATTAATGTAGCATAAAAGATAATTATGATTAAAATATGCAGTAGAAATGTTTAAGATTTTGTGGATACAGTTTATGCTTCGGTAAATATTATACTTTCATGGATGGCATGCAACTTTAATGCATGCAATTGCACTTGTGTAAAACAGAAGGCATATACCCCACCATTATAGAATTACTGGGTGATATTCTATAGCCTGTGTTATGCAGGAGGGTTGGTGATATAAATCTAATCTATAGCTACAGATACATGCAGATTTAAAAATAACAGAAATAAGTAAATATATAATGCTTCTTTCTGTAAGTATATTATGCATACAGGAAAAGTCTACAAGGATTAGATTCTTCGGTGCACTAAGGCTGCTTTGCACTGCTCTGCTGATATAAAACAGTGCCAATGCCTGCCTACCTGGCCGCCAGAGGATTCACTTTGTTCAGGGGAATCCTTAAATGTAATAAGCTCCTACACTGCCCCCTTCCCAGATGCTGGTGCAGTGGGGTGTGGCCATTGAAAAGCTAGGGTGGTTGGATTGTGTCTGTACATTCACTATGAGAACAGCTCCTTGGTACCATGAGTATCTGGTGTAAATTAATTTATTGTGGGGACAGGCCTCACAAACTGACCAGCTTGGTGGTGGTGCTGGTTTATAGCCATACTTACACCATTCTCTCTCTTTCCTCCCTATCTTGAGCTACGCTGAGCACAGCTCAAGATCTGAGCCTCCATATCGCAAGCAACTTGTTATGGAATAGATTTATCTTGAGATCAGTTAGCTCCTTGGTTGTATTTATATTGCAGTAGTACCTAGAAGCTCCATTCAGGATGTGGACCACTTTGCACTAGGCCCTGTTCAGACACACAGGAAGACACAGTCCCCGCCCCAAGGATTTGATCATCTACTTTGAAACAAGACACAAATGAGCGAGTATAACTATAGGAGAAAAGAGGGAAGGAGAAGAAGGGTAACAGCAGTAAGTTCACATGGTAAGTTGACTTGGTGGTGTAAGTTAATTTGATTGTTTTGAACATGTAAATTGTCTCACTCAGTCCATGTTCTCTTCTTGAGAAAGAGAAGATAGAGCTGTACAGAGAATTTCTATATTTTGAAATTTGGTTTCATTCTGATTCAAATTTTTGAAATTCTCCATAGAAGGGAAAGTTCTAGAACCTCCCAACTTATAGAATCATAGAATCATAGAATATCAGGGTTGGAAGGGACCTCTGGAGGCCATCTAGTCCAATCCCCTGCCCAGAGCAGGACCAATCCCAACTAAATCATCCCAGCCAGGGCTTTGTCAAGCTGGACCTTAAAAACTTCTACGGAAGGGGATTCCACCACCTCCCTAGGTAACGCATTCCAGTGTTTCACCACCCTCCTAGTGAAAAAGTTTTTCCTAATATCCAACCTAAATCTCCCCCACTGCAACTTGAGACCATTACTCCTTGTCCTGTCATCTGCTATCACTGAGAATAGTCTAGATCCATCCTCTTTGGATCCACCTTTCAGGTAGTTAAAAGCAGCTATCAAATCCCCCCTCATTCTTCTCTTCTGTAGACTAAGCAATCCCAGTTCCCTCAGCCTCTCCTCATAAGTCATGTGTTCCAGACCCCTAATCATTTTTGTTGCCCTTCGCTGGACTCTCTCCAATTCATCCACATCCTTCTTGTAGTGTGGGGTCCAAAACTGGACACAGTACTCCAGATGAGGCCTCACCAGTGTCAAATAGAGGGGAACGATCACATCCCTTGATCTGCTGGCAATGCCCCTACTTATACAGCCCAAAATGCCATTGGCCTTCTTGGCAACAAGGGCACACTGTTGACTCATATCCAGGTTCTTGTCCACTGTCACCCCTAGGTCCTTCTCTGCAGAACTGCTGCCTAGCCATTCGGTCCCTAGTCTGTAGCCATTCGGTCCCTAGTCTGTAGAGAAACTCAGAGAAACAGTCAGTCTGGTGGGCTGCCCCTGACTGGTGGACTCTGGAAGTCTAGGCTACTTGGTAGCCTTTCTGGCAGGAAACGTGCTCTGGGAGTTAGGTTTCAAAAGCTGCCTGGTTTCCAGCAGAACTTGATTGAATCAAACCTGCCACAGAATGTTTTGATTTGCATGAACAGGCAAATTCTGCTGAAAAACTGTTCAGTTGGAATTTGTCTGACCAGCTGTAGTCATAAGATTTAAAAACCCATGACACACATCCTTATAGAATACTAAAGGAACAGACATACATGTTGGTATGAGCTGGGTTAAATCTTGCTATGGATTGAGTTAAAACCCTATTGAGATTGATAGATGTGAACTCACCTTTCAGTTAACATGACTGTAAGCATAAGATGCCCACCGAAGAGAAAAGGAATGAACCTGCCGAGGAGTGAGCATGCATGCGTGTGTGCATACACGTGCACGTGCAGAAGAGACAAAAGACTAAAAAAGACAAGAAAGTAAAAAGCAAGAAAGCCAAGCACGAGCCCTGGGAAAAGCTAGGGTAAGAATTTTTGAGTCTGTTAGCTAAAGGTGCTTGGAACTGTAAGCTAAGAAACGGGTCATTTTGTTGTTAATTCCTCCTGCATTCAGAGAAGCAGGACTTTGAACATTCCTTGTAAATAAACAAGATTGCATCAAAGAAAATACCAGACTCCATCAATTTCTACTTCCAACTGGAGCATTCCCATGGCCCCTAACTTTGACTAGCCGCTCAGGTCAAAAAGGGGCGACAATATCTACATCATGGGTTCAGACATCTCAAAGTATCCTAAGCATCAAATGGAGCGGTGACAGCTGCCCTCTTGGCCAATATACCAGGGATTGAACCTAAGGCCTCCAGAGCTAAACTCATGAGCTGCTACAGCCAAGCCTCCAGACCTGGAGATGTAATCAAATCACATCGTCTGTGGACAGGCACAGATGGGGACCTGTAGCCCGTGCAGACACATATGCACACGTGTGTGCCCGGTAGGGCAAAGACAAAAGGAATCACCTTTACCTCTGAGTGAGAAAAGAATGTGTTATTTAAACAGGATTACCAATGCATACATTCATGGTAGCTGGCTTTTAATCTGTCAAGAAATAATGACCCATTATTTTTTACTTATGGGAAATGACACTTCCTAGTACCTGGTATTTGCAGCTGTCAAATTATGTGTCAGCATCTGTCACTCTTCAGCAGTGCTTAATGAATGTGCTTCGCATATCCCAGAGAGCTTTTACTAGAATGGAAGAAATGTTAACACCTCCTCCCTCAGCTGACTTTGCTCTTCAAACAGGAGCCTCACATGGATTCGCTTCCATTCCATACAGGCTTAACATATACTGTCTTGATTGTATTCTGAGCACCCCAAAATACTGTACATTCAAATCACTCCTCTTTTATAGCAGAGCTCTGTAAATAAACCGACGCCTGTAACCCTCTTCTCCCCAGACCCAATCCATCTGTAACCAAAAATAGAAGGATTGGATCACTGCCAGCTTGAGTTTCACCAGCTAGCAAAAATTCAGAACCCTAAAGGCTCTTTTTTCTACACAAGGCTCCATAACCTCTTAAATGGCCCCCAAACTGTGACAGGTTGGACCCCCCCCCTTCTGGGATGCCACCTACTGTACTGGGGTTTCACTGAGTCCCCCCTGTTCCACCAGCCTGGATTCCCTCTCCCTGTTTTGCTGAATCTGGCTCTCTTGCCTCTTGCAGCACACACACACACACACACACACACAGGTAGGGCCACACCCAGCTGCAGACACAGACTGAAGTGAACTCTGTGTGAGAGGACTCCTCCAGCATTCACATGCACGCCCCTTTGGGGAATAAACCCAAAATGATACTGTATTGCGCTGCATAGAAAGATCCGCACAGTGCAAGCTCATACAAATTTGCCCTCTCCCCCAGTGTGAAGAGAGATATGCACAACTTATTGTCCCCCCAGTTAGAAATTGCACAAACTGGATTTAATAATAAACAAAACAAATTTATTAACTATAAAAGGCAGATTTTAAGTGATTATAAGGGATAGCAAACAGAACAAAGCAGATTACTGAGCAAATAAAACAAAACACACATACTAAGCTTAAGATCTTAAAGAGACTAGTTTCAAGAAGTAATTTCTCACCCTAAATGTTATTTTAGGCAAGTTACAGAGTTTCTGTAGCTTAGAGTTCCAGTTATTTCTTCTTACAGACTGGACCCCTGTCTCAGTCTGGATTCACTCCTGCCTTTCCCCTCAGGTTAGTTCCTTTGTCCCTCCTCATACTTTCAGCGGTCTTTCTTCTTGGGTAAGCAATGGAGGAGAGTCCAGATTAACCCCCTCTGCAGCCTTAAAAAGGGTTTACCTAAGGTGGGAAACCTTTGTTTGATCTCCCTCCCCCTACAGAGGAAAAGTACCAGCAGTGTCCAAGATGGTATTTTGTATCAGGTGATCTTATCACCTGACCTTGCAGTGTCAAAGCAACTATGAAACCAGGTTTATTTGCTATGTCCAAAGGCAGGAACTCCAGGCAGATGAGAGATCCACATCTTCAAAGATTCATTGTCTTTTTCTAATGGCCCATTAAGGCTCATTGCTTAGTGTTTGGTGGGCGTTTCCCAATACACACACAGCTGTAATTATTACATAGTCAATATTCCTAATTTTAGGAATCACATTCAGTAAATCAGAACCTTTACAGTGGAACCTTACATGAGCCATCTTGCATAAAATATCTTAGTTATTCCATATTCATATCATAACCATATTTCTATGAAGACTATGGGGTGTAATATCACAAACCCTAAAGGCTCTTTTTTCTACACTGGGCTCCACAGCCCATTAAATTACCCTCAAACTATGGTCCATGGACTACCAATGGTTCATAGAGGTGCTTTTAGTGATTTATGCTCTGAACCACTTTGGATAAGTAAGCAGTGAGGGATTTTGCTGGGGGGCGGGATGAGGGGAGATTCTTCTTATCCCCCAAAAGGGTCTTCATAATGGAAAAAAAATTAGATAGCCACATACTATACACCCCAGAGACATGGAAAAAACCTGCTAAACACAGTACAGAACCCCACCCCAGATATTATTAATCCTAGCCAGTGGTGTATTGAAAACTGTAAACTATCACTTCAAATGCTAAGGAGTTTTTCCTGCTCCTGCTTGCAGCCTAGGAAACAGCATAAGGAAACATTAATTTGGGTCTAGCAGAGTCAGTCTGCAGAGAGAGAGCCTAGAGCAGGGGTGGGCAAACTTTTTGGCCTGAGGGCTACATCGGGGTTGCGCAACTGTATGGAGGGCCACGTAGGGAAGGCTGTTCCTCCCCAGTCTGGCTCCCATCCCCTATCTGCCCCCTCCCACTTCCCACCACTTGACTGCTCCACTCAGAACCCCTGACCCATCCAAACCCTCCCCCTCCACACTCCTTGTCCCCTGATCTCCCATTCCCAGGACCCCCCACCCCTAACTGCCCCCTGGGACTCCACCCCCTATCCAATCCCCCCTGTCCCTTGAGTGCCCCCCGACCCCTACCCCCACCCCCACCCCCTGAGAGGCCCCCCCAGACTCCCACGCCTATCCAACCAGCCCCCCTTCTCCTTGTCCCCTGACTACCCTGAACTTCCTCTCCAGCCAACCACCTTCTGCTCCCTGGCCCCCTGGGAACCCCTGCCCCTTATCCAACCCCCCCGCCCCCACTCCCTGCCCCCTTACCATGCCGCTCAGAGCAGCAGGAGCTCGCAGCCCCACCGGCCAGAGCCAGCCAGGCTGCCCGTGCGGTGGCATGGCTGAGGGGGCAGGGGGACAGCAGGGGAGGGGCCGGGGGCTAGCCTCCCCAGCTGGGAGCTCAAGAGCCAGGCAGGACGGTCCCGCGGGCCGGATGTGGCCCAGGGGCCATAGTTTGCCCCCCTCTCTGGCCTAGAGTAAGGTAGGATGAGTTGTTCTTCTCTGCTTTACGGAGCAGCCTGCTTTGTCTATCTTTTGTTTTGGTGCTTACGTGTGTTAGGGTTCTGAATTCTAAGAGTTTTTCATTTTTAAAGTAGTTTTTAATCTGGCAAGGAATAATAACTAAGGCCCTACCTCATTTGCAATATTGTGGAAATTGTGGCTCCCACAATATTAGGCTTCCACTGCCATTTTGATGCTGTGTATGTATGTTACATTTTAACAGTTGGCTTTGGCTGACAGCCCCACGTGTGGCTGGGACGCCGGCCAACAGCCCCTCACGCAGCCAGCATTTCCAAATGACTGCAGTTAATAACGGTCCATTATTACTTTTCCATAATTTTCCATGTCTTGTCCGCAACTCTGCTGCAATTATTTGACAGTCATCCCATGATTCGAGTAGGACCTTAATAATGACCCATTATTTATTTACTTATGGTAAACAACACTTTCTAGTACTGGGTATTTGCATTGCATCTTCCCAGCAAGAGTATTTTATGCGTTTATCTAACCTTTCTGTGGATTCCCTGAACATAACATAGCCAAATGTGACAACAGAACAGCCATATCACCAAATGAATCATGCGGCCTTGCAGGCCACTTTGAATAGGTCACCCTCAGTAAAGAATTCTATTCCTTTGGAGGTACACCATTTTCACCTGATCAAAATGCAGTACCAACTATGTAACTGATACCAGGAGATAAGATACTTTTTATCTAAGCTCACAAAAAAGTTGCAGTCACTCATTGTCACTTGTTTTAAGGTTGGTTGTTACTGATTGTTCTTGATGATCAATTGATACATATTTTGTAATAAATCTCTGGCAAAACCATTTTTATTCTTTGTGATTAATTTTTAATTGATTTTCGTGAAGAAATAAGATAATGAAAGTACAAAAAGGTAAATAACTTACAACCTGAATATACTTCCAAAACCTGCATGTTTCATAGGCTATCCATAGAATTACGCAGTTTTACAACTTGTGAAAGCTGAAAGACCAGACAATACAAAACCAGACAATACAACACAAATATATCATTCGGGTGGTGGTAACAGTAATAAAATAGGAGAAGACATGAATAGGCAGAACAGGGAAGGAGGGCACTAGGGAAGGACGGGAGGGAAAAAAGATGAGGGGTTAGGCGGAATTGAGGCCTGCCATTCTTTGAGCCATCACAACATATTTTATTCAACTGTATCTAGAAATGGGGGGCCACATTTCTTTGAATTCATGTACTTGGTCTCAATATCAATAAGCTATTTTTTCTTTGGCTGCTAACTCAGACAGGTCTGAATATCACTGCTCAGTTCTGGGCATAAGCCTGCTCTTCCATTTTTGTTAAATCATGCATTTGGAGATCACTACAGTCCTCAAGAACCAGTCTTTGTGGGGGACTTAAACCAAACGGAGCAGGTAAATAACCTGGGATATAATTTTGGACACAAAAGTGGTTGCACACAATGAAGGCTTTATCCTCTGTAGTTGGTTGGCACTAGGACAAAGAAAAAAGAACCCCGATACATATGCTATGGGACTATCCAACAGTCAGGCAGCTGGGTAAAGAGGTGGACACACGTGAAAATAGTGCTTAGCTTCAGCAAAATAAGTTTTATATATAATTTCTTATGACATCTTCCAGTTCAAGAGCCCAGGCTGCAAATTAATGTACAGGAGTAACTTCACGCGTGACTTTTCCAGTGCGCCAGATTGTGCATAAATCTGGGCAGCACTACCTGTGTGGCTGAGATCCACGCAGAGGAAGGGACAAGGATTGGACAGGCTGGAGAGCGAGGAATGGGCAGTCCTCCCCTGGGTGGGAGCAAGCATATTGTCCTCATGTCCACTGCAGTATCTTCTCTCCCCTTTTAAAAGTAGCTGTGGCAAGTGGCAATTGACTAGTGGGGTTTCTAGAGCTGCTGGTGCACATGGTCACTTCCTGAGGTTTGTGGACAGAGCCTGTTCCATCCAAGGATGGAAACATCTGGGAGGAATTCTGTGAGGTGGGGAGTCTCATGGAATTGTCCTCCCTTGTTAGTCTGTACTTCAGGATGAGGCACAATCTGGCCCATTGACTTCAAAGAGAGTCCTCCTGGTATACAGATGTAACAAGGATCAGCAGTATCAGGCCCTAAGGCCCAGATCCACAAAAGGACTTATGCATTGAAACACTGAGAGGCAAAATGCCTAACTTTTAGGCACCTAGAACATCATTGGAATAACAATGGGATCCACAAAGCCTGAGCTAGGCACCTACATAATGATTTGAGAGAGAGAGGTGCCTAAGACTGGGCGTCCCAAAAGCCAGCAGGAAGTTGCCTAACCTAGCAATGGGGGATGCTGACATGAGGGGTATGTTCTAAGCCCCAACCCCCCAGAGTTAGGCACTTAACTCTGAGCTGCAGGGATGTGCCTATTGCTGCTTGCTATCCACAAACTAGGAGTCCCGCTTCTGGAGTCAGGCAACTAACGTGCCTAAGGGTATCTATACATTGCAATTAAATACCTGCAGCTGGCAAGTGTCAGCTGATTCAGGTTTGTGGGGCTCTGGCTACAGGGGTGTTTAATTATGGTTTAGATCAGGGGGGTCTCAACCTTTTTCTTTCTGAAGCTTGCCCAACATGCTATCAAAACGCCATGGCCCAGCTGTGCTACAATAACTGGTTTTCTGCACATAACCAGCGTTAGGGAGTAGCATGCAGGGCAATTGCCTGGGGCCCCAGGCCAGAGGGGGTCCCCACAAAACTACTTTGCTCAGGCTTTGGCTTCAGCCTTGGATGTGGTGGGGCTTTGGGCTCCGGGTTTCAGCCTCATGCAGTAGGGGTTTGGCTTTCTCTTCTGGGCCCCAGCAAGGCTAATGCTACCCCTGCTTCTGGCCCCCAGGTGACCCCAGATACCTGGTTGAGAACCACTAGTTTAGACATTCGGGCTCGCGCTGGAGCCCACGCTCTGGGATCCTCCCCCATCCTAGGGTCCCAGACTCTAAGCTCTAGCCCGAGCCCAAACATCTACCCCGTAGTTAAACAGACCCATAGCCTGAGCCCCACGAGCCTGAGCCTTGCAAGCCAAGTAAGCTGACATGGGCCAGCTGTGTGTGTTTAATTATAATATAGATGGACTCTAAGCTGTTTCTTGCAAGAATGAGTTAGGCACCTGCCTCACTCGACACAACATGGCTGGAGGAGATGGTGCCTCCTTTGTAGATGGAAGATGTGGTGGTATTCCTCCCTCATAGCTGGAATGCCTATCTTTCCTTGGTTTGTGAATTGCTCTGGGGCTCAGGTGTGAGATAAACACCTGGCTGTCTGGAATTAGGCATCTACCCAGAGGCAGAAACATAGGTGCCTAGAGAACTTTTACAACAGCAATTTAAGCATTAAAGAAGCAAAGAGTCCTGTGGCACCTTGTAGACGAACAGACGTATTGGAGCATGAGCTTTAGTGGATGAATACCCACTTCATCAGATGCATGTAGTGGAAATTTCCAGAGGCAGGTATAAATATGCAAGCAAGAATCAGGCTAGGGATAACGAGGTTAGTTCAATCAGGGAGGATGAGGCCCTCTTTTAGCAGTTGAAGTGTGAACACCAAGGGAGGAGAAACTGCTTTTGTAGTTGGCTAGCCATTACAGTCTTTGTTTAATCCTGAGCTGATAGTGTGAAATTTGCAAATGAACTGAAGCTCAGCAGTTTCTCTTTGAAGTCTGGTCCTGAAGTGTTTTTGCTGCAGGATGGCTACTTTTAAATCTGCTATTGTGTGTCCCGTGAGGTTGAAGTGTTCTCCTACAGGTTTTTGTATATTGCCATTCTTAATATCTGATTTGTGTCCATTTATCTCTTTATGTAGGATACATGCATCTGATGAAGTGGGTATTCACCCATGAAAGCTCATGCTCCAATACATCTGTTAATCTATAAGGTGCCACAGGACTCTTTGCCGCTTTTACAGATCCAGACTAACATGGCTACCCTTCTGGAATTTAAGCATTGAGTGAGTTTAGGTGCCTACAGGATTTGGTATCAGCCAACTGGGGGTTCTGTGGATTGCAGTGGTGTCTAAAGCAGAGACTTATTTGTGGATCTGGGCCTCAGTGTTTTAAATTATTGTGTTTTTTTCTCTGATTGAAAATTCAGTGAGAGAAGTGATATTCCCCCAAGTGGCCCATGCAAAGGAACACTGGTGTGGAGGTGTAAAGATAGAAAAGAGGTAGCTGTTCCTCACATGTAAAAGTTTACTCATCCAGAATCAGAGGCTTGGCATTTGAAAGGAGAATCACTTTCCTGAGTGGAATCAGACAACTGCGTTGCTGAACTATTCACTGTCTCAGCTCTAATGAGCGGCAGGTACCTTATCAGTGAATCTTGCAGGGAGTGCCTCTGCGCTTCCTAGTGCTGAACCATCTGGATGCCACAAGTAGACAGGTCCAACTCTAGACCAAATGGCACCCGAGGTGAGGAGCATCTTTGGTGCCACCCCTCCACTCCACTGTTAAACTTTTGAACAACTCCCTGACAACTCCCTGAGCCTGGTGCCCCCTAAGCCTGAGTTGCCTGCCCCTAAATCTGGCCCTGCAAGTAGAAGAGATCTGACAAAAACCTCACATTATTTCCACCTCAGGCTTGCATTATTACAGTTCAAATAGGGTTTGGGGAGGCATCCAAACTACTGCTTCTTTTGACAGTTACTTATCCCCAACAGAAACTGATATTGGCAGAGCTGAATCCTGGAAACTCATTGAAGCATGCTGTTGCTAAACTGTCAGGTTCCATCACTTGAGCAGACAAATCCATTCATTGCATTGGACTGCAGAAGCCATTGAAACTCAGCAATGGCTCAGAAATCAAGGGTCTGTGCAGTGAGAAACAAAAAATTCCTTCCCGACCCCACATATGGTAATCAGTTAGACCCTGAGCATGTGAACAAGAAGCAGCCAGATTAATATTTACACGTAAAACTATATACCCACACTGTAAGTTTACTTAGACTGTAAACTCTTTGGGGGCAGGGACCATCTCTGTTATGTTTGTACAGTGCCTAGTACTGGTACCTCTTGGTACTACCACAATACAGATAAAGAACAAAAAAAGAAAAGATAGAAAGTGAAGAGAGGGGCGATATTAACTCCGTTCCTGCAAGCTGTTTTGTGTGACCCATTTGACTTCAAAGAGGCCCCGCTTAACCACAGAGGTCTGACCACGTGCAGCCCATTGATGCCCTGGGGCCCAACTCTAAAGTTTTCCTCAGAGTCATCGACAAAAACATATGAAATGCAATTTTACTCTTAGGAAATTAGACCCACCTACTTGAAGTACAGGACAGATGATGGAAATCAAAGCATTTCTACAGTTATGATGTTTGAAAGTAGTAGTTTTAAATATTAGGAACATGAAATAACCTAATGTTAGTGCATCCAGAAAGTCACTTTTATTCCACCGGGCAACTTAGTAAAATAAAATAAAAAACAGCAGAAGTAATAATTTGGTTTGTGCGGCATTAAAGAGTATAGATGATAATTTTGGGCTTTAAATACAATAAATCAGTCATTTAAATTTAATATAAACTGTATAATTTCATTCTGCTTCATTAGTCCATATAAACACAATAAAATCTGTCCAATGCAAACAAAGGGCATCCTTGGGGTGATATTTAATTGTAATAAAACTGTCATCTAGATTAAGTGGCCAGCTGAACAATTCATTTCTTCATAGGCTCTAGTGCTATTCTAGAAAATGAAAACTGGGTTTAATTTGTTGTGTTATGCCACTACTGAGGAAACAAGAATTCTGCTTGTGTTTCTTACCACAAAGTCCACCCCTCAATCTGTTCTGAAAGTGGCCTGTTCCTATGAAAAGAGCTGGTAACACTGAGCCTGATCTCCAGTGTCTTATTTGGGCAAAACTCCCATTGGGCATCAGCACTGAGCCCTTTAGGTTGGGCCGCATGTTATCCAACAGCTAAATAGAAATGCTTCAAACAGATGTGAAAAAGGAAAATTTTCCCCCCTATCCTCCCTGCATGGTCAAAGCTCATAGCAAAGACAATTGGTTCAACTCATCCCTTGTGTTACTCTTGACTTCAGTGGAACTACCCCAGGGATGAATTTAGCTTATTCTCTCCTGAACAAATTCTTTGAAATGACACTTCTAAGCAGCCATAGTTCCTGGAGAAGTTCTGCATTTTTCTCCTGGCTTTGTGCCTCTGTCCAAATTTAGACTGGATGTGAGCTCTTTTCTTCTGAGCTTCTGCTGCTCACAAGATATCAAAAGGATGTCAAAGCCCTCCAGATAAATAAGAGATGGAGGCATCACCATTTTCTTCTCTATCTTAAAAACAGATGGAAACTGAAAAGGAAAGCAAAATCCTTGTGCTGTGTATTAGGGATACTCTTCAAAGAAAGGATGAAAAATGAGTTGGGAGAACCCTCTGCAATTACCACTCAGCAAAACACAATTGTTGACAAAATGATAGCAGAATTTCCTTCCTTCCTTCAATAGAAAGAAGAACATTGCTTTTTCTTAGAATATTAGTATATAGGGTAACCAGATAGTAAGTGTGAAAAATCAGGACGGGGAGTGGGAGGTAATATAGGCACTTATATAAGACAAAGACCCAAACAACAGGACTGTCCCTATAAAATTGGGACATCTGGTCACCCTATTAGTATATCTCTTTGCAGTCAATATGGTTGGCTGGAAAGAAACACACAACTCTCCTTCTGTTTGTCCCTTGTTGCCTTGCTAAATTTCTCTCAGCCAACAGCAGCTGAGTATTAGCAAGTGACCTAGTCAACTATCCCAATTGAAATCAGAGTACCAAAAGCAAGTTGTGCCTGTTGTACATTCCCCTTCTCTTCCCTCCTCCAGTGCAAAGTGTGGCTATGCTGTTGTCCCATACCTTCAATTTCCTCTCATGAGATCCTGCGCAGCCTGCATAATAAAAGATTGCTCAGGGCGCTTTTCATCAATCTAGTGTGACTTGGCACTAACCTGAACTGAGGGGAAAGTAGCCATTCACAATAGACAATGCAATGCAATCCTTTACATTTCACTCTGAATTTTAATCCATAAAACCATTTCCATTGTAAAAAAATACAATCAAAGTGGTTCTAAAATAGCTGTTTTTCACCCATGCAAACAACCAGCCAAACTATTTTTTTGGTGTTTACTATTATCTAAACCAAAATTGTCAATAAATAAATTAAATGGGTGTCTACATCTTGACTCTAATTTCTTAAAGATCACTTTTTTTTTAAAGGTCATTTTAATAGGTGCCTTAAGTGACAAGGAAAATGTACAGCTAAGAGAGGAGGGGGAAAGTCTTCATTTTTTCACTGAAGAAGAAAATAAATTAGATTTGCAAGAAATGTTTGAGGTCTCTAGAATTAGGTAAGAATTAGGGAACAGACATTTTAAATGTTTAGCTCTTAGATTTTTGTTTGTTTGTTTTTTTGTTATTTTTACCTGTAACTCTTAACATATATCTATTGAATCCTGGGGACAACGTGTGTTCCCTTCTTTGGGTAACGGAACCTCTATATGTGACTAAACCTGCTCAAGACCAACTTGGTAGCCTATCAGTGGCAGTTGCTGCCTTAATTTCTGAAGATAGTAACTACAGATGCTGAATGAATTGTATCATTTATTCAGAGTTCTTCATAGTGCTTTCTTTCAATAATATTTGTCAATACTTGGACATTTTACAGTAGAGAATTTGAGCAAAAAAATCCTGCCCTGTGCTAACCCTGGTAGCTCAGTGTGCATAAGGTTCCCATAGCAGCCAGCGTTTTTACTACTGTGTCAATTAAACCCAAATCCTTGGCTGTCCCCAAACCTCTCCCTCAATGGTGATGGTGGTAGGGTCTCGTACAACCGAAGTAAATCCTAAGAAAATGCTGATGGGATATTATGCTGTTATCCTTTAACATTCCAGCTATTAGAGAGGAAAGAGATGCTTCTCCAGTATGTTACACACACAGCATTGCCTAAACTAACCCTAATTAATACTAACTCGGTTCCCCTTCTGCAAACATCAAACTCTGCATTAAGCAGGTGAAACGGCGAATCAAATGAGACTTAATTATGTCCTGTTTGCATTTTCTAATGTGGCTGATCTGCTCAATCACACATCTTAATGTGATTGAACTGTACATTTAACATGTCAAATGTATCGGTTCTCATATTGTTTAGAAATACAGAATTTTGTATTTATATTACTAGAAAAATGAACAGAGGTTGAACAGAAAAGAACCCTTTCACAAGGTATTTAATGAATCCATGCTAAACACATTTTAAGTCCCTTTGAATTTCACTGTTAAGGTTCTTTTGCCCCCAGAGGAATCCATAATCTTCAGCAGTGAAAGGCCAGTATATTAAAATAAATACCCTGAGGGAATTACCAGATGCCTAGATATCAGCCTTGTTTTGTAGATGAATGGCAGGTAAACACAGTTTATTTATGCAAAAAAAGGTACAACAGGAGGGCATTTTTAACAAGCTCAAGATAATGTTTCAAATGCTTACCCTCATTCTAAAGAACACAATTAGCTTGAGCACAGCACACCACAGGGTAGGCAAAGAATGAAAGCTTCTCACTTAGGCATGCAATTACACTCCTGGCTGATATAGCCCTCCAGGGGGGTTGTCTTTTGATATGACTCATTTGTGTAAATTTTTAAACTCAATAGGCTCAACTCCAACTGGGCCAATGGAGGACACATGCCCAGCATATCCTTCACCCCCTGGTGGTTCCATTAAAAGGTTATTGATTCCAGATTTTGACCAGAGGGACAGTAACAACGGTGACTAACAGAAATGTAGAGGGAGCAATTTGGTGCTCATCCACTCTCATTTTTGTTTATACAGAAAAGGACGATGAGAGCGCAGTGCCCTGAGGATCTATTTAGCTATAAGTGAAGCCTTTTGGGAACTAGGAGAGGTCAGCCTTGTCTTTACACTGCTGCAAGTCAAGACCAAGTGAAAATTCACTCTTCTCTTAACCACAACAGGCTTTCTAGTATTTCTGTCTCCTTCCTATTGATGCCATTCAACCCTTGTATTTCATTTTCCAGTAATAAAACTTACCTGAATGTCCAGCCAAAGCATTTTTGTTTTGTTTTGTACACCATGGGTAGGCAGATATTTATCTTTGTAGGAGCTGAATGACTAAAGGAAGGTTAGAAGACATATCTACATTTTTCCTTGGCTCATTGTGGCCTTGATTCCGCAAACATACACGCTTAACATGAAACTCATGAGTAGTCCTGTTGAAATCAATGGAATTATGCTCACATGCTTAAAGCTAAGCATGTACTTAAGTGTTTACAGGATCAGGGTCTTTACCTGGTCACCAAGAACTGATAATTGAATTCTATGTATCTGCCACTAAATCTGAGGATTTATAGTCCTGTGAAAATACTTAAGCTATTACAGGGCAAAGGATTTGTATGGTTTTATTCTGCCTCATAGTGAAAGAGCCTCAGAGCAAACATTGATGTATGGCTGCGTGGAGCATAATGTCACTTTCCAGTTTGATTCAACTGTAATACATTTATTAGCAAGACAAGCTACACAATTATTGGTAAGATCAGCCTCAAAAGAGTTGGATTATAAATGTGTCACCATAGATAATAACATGTGGTGGTGTATTTCTTTTTATGGTGGTTATAGTGACCTATAACAGAATAAGCAGAGTTCAATGCAATCACCTAAAGGTCATTGGACTTGATTTAAAAGGGACACCATCAACTTAAAAAAGATGATACTTCTTTCTGAACTTTTTTAAATTTACCATTGTAAGTTACTCTTAAGAGTATAACTGAGGAAACAGAAAAATATTTTTTCTCTCATCTTTCACTTTGTGTATAATTATTACTGGACTCTCTGTTGAGTCAGCTTACCTTTTTTGTGTGGATCTTGCATCAGGCACGTAAAGAATTTCTAGTCCTTTTCATTGCAGCAGTAAACTGAGAATGTCAACTAGTATAAAAAAAAAGTTTGTCTCTGTGATTCTTCCTAATATACATGCACTGTTCATGCATCTCTTACAATACCACAGAGTTGGCCTTTGGGGCCCTTGAAATCCTCAGCCACAGAGGTCTTGATTTTATTATGTGCTTCAAACCAAGATGCTAGATGTGTGCCAGATCCCTTGCAGCTGTTAAAGCAGATTGCAACCAAGAATACTCCTCTGCTGATCACCCAGTGTAGTCTCTAGCCATTAGGAGAGGCACCTCAATAATGGGAAGACAGGGTGGTGTAGTGGACTAAGTATGGAATTGACAGCAAGGGATTCTTGCATTTCAGTCCTACCTACAATGCTGGCTCCCTCTGGCTTTAGGGAAGTCACAACCTCTACTATAGGTGTGATAAAATTCACAAGAATGCACTCAAGCTCTACAATACCCGGGGCCTAGTAGCACCCAGCATCCCCAGATTTATTTGGAGAATTGGCATTTGAAATTTTGTTCTAGTTGGCAACTATGCATGGCCCAGTACATTGGCTGTTGCATATTTGCAATGCAGTTTGTTCCTGAGCGGTACCAACATAAACAGTGTATGCCGCGACCCACTATAGGATGGACCATCCCATCTAATACTGGGTAGTGGAGAATTAGCTTCCCGAACAGACTCAGTGTGTGTGTAGGCAATGGATGAAATACCAACCGCATTGAACTCATTGGAGTTTTGCCATTGACTTCAGTGGAGCCAGAATTTCACCGAGTTTCCCTCAAATATATATGTTAGTAATAGAGCTGGGAAGTTGTCCTGTGAGAACTTGATATTTCAAAAGTTTTTCCTGTCCTGAATTGGGACAAAAAGTTGAAATCTGAAAAGTTTTTGTAAACAGATAATAATAGTAAGAAGAAAATTCAGATCAGGTTAAAACATTTTGTTTCTGTAACTTCAAAATGTCACATTAAAATGGACATATTAAATTATTTTTTATTTTTAGTACAAATTAAATTCTTGAAATGAAAAGTAATATCAAAATGAAAACCAAAACTTTTCAGCCACAAAAATATCTAAAAATGGACGATTTCAACAATGTCAAAAAAAATTCATTGTTTTTAATTGGGAGATTTGGCAAAACTGACCCTTCCCCACAATAGTTTTGGTTTCATCAAACCTGAATTTTCCAGCAAAAAACATTTTGTCTGAAATTTTCTGACCAGCTGTAGTTAGCAATTGCCTATGCAACGGTAGCACCAGTTTAGAAGATCACTTTGAAAGATGGACGGAAAGGGAGATGGAAAACTTTAACCACAGTGAAATAGCTTCAACGGGTTCATGGAGATGGGCATGATGTGACATTGCACTCCATCGTCCTCACAGTGATATTATTATGATATGAGTATGGCACCATTATGATGCGTTTTATGCAAGATAAGTCATGTGGGGTGTCATTGGAAAAGTTATGATTTGCTGCATATGATTATCCTATTTGTGTGCATGTATTATTTTTGTATCTGAAATTATGAATATTGACTATGTATCTGTATTTCAAATGTAGTTACACCTGGGTTCAAATGTAGTTACCCCCACTAGACAAGTTGCTTTCAGTCTAGACAGTGGGTACTATCAGTCTATTTAGGGCAATGGGCCATTAGGAAAAAACAATAGGCCTTAGGAGAAGCTTATCCCCCACCTGATGAGCCTTTCTGAGAACGCTACAGACAGGCTCCAAATAGTGGTTGCTATGACTCTAAAAGGACATGTGATAAGACCACATGTCTCTAGACTCCATCTTGGGATGTCAGTATTTTTCCACAGAGTGGTCTGGGAACCAAGCTTTGGGAACAAAGGGTTCCCTCCATATGTAAAAGTTATATAAGGCGGGGAGTAACACCATCTGGCATTCTTAGCTCCCCACAGAAGAAGACTCCTAGAAACACCTGAGGAACAAAGACTGAACTGGGGTAAGTGCTGGACCCAGGCTAAAGGGATTTCTAGCCTGTGAATGAGACACCTGGGGAGTCCAAGCTGTAAAGCAAGTGCAGTTTGCCCCTTAAGAATCTGCAACCTGCTTGTATAATCTCTTAGGGTGAAAATCTGCTATTCATATCTAATTTATTTAGTGTCTTAAGCTTAGTTTGTATTTTTTGTTTATTTGCTAGGTAATCTGCTTTGATCTGTTTGCTATCCCTTATAATCACTTAAAGTCTATCTTTTGTAGATAATAAACTTGTTTTTGCTTTATCGAAATCAGTGAGTTGGAGTGAAGTGTATGGGAATCTTAGCTCAGGGGTCAAAAGGCTGTTGCATATTCCTTCCACATTGAGGGAGAGGGTGAATTTTATGAGCTTACGCTGTACAGTTTCTGTGCAGCACAAGACAGTATAATTTTGGGTTTATACTCTGGAGAAGGTACATGCCTGAGGAGCTGGGAGTTGCCTTGGCTGTAGCCTTCCTATGCAAGGGCTGGTCAGAGAGCCTGCATATAACTGCAGCTGGGTGTGTCCTACCTGTATGTATGCTGGTGAAGGTGCAGGCTTGAGGGCTTTTCAGGTTGTCACAGCAGTACAGTGTGAGAGGGAGCCCAGGCTGGTGACTCAGGGGGATCAGTGGTACCCCAGTTCCAGGTGGCACCCCAGGGGTCACACCCGACTCCTAGAGTTAGGCAGCAGTGCACACGCTCAGAGGCAGAAACATAGCTGCCGCAGGAACTTTTATGTTGAAAAGACTTAGGCACTGAGTGAATTTAGGTGCTTACAGAGTTCAGTGAAAGTTTTGTGAATTGCAGTGGAGCCAGAACTGGAATTTAAGTGCCTAAAACAGGAATGTAGGCTCTTAAATCACTTTGTGGATCCCATCCTTAGAGGAAAATTCTACCTTTGCTTATATCTGTGTCAACCCTTTGGTTTCAGCTAACTTCAAGTGGATTGGTTGACTGTATGTAAGAGCAGATTTTTGTCCTTAATCTAAGACTGTAAATTTGTCAATGGTGGAAAAATCCCCCAAAGACATATTGCATTATCTCTGATGTTGCTTTATTCCTCAATCCTGCAGTGTATAGTGCACCGATGGACTATTGGGTCTGGTCTACACTGGGAGAGGGGATCGATCTAAGTTACGCAACTTCAGCTATGTGAATAACGTAGCTGAAGTTGACGTACTTAGATCTACTCACCGTGGCATCTTCACTGCAGTGAATCGACTGCTGATGCTCCCCCATCGACTCCACCTGCGCCTCTCGCTCCAGTGGAGTACAGGAGTCAATGGGAGAGCACTTGGCGGTCGATTTATCATGTCTAGACTAGACGCGATAAATCGATCCCCACTGGATTGATCGCTGTCCATCAATCCAGCAGGTAATGTAGACAAGCCCTTGGTCTCACACTGAGCCTCACTGAAGTCCACCTGCATGCTACAAGAGGCAGGATTGGAACCTTAGTGGGAACATTTAAAAAAATAAATCAAGCGTAGGTTGTTCAGTTATGTTTGAATTTAGCAGCAGCTGCATTCACACAAAATGGGATTTTTCTCTCATATACTCGTGAAAGAAAAACAAACAGAGAAGATTTTTAGACTGATATATTGTGAAAAATAATCGGCGATAATAGCTATATCAAATATTGGGTGCCTTAAATCCAAGCAGTAATATAATTGATCAGTTTAAGAGATGGGAATTTCGTTTGTTTCTTCCATAGAAACCAGTCAAACCAAAACTAAAATTACTTTTCAATCAAGTCATCCAATTTCTCATAAAAAGCTTCCTAAAGTTACAAGAAATCACACCCCAAATCCACAAAAAATAACTGTACTGTTAACACTATGCAAAGATGGATTGAAGATGGGCTGGTGTCTATTGTCCTAGCTACAGAAGCTAAACTATCTACCTTAAGAAAAAGAATCCACTCTGTGAGGTAAAATTACCTTCATACTAAACAACATGAATGTTGATGTCACTGGAGGAGACCAGGGTTGTACTTGATTACAGGCTTTTTCCTAGAACCTACCAGCAAAGAATATCGGCTTCTTTCTCATCCCACAAAGAGGTTTGTTGTATATATTCATGCAGAAGGATACAATTTTAGATGAGGAAATAAACTGCTTAAGTGATTCAGAAACAAAGGTCCGCTGATTTGGTAATACTAAGCACTTTAGTTCTTTTCCCTTCATTCCTTTTTGGCAGAGTCACTGACAGGCAACATGGAGCATGTGTAGAGAATAACTAGAGCTATGTGACAAAATTTGTGCAGCTCAAGGAAAACCATATTTTTTGTTGGGGTTTTTGTTGGGGGTGGGAGAAGACAAAAATAAAACACACTCTGTGGCTTTGCTTTCCACTCTTTTTGGCATTTTTTCACAAGAAACAAAAAGGGATTTTTTTGCAGGCGAAACTATTTTTCTGCAAAAATGAAACATATTTTGCTTGGAATAAAAGACGTGTGATTTGTTCTAGGGTAAAATAGCACTCTTTTTATAATGAATAAAGGGTACTCCAACAGAAACAACAATGTTGTGTCTGATGCATACAAGTGGATACATACTTTACTTTTTCCAGATATAGCACAAATCTACTTGAGCTATAGAATAAAATACATTTTATGCCTTTTTCTTTCAGCTCTTCAGCTTCTCCTCCCACCATTTTTGCCTTCCTTCTCCACATCTGTTTTTTTCTGTTTCCCCCTGAGTTCTTTGGATTTATCATACCTAAGAATATAGTAATTGCCATAGCAGATCAGCCCATTGATCCACCTAGTCAGTTTCAAGTATCAGATGCTTCATATGATGTCAAAGAGGTCTTTTTAACTCTTAACACTTAGTGAAGACGCTACTACACCAACAGGAGAGCTTCTCCCATCAACATAGATACTCCACCTCCCTGAAAGGCAGTTGCTAAGTTGATGGGAGAAGCCCTCCTGTCAACACAGCACTGTCTACACCCAGGGTCAGGTCAATATGACTATGTCACTCAGGGGTGTGGATTTTCAGACCCCTGAGTGATGTAGTTGTACGCACATAAGTTCCTACTGTTAAACAAACCTGAGTGTCTGGCTTATGCCCTGAAGCATAAGGATATATAACCCTTCCTCTCTAAGTTTCTAAGGTGCCACAAGTACTCCTTTTCTTTTTTAACCCTTCCTGTTTTTCTTATTCCCCTACCTAATGTAACAATGGATGTTCTCATTATCCAGGCAAACATCAGATCCTTTGTGCATGGCCCTGAGAGGGAACTCCTTTGCAGTTCATGTAAACAAGGACAGCTCAAAGAGCAAACTGCCCTACCTGACATTTTCTCAGAGATCGGAGGGGAAGCTTGCAGGAGGAAGTGAATGCCACCCAACACTCCTAATTCATGCTGGAGCCCTGAACAGTTTAAGAATTGCATATCAGGGAAGCCATCTGGCATACTTGAGCCCTGCTGGAGTGGAGTTCTGTTCCTGTGCAGTCTAGGATTGCTGGATGGTGAATGCTTCTTACTGTTAACTCATATTCAGCACCTCATGTAACTCCAGGTCTTTCACTCCCCGAGCCAGCCACGCAGGGAACAGACTGCTGCTGTGCTCTCTGTTACAGTGCGAACAGATAATGTGCACTGATTATGTCTTGTCCCCTTGTGATGCTTTTTTTTTTGGATTAGCTCTCTCACACTCTCTGGAGTGGCTCACAACTGTGAGTGCCCACCCCAGGGCAGACTGTCATAAAACTTGGCAGACACCCCAAACTGGTGGTATGTTCTATAATTAGATTTCACCAATCCAGTAACAAATGTGAACTCCTGGATCACCGTAACAGTCTTACCAGGCTGTCACAGACAGTCCCGTTAGCCCCACACAAACTGGACTTTGTGACAAGAGGTTATTAAAACAAAAAATCACACCACATCAAATGTCCCCCAGTCCCAAAGACCAGTCACTTACCCCAGATGAATTGATACTCCAGATCTTACACCAAAGACAATACTGGCAGCCAATTGTATAGTAAACTAATCAAAGATTTATTAGCTAAGAAAAAGAATGAGTGTTATTGAGAGGTTAAAGCCGGTAAAACATTAATAACAGGCAAATCAGTTTATAACTCCAAATGGTGGCAGTAGTATAATAAATTGCCAGTTTCCCGAAGGTCTTCAGGGCTACCCAGAATAACTCTGGAGATCTCCATCTTCCCCTTCAGTTTTGTCTTTGACCTCCGATCATCAAACACATTGACCACTCACTTTGAAATTAGAACTGCTCTGTTAAAGTCCTTAAATCCTTCATTAGCATTTCACAAGATTTCTTTTATGTGTAATTCAGTTACAAGGGTATTTACTATGTAAATGTTTGCTATTACATTATGACAGGAACAGATAAGTGAAAACAAGGCATGTAACATCTCATAGTTTTATGAAATGTAAACACCCAAAACACTTACTTATTTACAATTGCTTTGATCTAATACACAAGTGAATGTATTGGAGACAATTTTTTATTTCAAAAGGTGGAGAAAGCCACTAGGGGAGAGGCTGTTCTAGATTTGATTTAGATGAATTGGAAGAACTGGTTGAGAATTTGAAAGTGGAAGGCATCATGGGCGGTGGGTGAACCCCTGCTTTGGAGAGGCTAGCCTGCCAGCCACGCCCCTTCTGCCTATGGCCCCGCCCCCACACGGCAGAGCCCTGAACCCCATCCCAACAGGAGAAGCCCTGAGGGCCTCCCCGGAGCCGGAGGAGCCCCACCCTGCCTGCCCCAGCCACACTTGGGCTGAGCTTCCAGAACCCGCTACCCCCCCAACCCCTGAGCACTGGCTCAGCCCCAGTGCCAGGTCGTGTCGCCAGCCTCTCCCCCCCCTGCGAAAGCCAGCCCCTGGTCGAGTGGCTGGCCCCCACTGCCAGTGCTGGGCCAGCCCCAGCACCCAGGCGAGCTGTCGGGCCATCCCCAGTGCCAGGCCAGCTGGGCCAAGCTGCCGGCCCCCGCCCTGCCCCTGAAGGCCCTCCCTTGGCTGAGCCACTGATGCCCCACCCCCAGCACTGGGCTGAGCCACCATCCCCCCGAGTGCCTGGCCAGCCCTCCAAGCACTGAACCCACCTGGCCGAACCTCCTCACGCCCCCGTCCCTGAGGAAGGGGGATGTGGTGAGCAATGGGGACCTCCAGAAGGATGGTGTAGTGGAGGAGACATGGCAGGCAGGCAGCAGGAGCAGCAGCAGGTAGTGGGGGAGTTGGGGAAGGGGTGGGGCCACCGTGGCCCAGGTGTCTGGCGGCGGGTGGGTGGAAGCACCAGGAAAGGTTCAGCTTTCCCTGGCCTATTATATCTGCCTCCCATGGAAGGCAAGTTGGGTGAAAGTGATCATGAAATGGTAGAGTTCATGATTATAAGGAATGGTAGGTGGGAAAAATAACACGATAAAGATAATGGATGTCAAGAAGGCAGATTTTAGCAAACTCAGGGAGTTGGTATGTATGCAGGGCCGGCTCCAGGCACCAGCTTTCCAAGCAGGTGCTTGGGGTGGCAATTAGAATGTATGTAAGATCCCATGGGAAGCAAGTTTAAGAGAAAAAACAGTTCAAGATACTTGGCAGTTTTTCAAGGAGACATTATTAAAGGCGCAAGAGCAAACTATCCCACTGAGTAGGAAAGATAGGAAGTATGACAAGAGACCACCCTGTTTTAAGCAGGAGTTCCTCAAGGATCTGAAACTCAAAAAAAAGTCCTACAAAAAGTTGAAACTAGGTCAAATTACAAAGGATGAATACAAACAAACAATGCAAGCACATAGGGACAAAATTAGAAAGGCCAAGGCACAAACTAGCTAGAGATATAGAGGGTAATAAGAAAACATTCTACTAATACATTAAAAGCAAGAGGAAAACCAAGGACAGAGTAGGCCCATTACTCAACTGGGCGGGGGAAAACAATAACAGAAAATGTGGAAATGGCAGAAATGCTGCATGACTTTCTTGTTTCAGTTTTCACCAAAACATTTAGTAGCAATTGGACATCTAACTTAATGAATGTCAGTGAAAATGAGATAGAATCAGAGACTAAAATAGGGAAAGAACAAGTTAGAATACTCAAGGAGCTGACTGAGAAAATATCTGAGCCATTAGTGATTATTTTTGAAAAGTCATGGAAGACGAGAGATTCCAGAGGACTCGAAAAGGGCAATTATAGTGCCAATCTATAAAAATAGGAATAAGGACAACCTGATGAATTACAGACCAGTCATCTTAACTTCAGTATCCAAAAAGATAATGGAGCAAATAATTAAGCAATCAAGTTGCGAACACCTAAAAGATAATAAAGTATTAAGTAACAATCAGCATGGATTTGTCAAGAACAAATTGTATCAAACCTACTGAATAGCTTTCTTTCACAGGGTAACAAACCTTGTGGAGGGGGGGGGAGCAGTAGATGTGATATATCTTGACTTTTGTAAGGCTTTTGATATTGTCTTGCATGACCTCATAAACAAACTATGGAAATACAACCTAGATGGAGCTACTGTAAGGTGGGTGCATAACTGGTTTGAAAACCATTCCCAGAGAGTAGTTATCAGTGGTTCACAGTCAAGCTGGAAGGGCATATCAAGTGGGGTCCCACAAGGATAAGTTCTGGATCTGGTACTGTTCAATCTCTTCATCGATAATTTAGGGAATGGCATAGAGAGTACACTTATAAAGTTTGTGAATGATACCAAGCTGGGAGGTTTGCAAGTGCTTTGGAGGATAGGATTAAAATACAAAATGATCTGGACAAACTGGGGACATGGTCTGAAGTAAACAGGATGAAATTCAATAAGGACGAATGCAAAGTTCTCCATTTAGGAAGGAACAATCAGTTGCACACATACAAAATGGGAAATGACTGCCTAGGAAGCAGTGCTGCGGGAAGGGATCAGGGGGCCGGGGTCATTGTGTAACACAAGCTGAATATGACTCAAGAGTGTAACACTGTTGCAAAAAAAGCAAACCTCATTCTGGGATGTTGTGACGGGGTGGACTAGGTCTGGAGGCCCCCTTCTGGAGGCCTCATGGCCTGGCCTGACCCCCTCCCCGCCCAAAAAAAAAACACAGAGGAGAATTCCTCAAGGTAGCCTAGAGGGGAGGAGAAGTCCTCCAGGGAGCAGCTAATCAGATGGGCTGCTGGAGTGACCAATCAGGGCCATAGAAAAGCAAGCAGAAAAGGCAGAACAATCAGTTGCTCCCTGGAGCTCAAAGAGGGAGAACTGGGTGCCTGGCTGGCTGGAAGAGCAGCAGGACCATGGACAGGTCAGTGCAGGCAGGCTGAGCACAGGGGACTGAACCCAGAACCTAGCCAGACCGGGTGAGGGTACCATGATGGGCCATGCTGGTGTAGGTGAAGACTGCACCCAGGGAGGGCTGCTGAAAGGACACCGACCAAGGGTACTGAGATGGGCCTCTGTTGGGCTGTTAAAGTAGGTAGTGCCTCCAGGGAGGAAGCCTTGATGCAATGGCCCCATACCAGGACTATGAGAAGGAACTAGAGACTGTATATCTGGAATGGGGGACAGCATGTGTGACTTGGCCAGAGGGTTGAGTCGCTGAAGACCCACCAAACAACCATTGGCCAGGGGATCACTTGCAAGAGGTGGGTGCCACCCCAGTGTAAGAACTGAAAGAAAAACAAACTCACACCTGGCCAGAAAGGAGGTGCCCGCAAGAGGTGGATGTCACTCTGTTCAAAACTGAGTGATTGCAGGCACATATCGGCAGACTGGGGGAACACTTGCAAGAGGTTGGTGCTGACCCCATTACAGATGTATTAGCAAGAGTGTTGTAAGCAAGACACCAGAAGTAATTCTTCCACTCTACTTGAGGCTGATTAGGCCTGAATTGGAGTATTGTGTTCAGTTCTGGGCACCACATTTCAGGAAAGACGTGGACAAATTTGAGAAAGTCCAGAGAAGAGCAACAAAAATGATTAAAGGTCTAGAAAAAGTGATCTATTGGGTTTGTTTAGTCTGGAGAAGAGAAGACTGAACGGAGACATGATAACAGTTTTCAAATACATAAAAGATTGTTACAAGGAGGACGGAGGAAAAATGGTTCTCTTTAATCTCTGAGGGTAGGACAAGAATGGGCTTAAATTGCAGCATAGGAGGGTTAGGTTGGACATTAGGAAAAACTTCCTGTCAGGGTAGTTAAGCACTGGAATAAATAGCCTAGGGAGACTGTGAAATCTGTCACTGGATTTTTAAGAGCAGGTTAGACAAACACTTGTCAGGATGGTCTAGTAATACTTGGTCCTGCCTTGAATGCATGGAACTGAGCTAGAAGACATCTCGAGGTCCCTTCCAGTTCTATGATTCTATGAATTGGCCTGAATACACTGTAGCATGACCTGATCAGCCAGCATCACAAGCTCGTTAAAACTGAGGGTTATCATATGACGTCCAGTCATGTTCCAATAATTTCCAGCATGCTGCAGAATTCAGGGCAGCTCATGAGTAAGTGTGGTGAGGGGGAATAGGGAACCTTGTTGCAGTTTTTAGGTCTGATATGTTGCATAGTGCATGGTGCTTTGAGTCATGACCGAGTTCATGCACACTCTTATTTTTGTATCAGCTAAGTGAAAATGTATAGTTTTCAGAGCTCTCTCTGGGCCCTTGTCGCTCAGTCAGTATATTCCCAGAATTGTTGTTCATGTTTAAAAACAATTTCTTTTCCAAACCACTTTTCAACATATTCCTAACGAAGAGAAGATGGAAAAATGAATTTTGGTAAAGGCTCTTCCTGTGTCATCTAGGGATTATTAGTTTACAAACCCTCAACCTCTGACCTGAATTTTTGCTGAAGTCTAGGCAAGGAAGAAGCTCCTTTTGAAGTTTTCAAACTTAGCATACCTTGGAATATAGGATTCCTAGCACTTTGACTGGTGACAGCCTGGATGAATGATTGTAGTAGTTTTTCTGGTTAAACAGTGGTTTCTGATCCCGCTACTGACCACACAGTATCTAAGCAAAGGCTCCAGTTCATAACCGGTTTACAGCCATTAGTCTAAACAGGGCCAAGAGTGTCCTTTATCTCCTCTTGTCTTCTGAAACCCTGTACTCCAACACAGAAATACTCACTCAATCAGCAAGACACAAACACAAGGAATAAGAAACCCACCAAAACATTACAGAGAATAGGTCAAGACAACACAATGCACAGGACAAGCCACTAAAATAAAGTCCATTCTAGCAAACCAAAAAAATCCAGCTCAACCTTTTTCTCATCCCAACTGAAACCAAGAGACAGAGGGAGTCCTCTATGTCTGATGCTAGTGCAGGTTTCACTAGCAAATTTTTTTATCACCTGTAAATCTAGATTATCAGGGATGTCAAGACGTCACCTAGTCCAACCCGCTGCTCAAAGCGGGACCAATCCCCAATTTTTGCCCCATATTCCTAAATAGCCCCCTCAAGGGTTGAACTCACAACCCTGGGTTTAGCAAGCCAAAGCTCAAACCACTGAGCTATCCCTCCCAATAGTAGTGCTATCTCCCACAATTTTATAGTGAGGCTTGTGATGTTTGTTTTTTCTTAAAGACCCAGCTCTTGGGGACCATGTGATTATGGGAAAAAACTCAGCTTTCATTTAAAAAAAAGTTTTTCACCCTCATGGTTGCAGAGAGAAAAAAAATCTGAAGGTATGACTGAACTGCGCTTGAAAGGCTCAGAAACTAGAAGGCAAATAAAAAGAACACCAGACCTATTATTTTTGGGAAAAATATTTAAACATTTAAGCCAATATTGTGGTATTTTGAGACCTGCATAATTATTTTGGTACCCTTCAGATTAGAAAAACTATTATTCCCATTTAAAATAGAGCTAAACAAAAAATGAAGAAAATTATTATGGTAGTGGTTTAGTAAATAGCCATGGTATACCCTCTGGAAAGAGCTTAATTTTTATTAAATTTAGAATGTAAAAAAATTGCATTTGGATTATTTTATCCATACTTGATAAAAGAGCAAAAATCAATGAAATTGCTAAACCCTGACTCAGAATTAAATGTGATTTAAATGTATTAAGCATCCATATCAACTGACTGTGTTCAAAGGACAATCCCTGTTTTTAAATAAACAATATATTTACCATTTTCCCCTCATCCCCACCCTCTAAAATAAGTTTTAGTTCAATGTATTTTATATGGTGGCTGTTTTCTCCAAACTCTCCCATATTGTCTCTTCACCTTAGCTTTACTTGACACCTGTCCCCTTATCTTCTTCTCCCCTGTTCTGTGCCTCTCACCCCTTTCCCTTCCCTTTTCTTTCCATTTAGCTGAACCCACAAAAATGCAAAATGTAAGAATGGCCATACTGGGTCAGACCAGTGCTCTATTTAGCCCAGTTTCTTGTCTTCCAGTGGAAGGGAATGAACAGAACAATCCTTGGAGATCCATCCCCTATCATCCACTCCCAGCTTTTGGCAATCAGAAACTAGGAACACCCATGGGGTTTCATCCTGACCATCTAGGTTAATAAACATTGATGGACCTAGCATCCGTGAACTTATCTAATTCTTTTTTGAACCCACTTATACTTTTGGCCTTCACAACATCCCGTGGCAATGAGTTCCACAGATTGACTGTGTGGTGTGTGAAGTACTGCCTTATGTTTATATTGAACCTGCTGCCTATTGATTTCATGTGGTGGCCCTTGGTTCTTTTGTTATGTGAAGGAATAAATAACACTTCTTTATTCACGTTTTCCACACCACTCATGATTTTATAGACCTCTATCATGTGCCCTCTTAGTCATCTCTTTTCCAGGATGAAAACTCCAAATCTTTTTAATCTCTCCTCATATGGAAGTTGTTCCATATACTTAATCATTTTGTTGCCCCTTTATCTTTTCCAATTCCAATATTTTTTTTTTAAATGGGGCACCCAGACCCACATGCAGTATTCAAGATGTGGACATACCACAGATTTATAGAGTGGTCTTATGATATTTTCTGTCTCATCTATTCCTTTCCTAATGGGTCCTAACATTCTGTTACCCTTTTTGACTGCCGCTGCATATTGAGCAGATGTTTTCAGAGAACTATCCAGAATGACTCCAAGATCTCTTTCTTGAGCGATAACACTTATTTAAGATCCCATCATTTTGTATGTACAGCTGGGATTCTGTTTTCCAATGTTCATTACCTGGCATTTTTCAACATTGAATTTCATCTGCCATTTTGTTGCCCAGTTACCTAGTTTTGTGAGATCCCTTTGTAACTTTTTGCAGTCAGCTTTAGACTTAACTATCTTGAGTAATTTTGTATTATCTGAAAATTTTGCCACCTCAGTTTACCCCTTTTTCCGGATCATTTATGACTATGTTGAACAGCATTGGTTCCAATACAGATCCCTGGGGGATACCACCTCTCTCAATTCTGAAAATTAACCATTTATTCCTACCCTTTTTTCCTGTCTCTTAACCAGTTACTGATCCATGTGAGAACCTTCCGTCTTACCCATAACCGCTTACTTTGCTTAAGAGCCTTGTCGAACACTTTGCGTGGCAAGCTAGTGCAAGGTAGATTTACACCTCAGCTTGCTACGAACTAAGTGTTCATGTGGACAAGCCCTTAGGAGCACACGTCATGTTGAAATCAAGTCTTATGCCCCTAAGCATGAGGTTAATATCCTTTCTTATTTTCTTTTACCCTAACTGTGAGCATTCTCATTATCCAGGTGAACATCTAATCCTTTGTGGCAGGCCCTGAGAGGAAAATCCTTTTCAGCTCAAATAAGCTAGAAACACTAAATCAATAGGACTTGTGCTCCCAAGTCACAGTAGGCACCTATCAAAATCCCACCTAATGTTTGTTATGTTCCTGCAGTTCTATGCCATTCTGTGCTTGCTCTTTTATGATCTAAACTGCCATTTCTATTAAATCTAATTTTAAAGCCCTGCATTTGAATATGGTAGGGGAATGTCTGGTGTAAAAGAAGGTCACTTGCTAGATACATTAGACACCATTTTGGGCATGGAATATTTCTTTTTACATTTAGAATACAGCTTTGTATTCTAAAGCTACATTGATTGCCCTTATACTGCTAGGGGACATTCCTAAGGGCCTTACACAGACTATGGGTGTATAATGATCACTAAAACAGCATCCTGTATTGTTGTTGAGATACACTGTTTTAGTAACATAGTAATTGTTATTAAACAATGTGTGCTAACATCTTTAAAGCAGATTCTAAGGCCCTGTCTACACTGGCAAGTTTCTGCGCAGTAAAGCAGCTCTCTGCGCTGTAACTCCCGAGGCGTACACACTGCCAAGCCACTTCGTGCGCAGAAACTGCACAGTGGCAGCACTTAAAAAACCCACCCCAACGGGAGGCGTAGAGCTTTCTGCGCCAGGGCTACAGTGCTGCAGTGCCAGTGTAGACACCCTGGTCGATTACAGCACTGCCATTGGCCTCCAGGAGGTGTCCCACAATGCCTGTTCTCGCCTCTCTGGTCATCAGTTTGACCTCTACTGCCCTGCCCTCAGATGACCAACCGTCATCCCCATATCTTATTTTCCTTCAGTGTTCTGTGTGTTGCAAACAACACTGCTTCTGTAAAATGTTGCATTTAAACTTCACAGAGATTACCTTGGGAGCCCAGCCTCCCTCTTTCTTACTGGCAGATGAACAGTTGCACAGAATTAGAAAGCAGCCAAGAAGAACTAAGGACTTTCTGTGTGATATTATGATGCACTCCGCCGCCGAGAAACAGGAATTGAAGGAGTGGCAGGACAGCAAGAAGAGGGACCAAAAGGAGAATGCAGCATGCCAGAGTGAAGCCATGGAGTGGCTCTTAAAGGTTATGGAGCGCCAAGCAGACATGCTCCAGGAGATACTAGCTCTGCAAACTGAGCAACTCCACACCTGCTCTCCCCTGCAGCCACTGTCACAAAACTCTTTCCCATGCTCCCCGCCCCCCCAGACACTGCCAACACACTCTTATCAACCTCCTGGCTCCAGTCTGTATCCCTGCATTCCACTCCTGCCCCATCACAGTCCAGCCCTGCAGACTCCCATTACCCACTGCACTCAACACCTGTCCTTCTGCAGTTTAGCCTTGTTGAAGTACAGTACCCACTGCATTGTACTCCAAAGGAGAAGGCTAGATATGATTCCAGGACATACACAAATCTTTAGCCATCCTGGGACTCCACCTCCTCCTGGGAGTTTCCCTTCCCCCATGCCCCTCACTGCTGATGGGTTTTTTTGTTTGACTCTCTGCTGCAGTTGTTGTTTTTTAATAAAAGAATTGTGTGGGTTTGAAAGCAATCTTTATTCACTTAATTGAAAGCAAACAGAGCCCTGCAAAGCAACAGATAATTAAGTTAAACCTTCATATTGCATCATCTGCACCAATCACAATCACCTTCTAGCATTACAAGTACTGCAGTCCCAAGCATAGCAACAAATATTCGTGGCTTTCAGCTTCAAATTGCTGCCTAGAGGCATCCCTGATCCTTAGGGAACCCATGCTGTGCCCCTCTAATAGCCCTGATCTCTGGCTGTTCAAACTCAGCCTCCAAGCACTGAGCCTCTGGTACATCCCTGAGTGAAACTTTCACCCTTCCCTTCACAAATATTATGGAGAGTACAGTATAAGCATAGGGAATATTGTCATTGGCCAGGTCCAGCTTCTCATAGAGGCAGCGCCAGTGGGCCTTTAAATGGCCAAAAGCACACTCAACAGTCATTCTGCACTTGCTCAGCCTGTTGTTGAACTGCTCCTTTCTGCTGTCAAGTTGCCCCATGTATGGCTTCATAAGCCACAGCATTAAGGGGTAGGCAGGGTCTCCCAGGATCACAATGGGTATTTTGACTTCCCCTATGGTGATCTTCTGCTTCGAGAAGATCTTGCAGCTTTCAGCTTCCTGAACAGGGCAGTGTTCCGAAACGTGCGTCATGCACCTTTCTGGACCAGCCTGCACTAATGTCTGTGAAATGCCCACGGTCATCCACAAGCACCTGGAGAACCATAGAGAAATACCCCTTGCGATTAATGTACTCGGTGGCTAGGTGGTCTGGTGCCAGAATTGGAATGTGTGTGCCACCTATCGCCCCTCTGCAGTTATGGAAGCCTATTTGTGCAAAGCCATCCACAATGTCACACATGTTGCCCAGAGTCACGGTCTTTCGGAGGAGGATGCGGTTAATGGCCCTGCACACTTCCATCAACATGAGTCCAATGGTCAACTTTCCCACTCCGAACTGGTTAGCGACCCATTGGTAGCAGTCTGGAGTAGCCAGCTTCCACAGTGCAATCGCCACGCGCTTCTTCAAAGGCAGGACAGCTCTCATTCTCATGACCTTGCACCGCAGGGATGGGGTGACCTCATCACGTAGTCCCATGAATGTAGCTTTTCTCATCCGAAAGTTCTGCAGCCACTCATAGGCGCCGACTCCACGTGGAAAAACTAATGGGTGCTCTGCACCCACCAGCAGCCAAGCTCCCCGCCACACCCCACCTCACCCCCGCCTCCGTCTCCTCTCCTGAGCATGCCACGTCCCTGCTCCTCCACCTACCTCCCAGCGCTTGCTGCTGCCAAACAGCTGTAGCAAGCTCCAGGAGGAAGAGGTAGGAGCAGGAACGTGGCACGCTCAGGGGAGGAGGCGGGGAAGAGGCAGGGCTGGGGTGGGGATTTGGGCAAGGAGTCAGAAGAGGAGCAGGGAGGGAGTGGAGTTGGGGTGGGCACTTCAGGGAAGGGATTGGAGGGGAAGGGGCAGAATCACGGTGGGGTCGGGGGCAGAGGGGGTCAAGCACCCACTGGCGCCATTAGAAGTCATCGCCTATGCAGCCACTGCTCATGATCCCAGACGTGCATGACGATGTGATCCCACCACTCAGTGCTTGTTCTCCCAAGCCCAAAAGGCATTCCACTGTAGTCAGCACCTCCATGAATGCCACAAGCAATCTCGTGTCATAGCTACTACGCGTGGTCACACTCACCTTACCTTTGTAGTTTAAGGAATAACTCCACTGCCACTTGTGACCTGTTGGTCAGGGCGAGCAGCATACTGGTCAACAGTTTGGGATCCGTTCCTGCAGCCCGAAGAGGCAGGGTGCGCAGTACACGAACTGTTGAAAGATGGCACAAAATGTGGATGGAAGCACAAGGATTTCTGGGATGCAAAGCAATGCATCACGGGGCATTGGGCCAGTACCCATGATGCCCTGCGACCCCCCCTCCATCTTCCCACAACTCTTAGTGGCAGAAGAGGAAGAACTGCTCTGTGGGACAGCTCCCCAGAATGCACCACTCTGAATAATGCTGCAAATGCCGCAAGTGTGAACACGCTATTACTCAGGCAGCTGACAGTGTGAACACACAACAGCATTTTCCCTTCAGTGCTCTCTGAGCGGCGCTGTAACTCCCGGTGCTGTAACTCTGCCAGTGTAGACATGCCCTAAGGCTTATACCCATTGCTCTCCTCCTCATCCCCAACTCAACAGACAATAGCAATAAATATTCCAAACCTCTCTGTTTTGTGCCCCTATCTACCAAGTTTTGGATTTAATTTCTTGCATTCGATAAGACAAGAGAAGCAAGGCATGAAAGAAATTGTTGGCTGCAAAACATTTCAAGATGACCAGAATAAAGTTATCCATGAGTTAAATAAAAACTATTGTCTAAAGGGAGAAAGAGTTGAAGGAAAATGACCAGGTGAAAAAGAAATACAATGCATCATACACAGAGAATGTATTTATTGGAATAGTCCCAATTCCAGATCAAAGATATTACAGAAGTTGCGGGAATCCATAAACCATTTTCAGTGCCAGAATATGTTTCACTAAACCTCACAGGAAAGTCTAGGAAGTTCTTTCAGTATCATATTTTAAAAAAGAGACGAAAAAAACCCTGTGTTATGAGTTTTTAAGCCTCTGATCAAGATTTCCTCTACCCTCTAATGCACCAGCAGGCAGTTCCTTCAAATACAATTCTTATGTGAAAGGAAGTGTGTGTATGTGTGTACGTGTACGTGTACATATTATTTATATATGAGAGAGATAGTGTATGTGTGTGTATATATATTTCCTTTCACAACAGAATTGTATTTGAAGGAACTTCCTTCTGGGGTATTTTTAACACACACACACTCACACACTTCTGAACAGCAGCCAAAATGCTGCAGAAGCCTCCACTTCAGAATTTCAAAGAATCTCACATGGGTGCCCATGGGCACCAGAATAAGTTTGAGTCCTGAACTTTTATTTCCTTTCTGCAGCCTAGGAGAGGGATTCTTTTCAAAAAGAAACATGCAGGTTTGGGCAGTCTGAAAAAAGAGGACACAATGGATCAAAATGTATGTGGTTGCTCATACAGATCCTGGCTGCATGCACCACACTGGGATTTTGAAAATGAGCTCCTGTGTGCCATTTGGCACTACTGCCCACACTTCCCCCCAGTATCTCCAGGACAGTTACAGCTAAGAATAAGACTATCTGCATCACCTCATTTTGCAGCTGCTTGCAACAGATACTGTAGCGGGACAAGAGGGCACCTTACTACACGGCACAAGTGGATGATAACAGTGAGATACTGGAGACAGTTTTCATCACATAAAGGTCAAATGTTGCAAGTTTTCATATGTGTAGAGATAACCAATGTGGGTAGTCCAGTACCTTTGAAAAGTAACACCACACACCTCACATACGTGCACTGACTCTTGATTGTCTGTAGAACAGATACACTCATTCTTGGACTTCACACCAGACATAAAATATCTTTGGCCAGGGAGCTCAGTAAAATATAGTCCCCTAAAATTTATTCCCCCTCCAACCTTTTAAGAGTACTTAGTGTCCATTCCGTGGTGGAGGGAAGGGCATGATAGATATGAATATGGATCAGGTCAGGGCCAGACAAACGATGGGGGTATCATGCCCTGAATGAGAACGCACTACCAGATACCACCATTTTGAATGTGCCATTCTCAGTCAGCAAACTGTGCCACTTGATGGTCTGCAGATAAATTTGTCATGGAACTTTTGAAACAGATCTTGCCAGCTGATACCATGGAGCTGTGGAGAGGCAGTGGGAGCTACACCAGTGCCATGGCAAGGGCCCGTGTTCATTAATCTCATGGCTAATCTGGAGGAGTAGATTGGAAAGCACTTTACCCTCATGACAGCAGTGTAGCAGAACTAGGTATAAATCTATTACACATGCCTGATAACTTGGCCATGTCTGTTGGTGCTGCTTGTTACTCAGCGTCATTTGCTGCATCTTTGGAGCTGTGGTCAGAGAGCTGCTTGGAATCCACCTTGCCCGAATCTCCTTACTTACTCCTTTGCTTGAGCCATTTGCACATGTCTAAATCAACCTGAATGGGCCTGTCTGCACAAGTCTGAAAACATAGTTCATGCACATCTATTACCATGGCCATCTTCACAGCCCAGCTCATTTTCTCACATACCTCTTCCAGCACAAACTGACTGTGCAATCCCATACACCTACTTTGAAAACTGGGAGTGGGACAGGAGCACACATGGATTCAAACTAAGCACCTGAATGGGGATTTTGATGCCCCAGTAAGCCTCTGAAGCATTGAGCCTGTATGATTAGGCGACAACTTGCAGCCAGTTCAATTATAGATGGGGGAAGAGTGCACATTCAGTAAAAGGGACTTAATGGGAGTTTTTGAAATTCAAAACCATGAGGCTTGGGCTGTTTTCAATGACTCTGGTTTGGCTAAGACCAGAGGCAGAAATATCAAAATACCACAAGAAAAGTTATCCTCACATTAAAAATCAGAAACAGCTAATGTCAGGAAGACCTAGAAATTTTACACAAAAGCCTGTCCTTGGATTTTTAACCTGACTCCCTGGCCAAATAAGCTCCAGGAAAATGTCCAAGCCAAACTGGACCTCTGACACTTTGTAGGTTCATCCATCACTGCTCTCTAGCTCAGGCTTGGTATGTTGGAGGCTGTTTTTTTAAGCTTATTTTATCTTGTATGCTTGTTTGTGATCAGGTGAATAGCTAATGAAGATTTCTGACTGAAAGGAAGGAGGGTCGGCAGCTTGGACAGATCCACAACTATAACCATGTAGTATCAGGAACAGAGCTGGCCTGAGCCTGGGTGATCCACTAGGTGACCCAGCAAGCTCAGCTGGGCTCAGTGAGACCTTCTCCAAATGCTTGTGTCTCCCGTTTGGGAAAGGAAGCCACAGACAGCTACTTGAGCCTTGCAGTGGCCGCAGCACAGCATCACCTGACCGTGTCCCATGCCTGCAGCTGTGCTTGCCCTGCTCTTGTTTTCAGCCCCTTGTTCCCGTCTTTGCCTTGCAGCCCTGCCCCAGTTCAGAGTTTGGTTCTGAGCTTTGGCTTGGTTCCTTGACCCTGACTCTGGCTTCACCCTGAGCCCAGTACCTGACTCCTGGATCTGGACCTACCATTACTCCAAACTGCCACTGCAACCACCAGGCAAGGTCCTACCCACTAGGTAGGCTGCCCACACCCTAGATCTCTGACTCAAGCTGGAGACACAGAACTGAAAGACAAGGAAATTATTAATGGACTGAATTTCATTTTTGCTTTGTTTTTGATGAGGAAAAATACCATTTTTGTTCTTTTATTCTCTCTGAGCATCCCTTGCATTTGGCCAAGGGATAGCTGAGTGTGGGTCCCATCCCAGAGTTTGAGTTCATAAAATACAACAAATAATAAGAAGGTCTTCTGAAAGACTGGAAGCCTTGCAGCTCTGGTACATCAGAGATTGTGCCTGGTAGTCTGGACTCTCTAGTTTTACCATAATCTTTATCCTTTTCATTTGTACATGTTGTGACCCATCTTGGACCATGAGCTGAACTAAAACCCAGTCTCATTATCACTGGCCCAGTTGTCCATAAGCACCGGGACCCAATAGTCCAAGATGTACACTGCCCTTGACATCTCATCAGGCATCTGAACTGGGCTGTGATGTTTCAGGAATACTTTATGAAAATGTAGACATTATGGACTCTCGGTTTCATACATATGTAACCCACACACCTCCTGGGTGTGGTGCTCTGTCCCATCTACTGGCACCAAGACCACTTAGAGATTGATGAGTCTGCTACAGCCTTAGCTAGCAACCATGTGGCTTTTAGCTCATGCAGTAGAGGCTCATATCTTTAGCTCCAGAAATTGCAGGTTCAATCCTGCCCACTGATGATGAGGGGTCTGTCGGTGTTACATAAACAGCCAATGAGATTGCACAGGTGCAAGCTCTGTGATCTGAAGCGGAAGCAACATGGTGGCACCAAAATCTCTTGAGAAATCAGACATGTTTCAGTTGTCACATCAAGTGTACACTACCTTTGTTTTCCAGAAGTAAATCTCAGCCCATGAATAGACTCTTCTATTTCAACCTGTCATACTCTTACTTTCCTGCCTAGGACAACATAGTCCTCTCATCTTCAAAGAGTTGTGTGGGAATTATGTGGCTACTCTGTGGCCATGTAACTCTTTCAGCTCAAAGTAGCTAGTCATGGGAGAGTAAAAAGAATGGAAAATTCTACAGAAATTGCTGAAGCTTTCCAAAAGGGCTGTTAACTTACAGAAAGTGAATAGTCAGGCTTGTAAAATTTTTCCATCAAAACTATATTTCATTGGAAAATTGAGGTTTTGACAAAATAAAAGTTTTTTTTAAAAAAAGTGGTTTCATCAGAAAAATGTTGATATTTTCTCCAAAAAACCCCAAACAGCTAAAAACAGAAATATTTTGATTAAAATATGGTGCCACGATGCCTCATTGGAGTTGTAATTTGGGTGTCTTATTTACCCCTTTTTCATCTGTGGGCTAGGATCTCTGGCTGGACTACATCTCCATAATGCATCTCAGCAAGTGATTCCTACCACACATTCCCTCACCAGGAGAAGAGAAACTGGTGGGCCATGGGTGATATAGTCTGACTGGGAGCCTGGCCCATAGAGGAGAATGGAAGTGTAACTATAGCTCCTAGGAGATGCCATTTTGAATGAAAATGTTTTGGTGTTTGATATTTTGCTGAAAAGATGGACTTTTCCATGGGAAAAAACCACTTATTTTTTGACCAGTTCCAATTTATAGCTCTTTTTGAAATGCAGTCAAAGTGGCTTATTAGTAAATATACATATTAGGATTTATTTGCTGTCCCCTTTGGTTTTTTAGCCAGTAGCCAGCACCATGCACTGCAGAATATCAGTACTTTTCAAGCCAGATAAAGAGCTCCTTTTCAGAATACTGTACTAGACTCCAATCTCATTAACAAAAACATCAGTAACTCCATTGGAAAGGGTTACTGCCATGTAACTGAGGTCAGACTCTGACCTGTAATGCCATAAGACACAAACCCATATTAAACCAATTGAGTTGAAGGGAATAAACGTAAAGATTACATTACTTTGGTGACGATAGTGTTGGCTGGAGAATTGGGGGAGGAGGGAGGAATTCATCTGGTTAGCATCTGTGGCAAAATTGGTGGGTTTTAGTTTTATTCAGCCCTAATCCTTTGGACAGTCAAAAATAAATAAATAAATAAATAATCATTGGTTCAGAAAGCAATAAGAAAAGGACAAATAGAGAAGGGATGGAGGCTTCCACAGTGTGCAGCTTTCAAAACCCCAGGAGAACAAACAGACGAGCTGCAGGAGACCTCTCAAGGAGTGCAATTTATAGAGAAATTGTCAAAGCTTTCATTTAAGGAGACTGACTCCACAGTAAATGGGAGAAGTGTAGGGGCAGTAGCTCAGAGCAAAAGCATCTTACGTTTCTTAACAAACATTCCAAGGTTATCATAAAACAGTCCTGTGTTTTTGTGCTGCAGGGTTCCATTAAGTGAGATTCCTTCCCTAGCAACCCACACTGGTTACAGGTTTCACTCAATAGCTTTTTGTCTGACCTTCTGGGTAATTGCACATGACCTATAGTGGTTTTTTTTTAATTCACTGAACAAAAAAGTGTTGGGCTTATGGCTGTGAGACTCCAGATCTTATTTTGTAGGGGCAGCATTAATATTTAAATCCTCTGTGGACTGGATTGCTTTTTCATTTTGCACACAGTCAGATTTTTTTTAAAGCAGCTATTGGATTGCATTTCAGTTTACAGTACGAGCTATTTCCAAATAGGCCAGAAGATAGCAGAGGGACCTGCCTTCTTTACAGTTACCTTAAAAAACAGAACTACCCACTGCATTTTAAGGTCTTTTAGACATTTCAGAAAGAGATGGGATTTGGTGACTACACAATTTCCCAGCTATAAAACATGCAGCACATTGAGTTTGATCATCAGCAAAGGACTGTTACCCCTCTATAGTACAAGTTAAATATTTATGAAGGTTCAAGGGATTGTCCACATTAGTAACTAAGCAACTCTATTAGTTAATGATCAACAGAACAACCATAATTAGAGAAGGAAGGAGAGGATGGTAAAAATCACCATGGTGCAGAACATTATGGGAAATTCTGTACAAATGACCAGGAAAGAAGGAAAGTCACGTTTCACAATAAAAAAAAGGTAACAAAACAATTAAAGGTAAACCTAAGGACTCAGGCTTTTCTGTGGGAATCTAATAATAGGTAGCTCTCTCTGCATGCACCTGGAGACAGCAAGGTGTGTGTGTGTGTGTGAAAGAGAGAGATTGTTAGAGTCTGCAAAGGATCTACTTCATATTCAAGAAAATCTGATTCCCTGCCCCCTCTCCTCCAAATTTGAAATACCAAGCTCTGCTCCCTCCCCAAAAAATACACCTTCATGTATTGACAGCCCCTGCACCATAAAGGAACTTCCCTTCAAATAGGGCACTCTGAGGTCCTCTTCAAGAGATATCTGAAAACTGAGACACCAAACTGCCCCTCAAAATCAGATCCCTGAAATTTTCCACACCAAGTCCAAACACAAAGTGCAAAATCAGGTCAGTTGGAAAGAAAGAAAGAAAAAGTATCTGGAGACAAATAGGGAGAGGGTCTGTATATAGCAGCAATAATTACAGTAATTACCATGACAAAAAAGAGGAGTCCTTGTGGCACCTTAGAGACTAACAAATTTATTTGGGCATAAGCTTTCGTGGGCTATAACCCACTTCATCAGATGCATGGAGTGAAAAATACAGTAGGTAGGTATAAATATAGAGCCCATAAAAAGACGGGAGTTGCCTTACTAAGTGTGTGTGTGTGTGGGGGGGTGTCAGTGCTAATGGGGCCAATTCAATCAGGGTGGATGTGGCCTATTCCCAATGGTTAACAAGAAGGGGTGAGTATCAACAGAAGGAAATTTACTTTTTGTAGTGACCCAGCCACTCCCAGTCTTTATTCAGGCCTAATTTGATGATGTTAAGTTTGCAAATTAATTCCAGTTCTGCAGTTTCTCATTGAAGTCTGTTTTTGAAGTTTTTTTTTTGTTGAAGAATGGTGACTTTTAAGTCTGTTATTCAGTGTCCAGGGAGATTGAAGTGCTCTCCTACTGGTTTTTGAATGTTACAATTCTTGATGTCTGATTTGTGTCCATTTATTCTTTTGCATAGAGACTGTCCAGTCTGGCCAATGTACATGGCAGAGGGGCATTGCTGGCACATGATGGCATATCTCACATTGGTAGATGTGCAGGTGAACAAGCCCCTGACGGTGTGGCTGATGTGATTAGGTCCTATGATGGTGTCCCTTGAATAGATATGCGGACAGAGTTGGCATGGGGCTTTGTTGCAGGGATTGGTTCCCGGGTTAGTGTTTCTGTTGTGTGGTGTGTAATTGCTGGTGAGTATTTGCTTCACGTTTGGGGGCTGTCTGTAAGCGAGGACTGGCTTGTCTCCCAAGATCTGTGAGAGTGATGGGTCGTCCTTCAGGATAGGTTGTAGATCCTTGACGATGCGCTGGAGAGGTTTTAATTGGGGGCTGTAGGTGATGGCTGGTGGTGTTCTGTTAGTTTCTTTGTTGGGTCTGTCCTATCGTAGGTCCTATAGTAGGTTACTTCTGGGTACAGAAGACAGAGCCAAAAGGTGTACCCAAAAGTCACCTACTATAGGACAAGGACTTGTTTTTGCTGATACAGACTAATACGGCTACCCCACTGAAACCTTAATATGACAAAGTATGTTTAAGTGAAATGACCACAAATAGCAGTGAAAAAACATGGTGGTGAGGCAGAATAGCAAAAAAACCCCACCTATCTACATCATTTCAGCTAATAACAACATTAATAAATCCTTCAGACAGCTCATCCCCAACAATTTATTCCGTCAGCAGAGGTACCCAGCAACATTTCCACCTAAAGGATCCTTGCTGTGGCTGACATGAAGAAATGGTATATCTAGAGTTGATGAGGTCAGATCACAGAATGATGAGAGTCATGGGGTGCCTGTGACATGTTACTTTCTGACAGTCTGGAAACTTTCACATTCCAGATGCTGGACACTTGAACTGACTAAAAGAGAGAAACAGCATCGTACAGTCACCCAATTAGTGCCCCTCACAAACTCTCAGCTTGGACAGTTCAGCTGAACTGCTTGTCTGTATCAGGCTCACTGAGGCTATAGGACGTTATTTTGTCTACCTGCAGTAGTAAGGATTACTTCTAACAAGGCTTTATCAGAGAGGAACCCACCTTCATTTTAGTTAGTGTTCCAAATGTGATTGGAATCCCCAGGCTATGGCGAATGGCTAAAGCTCAAATCTGTTGTTACATTTTTAAAAATAAAATTGGATGTTTGCTTCTGAACTAGTATTCAGGGGTACAAAGAAATCAGATTACACAATGAGTGTTGTTAGCAATCCCTCTGCCTCTAGTAATATTTTTAATAGAGGAAAAACAAATTATAGGCATTGATTTTCAATATAAACTCTCTTTTCTCAGAAACATCAACGTCCTGGAGATATCATGTTCCAGAAGCCTGTGATAATTCATTCTGATGGTTAGTGTACAATGAGGGAGTGAAGGTAACGCATAAAAATACGGTGCTGATTTACAGCCTTGCTCAATCCAATTGCCTTTAATTTAATTTAATTTAATTTAATTTAATTTTTTTGGCATGTGAGTGTAAATCAACACAGCCTTTGTTCCATGGAAAATGCCTTACAAGAGTAAGGACACATATTATTAAGGTGTGTTATTATTAAATGTAATTTTTTTAAAGTGCAAAATTTAAATATAAATCGCACCTTACTGAGAAAATTGCAACCTTTTCTCAAGCCTCTAGCAACTCTCAAAACAACTGGGTGAGAGAGTGCAAATTTTTGAAATGCCAACTTTATAATAGGAGGAAAGCCACAGAGATGGGTGAACATGAAATAGATGTAAACATGTAGTCCAAATTCTCTAATACTTCACCCACTTTAAACAGCACTTAAACCAAAGACCTTTGCATTATGAAATATTTACATAAATTTTTCCTTCAGCTTTTTGGCTTGGACCATGAGAGAGACTCGTCTTATTATGTGATATTTCTGGCTATGACACAAAATGGATATGCGTGGAGTCCTAAGAGCGCACCTCTCTTCCCAAAACTTCCAAGCCAGTTCTGCAGACTAAAGATGTGGGTGCTCATTCAATGAAGAGAGAGGAGGATCATAGTAATTATTTCCTAAAACTGCGTTTACTGTTAGCCAATTGAAAGCTTCATTGAGTCATGCCTTCTGAATGATTAGAAGCCTACACTCAAGAAGTGTGTTTGTCCCTTTGGTGAGACATCACTAGACATGGACAAATGACACTAATCTGTTTACAGTGGCTGACATTTTCAAAGCTACGGTCCAAAGCTAGGCTACTAAATCCATATTTAGCCACCTAAATAAACATGTCCTGACTTCTAAAGATGCTCAGGATAGGCTGCTTTCCCGATTTGTGGGTGCCCAGCATGTGCAAAAAAATCAAACCACTTATTTAGGTTTCTGGACACAGATTTAGGAGACAGATTTTAAGCAATAAGATGTAAAAATGTTGGCCAGCATGTACAGTTCTTGCAGAAATTATCTTATTGCTCACCTTAATTATTTCCTCTCACCTTTTTCAATTCACCCAAATTAGCCACTTGCAAAACTTTGGGAATGGTTTACCTCTTCACACATGTTGCCTTCAGTTTCCACAGTCAGTTTTGAATCTATATAACATTTAAGGCCATATTAATGACAGTTGAAAACACAAGTCAGTGGGAGGGTATCTGTAGGGAACAGTATAGAGTCTGGCAACTGCATATCATTTATAAGTTCCTTTATGTGCTTCAGGTGGAGATGAGAAATAGTTCCCAATTTTCTAACATATGTGGTATTCTTGACACAGGTGACCTAATGGTGAGAATTATATTTTCCTCACAGTTACTCTCCATAAAATAAGAGCAAATACATCAGTCAGATCCTTTAGCACAGCCACATGCAGAAACATGGAAGAGTAGAACCTAAGAACAGAGGAAAAAGGTGCTCAAAACTTCTTTGGGTCATTGACTCAACTCTGGAGGTAATAATTAAAGCAGGTTAAGAATTTTTTGACAAAATTTTTTTTTCCCTCAAAAAGTGTCAACTTGTTTAAACCAAAGCTTTTCATGGGAAAGCATCAGTTTTAACTAAATTTAATTGGGAATAGGGCTCAGGCCCAGGATGGAATTTCTGCTCAAAATCAGAGAGAGAGAGAGAGCGAGAAAGACCCACCGCAACATACCCACCAAGCAGTGCTTCGAGTGCACTGGGACGCAATGAGTCACAGACCCGGGAGATAAAATTTCTAAAAATTGAGCCAGGTCACTGAGGGGCTCACTTGCAATACATTTTTTGTATTGCATAGGGGGAAAACCCTTTCTGATTGACTGCTTTTCCCACTTGCCCAGCTGCTGGGGAAGAGCAGCCAATCAGAGCTGCTGCAGAAAGCAGGCAGAACTCCCTCCCTACCCTCAGGAGCCAATGTCATTCTCCTTGGAGAGCGTGGAGACGGAAAGAGCCCAAAAGCTCAGGACAGCTCTGCTCCCTCCTGTGAGCAAACAGATGTCTCCTCTGCTTCCTGCAACCCCTGGCCTGAAATTGGGAGAGGGGACCTTGCTGCAGCTGGCCCAGACCTGGGAGAGAACTTCAGGAGCTCCAGAGGTGAGGCCGGGGCAGAAAACCTAATGTGGGGGCAGAAATAATCGCTAGACAGGCAGATGTGGGTGATGATAGACCCCTTGGCCTGTTTTTCAGACCACATTAAGCACTGCTAATAGAGAAAGACACAACACATACTCGTTACTAGGCACACATGTGGGAGACTAAGGTTCAAATCAAACAGAGTATGGACTTGAACCTGGGTCCCACATCCCAGGGGAGTGCCCTAATCACTAACTATGCTATGGGGTGGGTGGGGTGGAATATGTGTGTCTCTCTTGTTTTTCCATGAAAAAAATTGAACGGTCTCAATTTTGTTCCCATGCAGAACAAACATTTTTGAAATCTAAAAAATGTTCATGGGACAGGAAGACAATTTCCTGCTCTGCTTTCACGTTAATGCTATGATATAAATTGGGTTTTAAAGCAAAGCCTATCTGCATGCTTCCACAGGAACCAGCTGGATAACTAGGGTACATCATGTGGCCTCTGGGGTACTGCACTTTATGAGTCTGTCTTTTGATTTTGTCAAGCTGAAGGCCATTTCCTTTTCATAGTTCAGTGTAGATCAGTAGGGCTACCAAAGGGGTGAACCTTCATGCTTGTGAAACCCATGCTTGTGTAGTGATTTGCCCCATCCAAATGACTCCAGCCCAGAGACTTTACTAGCTCAGCTAGTCCAAAAATGCCAATTGCAGAGTACTGCTTCAAACAAAATAATCTCTCAGTGAAATTACACTGTGCCAGTTAAAGCAATTCCTCAGTGACAGATTCATCTTGTTATCCTGGGGGAGAGCTAGAACATCCTTCCTGAACACTCCCCCTGAACTTATACATGAGTTAGTGGTTAGAATGCTCTTTAAATCAGAGTCAAATTTATCTTGATTAAAAACAAATGTTACAAATCAGTGACAGTTGCAGACAGTTGAAGGTCTGTTATTTGTAGCCTATAGCTGGAATGAACTGGAAGAGACAGAGTAAAGAGCAGATCATATAGAATTATGTATTTTCTCTTTTACTCTCCAACTGCATCATGCCTTTTTTTAAACGATGTGACAGGTTTTCCATACATGATAACAGTATTTCACTCTGGAACATATGGAGCCTTTTATGAAAGGTTTAGGCACAAACATCAGATCTTAAAACAGTCTGAATATGAGTAATGCACCAAAATTTTGCAAACTTCTTGTTTTCTTCAAGGTCAGACCATGAGGTAAATGCACTTCACTCACTTTATAAAGACAAAGCCCTTCTAAGTTTAAGATGACTCAGGGTAATCTATATCTGCTAATGTTTCACAGCTGTGTATAGGAACATTTAGGCAGAAAAGTGGGACACACCTTTTAACTCCAGTCAAATTAGACTATGGAAAAGACATCAACTGAAAAGTCATCTGGTTTGAAACAATGGGTCTTTAATAGTAATAACTGCTAATGACACTTAGCATTTTACCTGTTTAGAGAGTTGCATAAAGATTGAGTAAATAATCCTATCCCTCTGAGTGTTCAAAGGTATTGTTCCCATTTGTAAAATGGGGAAACCAGAACACAGAGATGATAAATAACTTGCTCAAGGTAATACAGCAAACCAGCAGCAAACCTGGGGTTAAAACTCCTTGGATCCTAGTCTCATGTTCTAAGCACTAAAATAATAAACTAATTTCCCCCCATAAATTATTGAATTGAAACCTGGCAAAAATGAATGATATATATTGTAGCCTATATTGCAGTGTTGAGAGAAGTGGAAGACAAACAATTAACATGCTACCAAGGTACAATCTTTGGGTATGATGTAAAGAATGATCTAGCACTTGGATTAAAAATCAAAATGCTTGAGAAAGAGATGGGCCAGAACTAAATCTCCAGCTCTGAACAACTCCTAGTTTGCACATGTTTGAAATCCAAACACAGCTCTAACTGCAAATTTTGCAGCTTTCTCCATCTTTATAAGTGATCAAATCAAAACCTTACATAGAAAGTTTGGGGTGGTCTAGATCTGGCTCCAGAGCCACACTTTGAGTCATCTCTGTCGATAACCTATTTTTGGCCCTATGATTCACAAATTTGGTTTACCTAAGATTTAGAGCAGGGGTGGGCAAACTACGGCCCGCGGGCTGCTCCCGGCCAGTCAGACATTTTTATCTGGCGCTCAAGCTCCCGTAAGAGTAAATAAGAGGCAGACAATTTAAGAGATATGAGCAAGGTTTTTTTAGTTTTGAAAAATCAGCAGATATATTTATGTTGGTAAAGGACTTTAACTCTTTGTATTATAATGCTAGTTTAATGCTGATAAATCTCCCATTTATTTGCAATAGGTCCCCATGTTAATTTTCTCCATTACATTAAAACAGCCTCATTCCAGTTTTGGTGTGACTCAACATTGCTAAGATAAAATGTTATGAGAAAATAGTTTCTATGCATATGCATTTGTGGAAACTATTTTAAAAAGTTACTGTTAATAGATATCTGTTTTTTGTGACTTTTTGAAAGGAATTGAATGGTTTTAGATCATTTTGTCTAATTTTAGCACCAAAAATCACCTTTCGAAATTTTATTAATTGGCACCTTTGCAGGTGGTCTGAAAGGAGAAGTAAAGAGTCAAATAAGCTAGAGCACTGAATTCTGGCAGACACCTGTCTCATTCCATTACTTGCATGTGTGAACTAAATATGAAAATAGTACATATCCTACATCACAATTGACATTTAAGTTTTCATTATATAGCTCAATAGCACAAACTCTCTCTCATCCCAAAAGGAGATGTTCTGCCTAAAATATGCTTGTGGTAATTCATTCAAAATAATTCTGCAAAAAATTATTCCATGTGAATAGGAATTCAGACTGAAAGGGCTGATGGACATAGGAGTGTGTGTGTGTGTGTGTGTGTGTGTGTGTGTGTAATGCCATAACATGCATGTAATTTACAATAGAAGAGTTTCAAACTGAGCATGTAATAGCATCAAGCTGCTGTATAATTCGTGCCCTAAATGGAATAATAATTTCTAAGTGTTTCGGTCCAAAGCTGATTCTTAATTTACATTTTTTTGCTGATGTCCAGATTCCTTTATCCGCACTGTTAGCAGCCAAATTTCACAAGCCTGTTCTAAGAACTCTTCTTCTATTTTTTGTAAACACTTGGTTTTTTTTTAAAGAGCTAGAACTTTAGCCCAAGTTAATCAGTTTATAGATTTGAGCTTGCATATGGAAGACATGTTAAATCATTGTGACTTTTAAGTACACAGGAAATCCTTTTTGAAATGCCTGGTACATATGGTACTTTTGATGTTTGCACAAGTTCTCCCTGTTCACCACCTTTTCTCCTGTGCTTTTATTATATTATTTTAAATGACACATTTCATCAGATGTGCTATATCAGGGACGCTTGGAGGTGATGTTTAACATTACATGTCTAAGGTAATTAAGTTCTCTCAAAAATGCCAATACGCAAATTATAACTACGCTGGCTGCTCCGTTCTTAATTGAAGAAAGATAATTTACTGAATAGTTAGAAATAAGGGGGCATGTACCATAATGAGAGCAATACTTAACACATTTTTATACCACCTGAAGGATCACATACAGCTCCTCTGTGATGCAGTCACTTTTGATGTTGAAGGCATTAGCTAACCAGTGTACAGCATAATGTTCAACAACAGGGGTCAGGGAGGGAAAATTTTGTCCCAGGGGAAACTCTACTTTTGTGAAATATGCCACTAGATCATCAATGCAGAGTAGGGCCGGACCTTGTTTTGTGAGATCAGAGCCAGAAGACGTGCCCACAGTAAAACGCACAATCAAGCCATCTAGAAGTCCAAGAAGATGAATGGGCTGCATCAGTCTTACTAGAGTTATGTGGTATACTGAAAACTGTTAAAATTAGAAGCTATCACTTAAAATAGTAAGGGAAGGGTGGGATCTGGGTTTTCAGCAGTCTGCCTGCAAAAGAGACAGTCTGCAAGGTGGGTGAGTTGTGCCATTCTGCTGTCTCTCTCTGTATTTGGTTGCTGTTTGTTAGAATTCTTGATACTTAGACATATAGTGCAATTATTGGGGTTACTCTGTACTCCAAACCCCTACAGTGCCTGTAGTGTGCCAGGCGTACCACATCTCAGAGGCAAGCACTTACGGTGCTTCAGCAACTAGGCCTTGTAGGCACGAGCCCTGGTGGGTCCCAGTAACCATCAATGGATGCAAAGCAGAGTTTGGGGTGGAGGCTGACAGCTCGCGACCCCCCATGTAATAACTTCACGACCCCCATGGGTTCCCGACCCCCAGTTTGAGAAACCCTGTGCTAAGTCTTAACTTTCACATTTCCTGACTTTTGATAATTTAACAACGAGTCAATTCAGGATTATTACAGTATTTACTTCCTATTTGTGTGTGTGTGTGTGTTTGTTTTTTAAAAGGGAAGCCTGAGATTGCAACTTAAAAAGGAGAAGTTGGGCTTCACTGAACTGATGCTGCTTAACTTCTCCTTGGCAAGAATTGCATACCTGAGCACATGAGGGGCCTAGAGGAGTTAGTATACTGGTTAAAGACCATGAAATTTGTAAAATACTTACTCTTGTCTCTTAAATGCTCCTATACGTGCACCAGGATGGTACAATCAGACAGGAAACACCAGAGTTCCTATGGCTACATTCCAATAATCCTGACATGAAGGAAAAACAGGAAGAATAGTAAGGGGCTGCATCAACACCTACCAAGAGACATAAGAGGCAATAAGAAGAGGGTCCATAAATACATTAGGAGCAAGAGAAAGATGAAGGAAAATGTGGGTCCACTACATAATGGGGATGGAAAGGTATTAAAGAATGACCCCGCAAAGGTGTTTAATGGCTGTATTGCTTTAGTATTCGCTAAAAGAGTCAGTTATGACCAGATGCTTAACACAATTAACATTAACAAGGAGGAAGGAACAGGAATCACAACAGAGGGGGAAAAAGAGGTTAAAAATATTTTACATACGTTAGACATATTCAGGTCAGTAGAGCCAGATGAAATTCACCATTGGGTACTTAAGGAAATAGTTGAAGCAAACTTGGAATCATTAGTGATTATATTTAAGAACTCATGGATGGGTGAGGTTCCAGAGGAATGGAGAAGGGCAAACATAGTCCATATCTTTAAAAGAGGAGAACAAAAGATGACCCACAGAATCATAGGTCTATCAGCCAAACAATACCTGGAAAGATACTGTAATAAATTATTAAACAATTTGTAGGCACCTAGAGGATAATAGAATGATAAGTAATAGCCAGCGTGGATTTGTCAAGAACAAATCATACCAAACCAACTTAATTCTTTTCTTCGATAGTGTCACTGGTTTAGTGGACAGGGGAAAGCAGTGAACATGTTACATCTTGATTTTAGTAATACTTTTGACACAGTACCACATGACATTAGGTTTGCCAGGTGTCCAGTTTCGACCCTGGCAGCTCCAGTCAGCACCATTGTCCGGGCCATTAAAAGTCCAGTTGGCTGCCCACAGTGGGACAGGCAGGCTGCCTGCCCACCTCTGGGCAGCTCCCAGAAAGCTGCTGGCATCTTCCTCTGGTTCCTAGGCTTAGGGGTGGCCACGGGGGCTCTGTGCGCTGCTCCGCGCCCCCAGCGCCAGCTCCACAGCTCCCATTGACCAGGAACTGCAGCCAATGGGAGCTGTGGTGGCGGTGCCTGCAGGCAGGAGCAGTCCACAGGCCCCCTGGCCACCCATCCACCTAGGAGACAGAGGGAAATGTCGGCAGCTTCTTGGCAGCCACCTGAGGAAGTGTCACCCAGAGCCTGGAAACTGCACCCCAGACCCCTCCCCACATCCCAATCCCCTGCCCCAGCCTGAAGCACCCTCCTGCATTCCAAACCCCTCAGCCCCAGCCCCAACCTAGAGCCCACACGCCCAGCCCGGAGCCTGTACCCCCTCCCACACCCCAACCCTCTACCCCAGCCTGAAGCCCTCTCCCACACTCTGAACCCCTTGGCTCCAGCCTGGAGCCCTCTCCTGCACCCCAAACCACACATCTCCAGCCCCACCCCAGAGCCCACACCCCCAGCCCAGAGTCCATACCCCCTCCCAAACCCTCTGCCCCAGCCCAGTGAAAATAAGTGAGTGAGCGAGGGTGGGGGAGAGTGTGTGATGGAGGGAGGGGGGATAGAGTGAGCGGGGCGGGGCCTCAGAGAAGGGGTGGGGCAGGACATGGGGCAAGGGTGTTCGGCTTTCTGCAAATAGAAAGCTGGCTACCCAACATGACATTCTCATAAGTAAACTAGGGAAATATGGTCTAGATTAAATTACTATAAGTGGGTACATAACTGGTTGAAAAAATGTACTCTAAGGGTAGTTCTCAATGATCTGCTGTCAAACCAGCTGGGAGGACATATCAAGTGTGGTCCTGCAGGAGGGTTCCAGTTCCAGCATTATTCAATATTTTCATTAATAACTTGGATAAGAGAGTGCAGAGTATGCATATAAAATTTTCAGATGACACCAAGTTGGGAGGGGTTGCAAGCACTTTGGAGGACAGGATTAGAATTCAAAGTGACCTTGACAAACTGAAGAATTGGTCTGAATTCAACTATATGAAATTAAATAAAGTGAAAAGTAAAGCTCTTAGGTAGGAAACACAATCAAATACACAAAGACAAAATTCACTGAAGAGGTTTGCCTTTTAATTCTCTTCTGTCCTCCACAGAATGAGTAAAGTATTATCTTTTATTCCCCTGGAAATGAAGGAAGCATGCTCCTGTATATATAAAGCATGAACACGAGACTGAAAGATTAAGCTGAAAAAAACAGAAGAAAGCACAGTAATAAGGAATACCTGAAAGAAAAGTCATTTTATTGAAATCCATTCCCTGAGGGAGTTTTAAGGAGGAAGTCAGAGGAGAGACTATAATAAATGTGTCTCTGTAAAGGTCAGAAAATGGATGAAAACTCCTAGACAAATTTGCCAGAAGCTGGGAATGGGCAACAGGGGATGGATCACTTGATGATTACCTGTTCTGTTCATTCCCTCTGGGGCACCTGGCATTGACTGCTGTCAGAAGACAGGATATTGGGCTAGATGGACTTTTGGTCTGACCCAGTATGGCCGTTCTTATGAGATATAGGTTCAGATCCCATGGTGCAGCTTCTCTGTCCCATGCCCTGTAAAGCCAGTATTACCAAACATGAGAGGATGATTCCAGTGCAAGGGAGATCCTCTAATGAAGTAGAAGCTCCTGTGTCATCCCTCTTCCCTGCTGCTGGTGAAGTAGGCATGGCCAGAGGAAAGAGATGTGGCCAGCAGGTCTTATGCTCTGCCAGTCTCTGGCTGCCATTTTAGACCATTAGGGCCATTTACAGCTGGTGTAATTTAGAACAGCCATTGAAATGCCCTAACTGCTGGAAACTGGCCCTGCACACAGTATAGCTAGAATCAGGAGAATGCGAAGTCAAACTTTATGCTGCCTTTACACACACACACACACACACGCTTATTGTGTGCTTCTTGGCGATAGTGTGGGATCTGATCCATAATACTAGAGGATACAGTTAGGGATATAGAAAATTAGAGCCTGATCCTGCAAAGTGCTGAGCACAATCTGCTACACTTTAACTTCATTGTGAGTTGAAGGCATTCAGCCAATAGATTCCAATTTCATAGAGACAACTTTGCAACCCAAAACAATTGCACCTATTAATTCTGAGCGAAAATGATAGCATGGGGCTATCGATGCACCTCGGTGCAACTGCAAAGGCGGCAATTAGAAATCTATATGCTAGCATTTGGAGGAGCAACTATTGAGGGCACAATGATTTGTAAGTGGAAATCTGAGCCTTCAAAGTTGGAAGCTGGTTGAAGATCCTAATCATAAGTGGGAGTTTTAAGCTGCGGAAAAGAAATTGAACACAATGATATTATAAGTAGATGGGATGAGAGATGAATTGTCCAGAAGCCTGACCCAGCATATCTTATTCAGGCCACATTCCAGCTGACATAAGCTGAGTTTTGACTGAATAAAGACTACAGGATTACGCCCTCTAACATAATATAAAATCAGTAGAACCCTGTCATAGAAGTGCATTACAACCTTTCCTGCACAATCAGAATAAAGCAAGGGATCAGGTAAAGGTCTAGTGTCATTAATCAGTGGCCATAGTCAAGATTAAGAAGTAGAGAAGCCGGATATGATTTCTAACAATGTTGGTAATCAAAGGGCAGTTACAGCAGATTAAGTCTAGATTAAGTCTAAACTGCATTCGGTTTACACGGGCATAAATGAGAAGAGAACAACATGAATAAATGAAGAGGGTAGTTGTCACCACACTGGAATCTGTAATATCTTCATCATTTCCATCTTTCTCCTTTTGTCTTCTCTTAAGAAGGACAAATGTTGAAGGCAATTTAAAAAGAGATGGTTTTGTAAAAAATTTTTTAAAAAGATTAGAAGAATGAATATTAAAAGCATGTAGACTTTTCTGTCTGGTATTTGTTATTTTGTTCTGTGGACAACTCTGAAGAGCAGGTGGAATTAGTGAGATAAAGCCTCACAACAGCACAAAGTCCCCACTTATTAATTAAAAAAAAAGACAAAAGACACACAGGCACGTTGATTGAAGGCACAGAGATGTTCAAGTAAGAAAGTGTGCAGGACAGATGCATGAGTATCATTAGAAGACTCCACTATGGGTCTCCAAGGTAAAATGAGCAGCAGGTGCCCGGCTGCTGAAGTGGGAAAATAAAGCAGGCAGTTTCAAAGGGCAGAAAGACACGATAGCCCTGGGAGACATTCATTACAATGCAGCAGACTTGAAAGCTCCCTGAGCACATGCAGTTATAGTCTGCAGATTTGAAAACAACTGATTTTGTTGCAAAAAACCCCACGTGAACACTCAAAAGCCAACAGAGCTCTTAAGTTTCAGATAGCAACTCCTCTGGTTGTAACAGCAGGAACTGTTAAAGAAGGGTTAAAGTAAAGGCACTGATTCCAGAGTTTAGGATAGAATCCAGGATGAGGGATAGGTCAGATAAAGTATCTTAAGTCCTGAAAATCTTTCTGAGGGAAGATACTGTTTCGGATATGATTTTGATATTAATGGAGGAGTGCAATGGAATAATACCTACACTATTTTTATAACATGGATATCACTACAGAAGTTGTGGTTTGGGTTAGATTTTTCTGCACAGCTGTAGTATGGTGCTTTTGTAAGGTGAAATCTCAGTCAAGACTGAGGGCCAAAACCTGCTCTCAGACGTACCAGTGTAAGTTCAAAATAACTCCATTGACTTCAATAGAACCATATGGACTTTCACACCAATGTGTAAGGAAATGAAAATAAAGAATTTGGCTCTGACCATGCTAAAGGAAGAAAAGACCAGTTTATAAATGGAACCAGTGACTTAGCCGTGGCTTAGCCATCAGCCACACTGCTTTTAACTGCAATATGTGTTCAACAGGCTGAGTTTGGGGCTTTGAATGTCTCCCAGGTTACGCTGTGAGTATAAAAAGCAACACAGGTGCATTCAAAAGCAGGGACACTGCATAAATGAGGGACTTTCAGAAGGGCAGTTTTAAAGCACAATAAAAGTATGATATTATAACTAATTATTTTATCCATATATTAGCCAGCATAAAATATGAGAGGACATGCAAGATTTTCTAAATATATCAAAGGCTTCTGGTTACATAAAAAACCACTTACATTTTCATCTATTATGCTTAGGGCTTAAGGATTCCAATTCAAACCCTTTGTCATTTTTTGCTTTGAAAAGCCGATACTCTAGAAGTACACTGACACTTTCAAGTTATGTCCCTGGTTCATGGGACAGTATTTGAAATGCATTTCTTCTCCCACACCATAATAGAGAAGCACACAACCAGCAAACCACTATTTATTGCCTGTAAAACTGCACAGCTTGTCAAAATTAGGGTAAAGAAAAGTTTGCTCTGTTTATTCAACTATTTTTATATTTAGCTTGAAAAATACAAAGAGAGGCTGCATTCACACTATTTTTTGGGACAGAAGGATAAAAATGACAAACCCCCGCACCAAAGTATTCCACCGTGCCCTGTGGCAGGTTTAGCTTTATGAATTGTGCCTTTGTGTGTGTTGCTGTCCCTTTAAGTTCTGCACACTCACTGTATGGCAGAGTTCACAGCTAGTCAACTGAAGCCTGAAGTTGGAACTGGACCCGAGAGCGTACTAGGTGGTATCTGTAACAGGGAGCATTCCAGTGTGCTAATTCTCAGTGAAATTCACCTCTCTGCAGAGGGGCAGCAAAAGACATCGGCACCACTCAAGGGTTTATGAAAATGGTACCCAGACCTTGTGATCATTCTCTTTACAGGGGGATATTTCACCCTTGGAACATTTTGTTGTATTATTTACTTGCTGTTTGTTCTCTTATCCAGCTGAAGCTATTGGCTGAGTGGGTACCTGGAGAAATAACAAGAATTTCTGGCAATGAGGATGGGATGAGTTTAAAAGAGCAAAGCAACCAGTGAAGTAGCTATGAAGGAAACGATGTCTGGTTTAAAAAAGGAAAGGTAAAATGATTATTTGAGGAAAAATTATCAGGCTCCACTAGAGTGGAGGAGAGGAAAATTTTGTAGTGTATGTACAAAGGCTACAGCATCTTTCTATGCCAAAAAGATTGAAATTGCATTAAATCAGATTTCATTTCATTTTTATAACATTGTCTGGAACATAAACATTTGCAGTCCTGGAAGACTTACATTTCCCTTGAGAACCAGAAGAAATGGACAATAAAAACTTATTTGAAATACGTTACAAAAAGCCCAAACACACACACACAGTGTACCTCAAACATCCTCGATGGATGGTATAATTTCACGTAAGAAACCAAAAAGAGAATTTATCTCTGGCTAGTCTTTTAGGGCCTGATCCATTTCCCATTGAAGACAATGGGAGTGGATCAGTTGTGTTCAGAGAAGGTTGGATCAGGACCATTATTTCACAAATTGGCATTTTTACAAAGCATTTGAAAGAAACCTTCAATGACAATTCTGAGTTCATCCCCAGAAGAAGGTAAACTGTTTTTGCACTGCTGTCCTCACCCAAAGTTTCTGCTAGAGGAGGGAAGCTAAGTTCTAGCTGGGGCTTTTATAGAAAGAGCCTACCCAGTGGAGACTACCTGAGGGAATACACTGAATCAGAGCATCGCTCAAGTACTCTTCCCCACAGCTAGCATCAACATCTCTCCAGCTATACTTTCTAGTACAGGGATCCTACACCCTTGGTTATTCTGTAATTGAGAGGCGTGGTGAGCTATTGTGGGTGGAACAGATTGTGGATATAAATCGATGTGTATGGAAGAGTGAAGAAATCATCCTTCTTCTTAGCAAAGTAGAAGATCAGCCATCGTGCCAGTAGGAAATACACAGACTATGCTTGTCTAGAGTCAGTCATGACATTAGATTCTTCACAAAGGTGGAATAAGGTTATAGTTGTTGCCTCACCACAGTAGAGACAAGCCAGCACGGGAGAAGTGCCAGCTTCACCACACAGGAGAGTGGAGCTTCCAATCTAGTGTTTTCACCCCAGAACCCATGGAGTCTAATGGAGTCAGGCAGAATGCCTCTGGGAATTCCCACTACTACCACCCATCACACCTCTCCCCTCCCCTCTCACAAACACAGCCCAGGTCTTAAATGCCCCGTTATAACCAAAACTGAGCTCTTAGTTCTGCAATGAATGCAAAATGGCTATGGTTTCTGGAAACTTCATGGCCATATGGTACATTCCCCAGGACATGAGCACAAGTTTCCAGTGGATCTATAGGTGTACATTTCTGAAAAAGGAGCTCAGGGGGCAATGTGAATAAACAGGAAGTTGACGGGGGTTTAGAGAAACCCGTAAAGGAAGGCAAATTGAATGAGTATCCTTTCTCTTGTTAATAATGTGTTAAAATATGTGCTACACTATTGAGGCAATACACAGTATTTTTGCTGCATCACTTCTATTAATATCAACAATAGTCACATAGATAAACCCTTGCACATCACTATAAAGAGGTACCTTGTAATACCCTCTCTTTCTAAAGCAGTGGAAGAGTTAACTAATTCAGACAGTGAGCAGTTATTCAGTAGACTGAACTATGTCTACACTATGGACTTTACAGTGACACAGCTATACCACTGCAGCCACGCCACTGTAAGGTCTCCTGTGTAGTCGCCCTATGCTGACAGGAGAGAGCTCTCCCACGGCATAATTAAACCACCCTCAACAAGCAGCAGTAGCTATGTCGGTAGGACAGTGTCTCCCGTCAGCATAATGCTGTCCACACTGATGCTTTTATCGGTGAAATTTATGTTGGTCAGGGGTATGTTTGTTTCACACCTTTGACCAACAAAAGTTTTGCCGACAAAAATGCTAGTGTAGACAAAGCCTGAGTATAGGGTTGCCAACTTTGGTTGGATGAATTCCTGGAGATTGCATCACATGATATAATCTTTAATTAAAGATTAATATTTAATTCCTGGAGACTTCAGGACAATCCTGAAGGGTTGGCAACCGTACCTGAGTAGCACAGCAGTTAATTTGCCCAAGCATTTCCTTTATTATACATTCAATTAGACCATGCTAGAATAGTTTAAATTAGCATGTCATTATAAATCCTTGGGAACAAGCTTTTTTATAGCTTCTCCTATGGATTGGTCTCATTGTTTCTCTTTTCTCCAGTTTGTTTGGTACAGTAATTTGATCCCGATGCTACTCATTATAGTGGAAGGAAAAGAAAGCTGAATCGATTTTCATGAATGGAAAATATTCTCAAAGTTATCATTTCAGCCACATGGGGACCAATTTTGTGTTATTAAATCTGCCTTTAAGTATGTGGCTTTTTATGAACACTTGGGAAACTGAAACTTAAGTAGCACAGTTGCAAACTCGCAGAGAAAGGATACTATGAATATTTTATGGAAAATAGGCTTAGGCTGGGATTTTCAAACTGGCCTAAGAATTAGTTCTGTAAAACAAGGGGAGTTCTTCAGTGACACAAATGACAGTGTGGTGTCCAGCTCCTATTGGAAAAAAAAATCCTTGGAAGTTGGATATCTGACTCCCATTTCTGCTTTTGAAAGCCTTCCTTGGCATTTTTAAGGTTAAGACCTCATGCCATTTCTATAGTAAGTAGCAAGGGCTCTGTAGAATTGACAAGTAGTTTTCTACGACAAATATTTTAGACAATAACCAAAAAAAAGTGACAGTTTCATCTTGAGTATAACGTGCCCCTTTTCCTCCCCACAAAAAAATGCAGCTGTAGTCCAGAGCTGTCAGTTCACACTTTTTTTTTTCAATGAGCAAAGGATGGCTGACATTGTTAATAAGATTCATTTTAAGAATATAAATCTCAGTAGTCAGCAGAATTTACCCTTCAGTCTTTAGCAGTCTAACCACTGTGGTGGTCAAATTTGTCTTCACTTATGGCAAAACTAAATGGAACTGCATGAGTAAATATAATTTTTTCTATTTCCCTGTTGCCCTCCAACTAAAATCACCCTCATAAACTTTACACCACCCCACTCTACAATACTTGGCACATGGAGACATAATCATGTTAAAATCCTTCTCTATTAATCTACAGCATTTATCTCTGCTTGTTTCCCAAGCACAGCTCCCATTCACATCAACATGGACAAGTGCAGAATCTTCAGAAAGAATCCACAGTCCTGATCAGAACACTTTGAAGTTCCAGTTTGAAATTCAATGGTTTCTGTGGATTCTGAGCATTTTTAGATGCAGCAGAACATTATGTTTGCCCTTTCCCTGTGTTTTTGTAATGAAAGTCTCAATGGAATATTATGACTGGCTGTTTAATTTTTAAATATTTAGGTCTGATCTTAAGGTCTTTGACGTTAATGGAAAGACTACCCTTTTTCTGGTTTTGTTTGCTCACAGCTTCACTTTTTCTCTCTGTGCTTGGTGCAGGAGAGGTCAGAGCTGGAAAATCCAGATGTTAAACCCTCAGGAACACTTCTTTTAACTGTAAAGGCTTTTCCCTTCTAGAAGTGTTCTTACCCGTTATTCCCAAAGGGCAGTAGTCCTCTGCTGGAAATGCTAAGTGTAGCCCGGGAGCAAGTGGTTTGTAGCATTGTTGTCTAACCCTGCTCTAAGCAGGGCCCAGATGATATAGTGGGAAAACTCTGGGCTGTCCTAAGGCTTGTATGCACTAATTTTTTCATGGGGACTTGCACCAAGGGACTACTACCTTATGGAAATAACATGGAAGAACATTTCCAATGTAGTCTAAGTGGACAAAATGGAGTAGAAGCTCCTCTTATAGCTGTGTGTCTCCACCAATGCAAGTGTGATGCTATTGCTTGTGGCTGAGTAGGATACGGGGATGAAGCATGAGCTGTTTCATAGATTCATGGATACTAAGGTCAGAAGGGACCATTATGATCATCTAGTCTGACCTCCTGCACAATGAAGGCCACAGAATCTCACCCACCCACTCCTGCAAAAAACCTCTCACCTATGTCTGAGCTATTGAAGTCCTCAAATCATGGTTTAAAGACTTCAAGGAGCAGAGAATACTCCAGCAAGTGACCTGTGCCCCATGCTACAGAGGAAGGCGGAAAACCTCCAGGGCCTCTGCCAATCTGCCCTGGAGGGAAATTCCTTCCCGACCCCAAATATGGCGATCAGCTAAACCCTGAGCATATGGGCAAGATTCACCAGCCAGATGCTAGAGAAAATTCTTTCCTGGGTAACTCAGATCCCACCCCATCTAACATCCCTGTTGACAAAGCTCATAGTGATAGTCTCCCTTTTTACTGCAGCTCTGGCTAGGGCACATTTCAGATTCCTCTCTTCTCTTGTTTATTATTAAAAAATCCATCCCCTTCCCCCCCACCCCAAACACTCACACTTGAGCCTAAATCTTGTTATTTATACTGGTGTATTTCCCGAATAACACCACTGACTTCAGTTCGGACTCTTGACATTTACAGTAGAGTAAGTGAGCCCATGGGTAACTACTATCACCTAATCTCACTCTCTCATACACCCAGATGGTATGGAGTATGACACAGTTATATGTGGGAGACAGGAGTGAAGGAGAGAAGCTTGACTATGAATGTAGGAATTGAATGTAGTTGAATAAAGTGACAGTTGACCCCAGGTTTGCTTGAACTCGCCCCGTCAGCATAAAAAAATTAAGCAAAACATTACAACAAGGCCTTAGAGAAAGGATGGGAGAACTGTTCTGCAAGGAGAGTTCAGTACTTTGATATAGAGAATTGCGATTTTCCAGTGTACATCCCATTGCTGTCAAAAACATGACTGTGAAGTAATGGCCATCTGAGGAGCTGACTTCTAGTGCTCCAAACTATAAAAATACAGATGGTAAGAGTCTCTTGGAGGCAAAATAGCTAGAATGAGGTATTGGAAGGGGTCTTGTTGAAGTATATCATCCTGGAAGTAAATCAGCACCAGTCATTCCTGGATAGCCTGGCTGATGAATTTCCCGCCACATAGTTTGTGGCAATAGGATAAAAATTCTACTTGCTTTATTCACATAATCAGTCCTCATGATTTCAGTGTGACCCATGCTACGTAAGGCAAGTAGGATTTGGTCCAGAGGCCTCTAATGCTTATGGCAGTTCCTAGGGAATTTAAAGAAGGATGATACCCTCTTCATAGATTTTTTGTAAATAGCAAGAAAAATTCAACAAATAATCATATCCCTGTTATAGAATTCTATAGGGCAACTACACAGATCTATAGAAAGGATACCATTCTAATTAGATCCAGCAGATATAGAGAATAATTTCAATAATATACTGCTTTCAGTTCTATAAGGCACCCTCCCATAATAAGGAAAATGGGTTAATATGATGCAAAAATGACACGTGATAATATTTATGTGTGAAAAAGTAACATTGTTTGTATTAGTGACATTACTAATAAGTGATTTAACTTTTCTGAGCTTCAGATTCCCCCATCTATAAAATGATATCCTGGTTTGTAACCCACTGAGATCTTGACTGAAAGGTGCTATAACTGCAAACTATAATTGGTAATAGAAAGGCTGTGGGAGAGCTTGGCTGACACTCCTTTTTCCATTGTGAGAACCAAAGCAACACACAAGCATGCAGGCATTTCTCTATCCAGGCCATTGACCCATCACAGAGATACCTACCACGACATTCACTGACTACACTTCAGCACTGGAAACTCATTTGCTGGAGATAAAAGGTTATCCCTTAAAGTGTCATTCTTTAATGGCTGGAAATGCTCCTTTCACAAAGGGATATCTGTACCTCATTGGCCCTGTACTTTTAAATGCAATTTGCCAGCACCCTCTAGTAATGAGTTGTCTATGGGAAACAGTCAAGCAGAAGAGGGTTTTGAACTCTGATGAGGCAGAGAGGAGAAAGAAAGCAACTGGCTGTCGAGAAGTGGGTCAGTGGAAACCAATATGCTGTGGGACACTTTCCAAGGATTGCAGCTACGCTCCCTTTGAGCGGGATGTTGGGAAAACTCATTACAAGCTTCCCTCAGGTCTTTAGTAAGTGCAAAGTTTTCTTCTCCTCCATTGTGAAACTGTCCACAGCAGAGAAAGTAGATTAGAGTCCTCTGGGGGACAAGGTAAAAATTGTTTGCATATAAACTCCAGGGTACAGGAGAATTAAATTGTGGTTATAGATGAAAAGGAGCAATTTACAGTTCTTTCTTTGGAACAGTTTTATTTGATTAACTGCTTGTACAGCTATTTGGTGCTTGTCTCATTCCCTAAGCCTGGACCCACATAATAAAGAAAAGAAAAATGTGACACTCTGATACTTTCAGAAGTAATTATCTTGGCAAAGTCAAAATATTATTTTTTAAAAAAAATATCAAAAGATAAAAACAGGAAACATATTTCCCCATGGCATCGTTCTGTGTTTCTGTTGCAGCATGTCACAACTACTATACTTTGAGATGAAGGAGAATAGATGAGATTCCTTTTGAACCCATCAACATCTTAATCAGCCAGGAGTATTACTCTAGAGAGATTTTAACTACTTTTTCACATGACGCTAGAAAACAAAGGTTGTCTTGTGCTTAAAGTATAGGACTAGGCCTAAGGAGATCCGGGCTCAATTTCTGGCTCTGTCAAAGACTTCCTGTGCGACTCTGGGCAAGTCACATAATCTCACTTTCCCCCCCAGTTCCCCAACTATAATAATAGTACTTTCCTCACAGAGGTGTTTTGAGGCTACACTAATGATAAAATGACGAATTTGTATGTATATGGCTCTAGGGTTGCCAACTTTCTAATCGCACAAAACTGAACATCCTGGCCCTGCCCCCTGCGCTGCCCCTGCCCCGAGGCCGTGCCCCTTCTCCAAGGCCCTGCCCTCCAACTCACTCCTTCCCCCCTCCCTCTGTCACTTGCTCTTCCCCACCCTTACTCACGCGCTCATTTTCAGCAGGCTGGGCTAGGGGATTCAGAGTGTTGGAGGGGGCTCCGGGCTGGGGCAGAAGGTTGAAGTGCAGGGGAGTGGGGGAGGGCTGTGGGATGGGGCCAGTGATGAGGAGTTTGAGGTGCAGGAGTGCGCTCTGGGCTGGGTGTGTGTGGCCGAGGGGTTTGGCGTATGGGAGGGGGTCTGGGCTTGGGCAGGATATGTGGGGTCATGAGGGCTCCAGCTGGGGCTGCAGACGCCGGGCTGGTGCCGAGGGGTTCAGAGTGCAGGAGGGGGCTAAGGGTGGGGGAAAAAGGGGTTGGGGTGCAGGAGGGGGTGTGGGCTCTGGCTGGGGGTGCAGGCTCTGCGGTGGGGCCAGAGATGAAAGTTTTGGGATGCAGAAGGGGGCTCTGGGCTGGGCGTGTGTGTGAGGCTGATGGGTTTGGAGCATGGGAGGGGGCTCTGAGCTGGGGCAGGGGGTTGGGACGTGGGAGTGTGGGGTGTGAGGGCTCCAGCTGGAGGTGTGGGCTCCAGGCTCGTGCTGAGAGATTTGGAGTGCAGGAAGGGACTCGGGGCTGGGGCAGGGGGTTGGCATGTGGGAGGGAGTTCAGGGTGAGGGCTCTGGGATGGAGTTTGGGTGCAGGAGGGGGCTCAGGACTGGGGCAGGGGGTTGGGGTGCAGAAGGGGGTGTGGGGTGTGGACTCTGGGAGGGGGCTCAGGGCTGGGGCAAGGGCTTGCAGTGTGGGAGGGGGCTCCAGGCTGGGACAGGGGGTTGAGGTGCGGGCTCTGGGAGGGAATTTGGGTGCAGTCAGGGGCTCAGGGCTGGGGCATGGGGTTGGGGTGCAGGATGGGGTGCAGAGTGCAGTCTCTGGAAGGGAGCTCAGGGCTGGGGCAGGGGGTTGGGGTGCAGGAGAGGGTGTGGGTTCCAGGTGGCATTTACCTCAAGCAGCTCCCAGAAGCAGCCAGTATGTTCCTGCAGCCCCTAGGCACAGGGGTGACCAGGAAGCTCCACGTGCTGCCCTTGCCTGGGAACCGTGGCCAATGGGAGCTGCGGAGCCAGCGCTCAGGGCAGGGGCAGCATGCAGAGCCGCCCTGGCTGCCTCTGCACCTAGGAGCTGTAGGAACATGCTATGGATTCCAGGAGCCACGCGGAGCCAGGGCAGGCAAGGAGCCTGCCTTAGCCCCACTGCACCACCAACCAGACTTTTAACAGCCCAGTCAGTGGTTCTGACCAGAGCTGCCAGGCATTCGGTCAAAAACCAGATGCCTGGCAATCCTATATGGCTCCTATTACCAAACTGACTAAGACCCTGCTGGCTTGGGAAATGAAATGAGGCTCAGAAATTGTCCCCTGTGATAGTGGAAACAGCTCTCAAACCGCCAGAGCGTTTTTAAAAAGCAGTAGTAAATCGTAATGGTTTGAATAGTCAAATCTTTATTAAACTTTGAACCTAAAAATACTTTGCAATGGTTGCTTTTAAATATCTTTTAAGAGAATGAATTCAGGCTGTTGACAAGCAAACCAGGTTTGCAATTTAATTTAAGCCCTAATTACTGTGACTGTAAAAACCCCCTTTACAAAAATCAGGGGTTGTAAAAGTGAACATAATGCTGACAGGTTTCAGAGTAGCAGCCGTGTTAGTCTGTATTTGCAAAAAGAAAAGGAGTACTTGTGGCACCTTAGAGACTAACCAATTTATTTGAGCATAAGCTTTCGTGAGCTACAGCTCACTTCATCGGATGAGGTGAGCTGTAGCTCACGAAAGCTTATGCTCAAATACATTGGCTAGTCTCTAAGGTGCCACAAGTACTCCTTTTCATAATGCTGACAGAGTCCTAATACAGGGGTGCTGCTGCTGCTCAAAGCTGTGGTAAATAATATACACGTAGTATGGTTCCCCTTTCATTCATTCATGCTAGAGAAGCTTTCATACCTTCTAAATGCTAACCATGGCTAATGTAGCTTTGGGCTCTTAGCACTAGGCACAAGTTTATATGTAAACTCACCGGGATTGAAGCAAATAGTGAACATTATGCAACGGGCACATCCAACTCTTTCCCTCTGCATGGGCCCAATCCAATCGCCATTTAAGTCAATGGGAAAACTTTCCTTGAGTTGAGTTGGGCCCACAGGGCAGCCTGCTATTGAAGTTAATGGGGACTTTGCCATTGCCTCACAGCGGGAGTAAGACGGGGGACTAAGAAGCTGTTTACTGCAATTCCAGTCTCTTTTTATATCCCATGTGTTATAACTGAAATAGCTGAAGGACTGATATAAGTACTGCTGTGAATGCAGTGATTCCATTACTAGAGCTGAATTTTGGTATGAAACTTTTTTTTTAATTCTCTTATTATACAAAGTGCCTTAAAATGAGACTGGCTGGTTCAGTTCCCAGAATTGATGGTTTGCCATGTTGCCATGGTGCTTTCTATTGCTAGCCCTAAATTATCCTGCATGAACATGTCCAACTCCAGAAACCACCTATTTATCTCCACTCACAGATTTCTACCTCTCTTTTTCTGCACCTGCCAGGTCCTCATAGTGGGTTGTTAGTCAGGAGGAATGTTGTCTTTTAAAGCAAACTCAGACAGGAAATACTTGTCAGCTTGCAGAGGTTAAAGAAAATGGCTGGGGGAAAAAACCTTACAATCCTTATTTGTCCAGATTTTGATTAGATGTGTCTCTTAGAAGTGGAACCAGAAAGGAAGTTGGAAAGGAAATTCTTTGTCTAGTGGTCTATTATACATACACACAAAGGAAAAGTCAGCAGCGGTCTCTCCCATACACACGTTTAACAAGAGCATGCTAATGTAATAGTCGTTAAGTAGCTGAACACTTTTGACTGAGTATAGGTCTATTTGGATGTTATATTTATCCTATGTCCACTTCATTAAAAAAAAAAAGGAAACAAATGTAAACTTCTGGCTACTAACTGAATTCATTCTCTCTCCTGGTCTCAAACTTAGACTTCCACCGATTTTGCCATAAAGCTACAATAAGGCATCTTTATTTTAGTACCAGCAAAGTCTGATTCTGATTTGAAACATTTTGCTCTCATGGAGCTCTGACAGTAGTTTGTTTAACAGCTTATCAATACAAGAGAACTTCAAGCAATACCCACCTACATCACAGTCATACTAAGTAAGTACACTGAAGGAAGAGTACACCCTATCAGAGAAAAGAATGACGTCAACACATAGAACAAGGGCTCTCAAAGGCTGTTTAGCAGGACCAGTGCCACAGTTCACCCTACAATTGAAATACACAGAATCCTAAGCCAAGGATGCAGTCAACACAAGAGTATTATTGTGCTCTCCAAACATGTGGGCCTGAGGGAAGAAACAGCAGTGGGAGTTATGGGTAGGATCTGATGTTTTTGTCAGAGAGAATTCCCAGCAAAGAACATGGTTAGCTGTTCCACTTTGAGCCTCCACAGGAATTTATTCAGCTCAGAGCCAGATTCATCCTTTTGAAAAAAACCCACATTCTGTAGTTCTCTTTTTTTGACCCACAAGAATTTGACATAATGCTCTGCTGGCATGAAATAACTCACTGAAAGCAAGACTTCATTTTCTTTTTCTTTCCCACAGCAGTCCCCCTGCGGATCAGGAGGGCGAATCTCTTCAAAGGCTCAACCGAGTTTCAGAGGAGTAGCACAGTGATGTACATAAACCTGCTCTGTGACCTTCCACCAAGGCAGAATTAATCAGAATAGAGCTCTTAATAATGAAGAGAAATTAGCTACATGGATTTCAAGTTCAATTATGGTATTTGTGTCTGTAAAACACATTAAAATTGAACATATAGCTTATCTATCCATTTACAAATAACATGGAGGGCAAAGCAGATGTACTATATCTTGTTCCTCTCACTATTTAGATTAGTTGCAAGATGTTTCTGCATCAGTTTAGTGCTGAAAACTCTAAATAAAATGCTTCAGTCAATCCTAATGCAAGATTAACATTTCTAGATCTTACTCTGGAAATGTATAATGAAATCAAGAAGAACTAAATCCCACAGCTTCAGCAAACAAAATCACAATGTGCAGGTTGTTAAAGCACTCTACATTCCCCAACTCCTTCTTTGGAATGACTACTTCTATCCTATTATCAAGAAACCATAGAGAAATTGGTAACAAACCTACACTTTTGCAAAATATTTCTGACTTTATTGATAAAATACAATAAATGGAATGCATATGATGGCTAACATCACTAACTTTGTGAGACAAATATTACATTTTTGCCCCAGCTGTTTTTGCTTTCCAGTGCACAAAAGTTACTAATCCCTGCCCTCCAAAACCTATATGTCACAGTCTTTATTTCATTTGCCAATGCACAAAAATGAAGAACTAGGTAAGCCTTATCAGGCTGATAATATTTAGTTCCCCAGTTCCCACAGCAGAAGCTAGCAGGGTACAAGGCTATGAGGAGAAAGGGAGGAAATTAGCCTGTCACTCCAGGAAGGCAATGGCTACTGATATAAGGAGATGTCTAATCTTAGCAGCTTTTCTGAACAGTTTACAAGAAAAACAATAAAACAGTGGGAAGGAAGGAAAAGGGGACATTGACAGGAATGTCTCTATTAGGATTCTGCTGATGGGATCCCTTCCACTGTGAAGGGAAATGAGAGGGACTTTATGCTTTTATATGGAAAAGAGAGTGAGACACTTGAGCGAATAGGTGTGAGGGGTTGGGGCAAGAGGGCGAGCAGAGTGTGAGAATACGTTTTTTAGAACTTATAAAAATAATCAAAGGTTGTTTGCAGATAAGCAATTTAACCACCAGTCTCCTTTCTTGAAGCTTTTAACTGATATTTTGTACATGACTCAGCATTTTCTGGGTCTCCACTGTGGAGGCTACAGATGACATTCAGTGACAAACACGTTACTAGAATATTTAAATTTAATTAAAAGATTATTGAAAACATACCAGGCCCAGGATTTCCAAACTATGATAGTATGATAGTAAAAATATAGCATGATAGTAAAAGTAATCCATTTGGACTTTGATATACAATAACAAGTTTATGCATTGATTCTGACATATTTCCGTACATACGGCTAAGTAAGCATTTAGCGGTGTGCAAAATAGAATGTGTTCGAGAAGTCATGGGGAGGAGGAAGGATTTATTTATTGGCAGTATTCTACATAGGAGGAATATGAACTTCCAGGTGACTTTTTGTGCACATGATTAATATTCCACGGAGAGAGGTTGTTAAAATTGATGTTTTCTTCAAATAAAAATGTAAAAATTAATTACATCATTCCCAAAAGCATGCACTAAGCAGTGGGTTGTATTCTTGGAACACCAAGAAACACATTTGAGTTTTCCATCAAGTTACTGGCATTTTATTAAAGTGACAGGCAGAAATAAATATGTAAATGTACAAAAATGAGTTTGGTTTGATGAAATGGGTAACTTTAAAGAGCTAAAAAAAAATAAATAAAAAAAAGCTTGCACACAACCTAATAGTCTTTCTTCAAACAGAAAAGAAGTTAAAGGAATGTAGGAGCAGATCACCTAGTGCTAGAGTCACAAAGAAATTTAGACATGGAGTCACTGAGCATCTAATTTTTAGCATTTAGAAAAGCACTGGGATTCACAAAGCCTGAGTTTGACACCTAGGCTCCCTATGTAATGAATGGGGAGAGATAGTTGCTTTAGAATGGGATTCATAAAAGCCAGCAGGCGAGGCAGCTCCCCACCTATGCTAATCAATGGGAGATGCCAAGACATGTCCTAAGCTCCATTCCCTCAAGGAATTTTTTCCTAAGACTTCTACAGCTGCACCACTGTAGCACTTCAGTGTAGACACTTACTACAGTGATAGGAGGGAT